>NW_024429182.1:13334844-13552344 GCF_017639785.1 Mesocricetus auratus
CACCTGTAATGTGGTAAAGTTAGCATTGACCCCATAATTACGAACGGATTCGGCCAATTCTTTAATTTGATTGTAATCTACGGGGGTATGTACTCTTCCGCCTTCCACATTCTCGAATACTGGAAAAGCCATTTGTATTTTTCTCCGTTCCTCTAAAGGTAAAAAGGAGTCAGTACCAGTATTCAGCCGAAGCTCATATGGCGGAGGCGCTGAGAGGCGTGAGCCCGCCGGATTTATAGGCGGTGGCCTCACATTCATTTTTGTTTTCAGTGGCCGGTGTCTATCAGGGTGATATCTTTTTCCTCATACCGTGCCACCTCCTCCTCTAGACCACCTTCTTCGCTAGAATCCAGAGTGTCAGAATCAGAATTATCTAGCTCCAAGGCTTCTAGCTCTACTGCAGGGTATAGACTAGATTCTGGCTTTTTCTTTTTCTTAGATTTGTTAAGGGGTGAATGATAACTCCCTTCTTTCTCTCCCCCTTTCTTAACTTCCTGGGGAGGGCCTTTTTTCTTAGACATGTCTTTTCTTTTGCGAGCTCCCATTCTCTCACTCCGTTCAGTTTCTGACATGCTATCCTGAACTTCCTCTAAGGTTCCCTGACTTTCTATTATAGCAGGGTGACAGGCCTCATCCTCCAAGCAGTTTTTAACTAGCTTCCAAATGGCTTTGGTACCTAAGCAGAGATCTCCTTCTGCATGCTTCCTGTCTAGTTCTTTACCTAGCTTGTTCCATGAGGCCACAGTGAGGGACCCGGAACAAGCATACCATGGTGCCACTCTATCTACCTCCTTCACAAAATTTTGAAGTGTTCGTGGTGCAATTTTAAGATCTCTTTGTTTTAGCACAGTCTGTAAGGCTGTAACCACTGACTGTGACGACCCCATCGCGCTGACAGCTTATCTAAAAAACGCGCTCAACTCCGTTACCAGACTGACAGCACCAGACTGACAGCGCCAGATGGACAGCGCCAGATGGACAGCGCCAGATGGACAGCGCCAGACGGACAGCGCCAGACGGACAGCGCCGTTCTGTCAGCACCAGCCACGATGAAGGAGAAGGACAAACAGGACTAGCACCAAAGCCTCCACTGACCCGTCCCACGGTGATGACAAACTAAGGCCAAAGTCGAGAAAAGGGTTGTTCAGGATAAAGCATACCTCTCTGAACCTACGTCCCTGCAGTTCTGAATCCGCCCCGTTTTCCGAGGGGTCTCCCGCGGCGCCGGCGATGTTGAAGAGTTCCCGGGTTTCGGCACCAGATGTCCCGCGCTACCGTCTCGCCAGCAAGAACGACGCAGAACACTCGGATCCTTCTGCAGTAAAGCTTTAATGCATCTTGAGAGATAGATGATCAGCTTCTTAGAGGGAGACCCCAAGCTAAGAAACCCAGCCCCTTATATAAGCCTAGGAGCTCCGAGTGAGATGTGTAGAGCCGGGATTGGTGGTTTGCACATCACCCCAGATGACGTCACGGGAGAGGCACAGTTTAAACGGTTAACTCCAACTGACAGCGACAGTTAACTCCAACTGACAGCGACAGTTAACTCCAACTGACAGCGACAGTTAACTCCAACTGACAGCGACAGTTAACTCCAACTGACAGCGACAGTTAACTCCAACTGACAGCGACAGTTAACTCCAACTGACAGTGGATGTCAGCGCCATCTTCTAACGGCAATAGCGATAGCGAGGGCGGCTCCTCACAGGAAGCAGGACAAAGAGGCCTCTATAAGGTTATGCTGGAGGAACAATAGCTCACATTATTACACACACAGCCAATTCTCCTAGTTCCTACTCTTCTCTGTCTCAGGAGAAGACCTGGGAGATAAATTTCCCAAGATCCTAAGATAGTGGACCTCTAGCTAGATTGGAGGCATTAAAGATAGAAGGTTGAAGGAACCAGGAGACCCTCACCCACTTCTCAGTATCTGTGAGTATAGATGTTTCTCCTAAGTAGCTCCTATGGTCATTGCAAATGCTATCCCAAATCCTACCATCTGTTCCTGTCCCACTTCCCTTGGAACCTCCAGCCTATAATGACTTTGGGGCAAAGGATGGCAGCAGTAATGACTACACCCGCTCCTGCTAACCTCTGGCTTGACTCCTTCTCTCTTGGATTGAAATCTTTTTTTTTTCCTGCACATAAATCTCCAGGTTGTTATGACTCACAGCAGTTCCTGCTTCCCACCTAAGATTCCGCCTTTTACACCAGCTACTTAGTTCCACCAGCATTACAAGCCCAGAAGCAAATCACATTTGTACTCTTACTTTGCAGACAACTGGTCAACCCATGTACCAGACCATTGACTGTAGAACCAGGAGGTTCAGGAGGACCTCAGATACCGTGTAACCTAATAGATTTGAGCATCTAACCCTAGTATACCCAATCCCCATTTGTGGCTCAGGGTCTCCCAGACATGGGCACTGCTTTCCCCTCAGCTGTGTTTGGGTCTTCAGTAGCCAGATATGGTGTCACCTAGAGCTGGGGTGCCAAGTGAGAAGAGGAAGTTGGAGCAGCCTGGCATAGCTTCAGAGACAATAACCCTCACCCCATTATTCTAAGGAAACTCCTTTCTTCCCAGTATGCGGGGTTCTGCATAGCTGCATTTAAGAGTTAGGCTATTCTCTTGTACATAGGTTATAGTGCTGCATAGTCCACAGTGGTGGCCACTTACCACATGTGGCTTTCAATTTTTTACACGTAAGTAAATGTAAACAAAGTTCAAAATTGAGTTCTTCAGTTGCATATGCTATCTTTCAAGAGCTCCACTTCAAGCAGCAGCTGCTGCATTGGACAATACAGATGTGTCATCACAGAAAGTCTCATTGAGCAGCAATGCTCATAAACAAGACCGACTCTGTCGGCAGAAAAAGAAATGGAACCCACATACTACAAATTAACCAATTACACTTTTAACAAGCAAACATTCTCCCCACTATGTGTGCAACCGAAGCATGATTGGGTTTTTATGTAAAAATGGTTTTTAGCTGGACCGGATAGGGTTCCGACAGAGCAGAAGAGACAGGGGGATTATTTTCTAATGTCTCCCCTGAAGATTCATGAATAGAAAGTTGATGGGATTAATGTAAGTACACAAACCCACCCGAGCGAGGAGCTTTTTAAAACCGAAGGAAAGAGATTTACTTAAATGGAAAAGGAAGAAATAACATGTTTACTCTTTCCTTAGCTCTCTGAAGGAAACAAAAGAACATCAGTTCTTAAAATGTCTTTAATACCACACACACTTAGCGGACCCGGCTGCAAAGGAGATGCTCCCGGCGGGCAAATGAGATATTTAACCTGTCTGCTCTGACAAGAAAATTAAAGACATTTGAGCAGGGCATTAAACTTGGAGAGAGAGGGAAAGCTCTTTTGCAGGATGCCGTCTCCCGCTGCGGCCCCTAGCTAAAAAGAAACAGTTCTATTTCCAGTGCATTCGGGGTGGGGGAGTGTTTGCAACCTTAAGATGTGGACACCTTTATTACAAGAGTAAAGGGACAGGGTGACCACAGAGATGGGCTGTGACCTGGAGAAAGACCTTTAGCTGAGTGGCAGCTCTTCCCAGCAGTTGGCTAGATCTGAGGTGGGGTCTAAGCATTTGCATTTTAATAAGTTCTCAGCAGGGTGCTGATGTGGCAGAGGCAGCTCTGGGAGGAAAGCCACCTCCCCAAAGAGAGATTCCAGGGCAGGGGCAACCAAGCTGTAGGTCAAGGCTGCACTCATTTAGGCTTGGTCAGGAAGGAGAACTTTCTTTCCAGAGATGACTTTTTTTTCCAAATAGCTTTCTAAAGAGTTTCTAAACAATATTTGTGTGTGTGTGTATACCTGTGTGGATTTATGGAGACCCCTGGGCTACCTAATTTGGATGCTGGAAACCAAACCTGGGCTGTCTGTAAGAACATTAAGTGCTCTTAACCATTGAGCCATCTCTTGAGACCCTCAGTTGTTATTGAAACACAGCCTGGCCATGAAGTTACTGTGTACTCACAGATGACCTTGAACTCTTGATCCTCTAGTCTCTACTTCCAGAATATTAGGATAAGTTTTCCTCCACACACCACGATAGACATGATTGGCTTTGCTTATTTAAAATATTGCATTAAAGCACTCTTTTTATCTTTACATTTTTTTCTGAACTAGGGAGTCAGGTTTGAGACAGTGTCTTTGTGTGTAACCCAGGCTGACAAACTTGCAGTCATCTCCCTGCCCCTGATGCCTGAGTTCTAGAAGTATAGGCATACACCACAAGAAGAAGGAGAAGGAGAAGAATGAGAATGAGAATGAGGAGGAAGAGGAGGAGAAGGAGGAGAAGGAGGAGGAGGAGGAGAGAAGAAGAAGAAGAAGAAGAAGAAGAAGAAGAAGAAGAAGAAGAAGAAGAAGAAGAAGAAGAAGAAGAAGAAGAAGAAGAAGAAATAATTCTTTATCTTGACTGAGAGCCTGGTACCCATGGCACCCAAGGTGATTTTCTCCACCCAAGGTGATTTTTCTCCTTTTTGGATGTGGAATGATTTGCCCAAGCTCACACACCGAGTGCAGAGTTACAACCCAAGGCTTGTGACTCTCAAACTCCAAGTGCTTCCTGCTGAGCCACCATTCTCCACATGAGCCAATGGGCTGCTTGTTTGCTCACTGTTTACGAAACTTGCTGGGCAAATTGCTAGTGACTGGCCCACCATCAGAACACCTCTGTGAGTGATGAGACAGATACACTCTCCATTACTACCTTCAGCATACACTAGCCCGTCCTCCCTCATCTCTGACAGGGGTTAGCTGGAAACTGACAATTACCCATCAAATCAAAGCAACTCCAAGAAAAATGCACGGTCACGGCTGACTTTAACTCCACGTTGACTACGTACAATCCTTCGTTTTCATCATCTCATTCAGTGTCTCCATCAAACCTGGGAAAATATGCACAGGCAGCCTTTCCGCTTCATGAATGAGGAAAGGAAAGTACCAAAGGGCATCTGTGTCTGAAGACACAACAAAAGGCAGAGAACTCTTGGACAGTGTGTTAGCTACATGTCTTGTTACTACAACAAAGTATGAGACAAAAGCAACTTAATGAAGGAGGGGCTTGCAGTCCAGTGGTATACTTCCTCACAGCGGGGAAGTCAGCTGAGGCGGCCGGTCACATGGCATCCTCAGTCAGGAAGTGCAGACAGATGAATGGCAGCACTCTGCTTTCTCTGTTAGTCAGTTCAGAATATCAAGCCTTGGCATGGTACAGCCCACAATTATGGTGGGTCTGCCTACCTCGACTAGCCTAGATAAGATCGACCCTCACAGGCATGGCCAGCGGCTTGTCCTCTAAGTGATTCTAGATACTGCAAAGTTGACTGTCAATGCTCATCATCATTCTCATCTTACAGAAAGTACACCTATCCCCTGCACCAAGAGAAAGGCCCAGAGTATCTGTAGTCATCATATACTCTTGCATTCAAGAATGTTCCTTTTTCCAGCTACTAGGTTCAGGCTCTGAGTGATATTTAATCTTAGTTCTGGGCTCTGGCTACCCAGAACTGTGTGTACTTGCTTTTCTCCAGCATCCAGAGTCTGGTCCATCATGGGTAATATCCAGGCCATTTTCATCCAAGAGAGATAAAAAGAGAAATAAGAACTCATTTTTAGCAAGAAAGAAGATGCCAGAAGGTAATTGCTTTGCAAATTACTATAAGTTATAAACGGATCAATGATTTTTTTTCCAAAGTCGGAATCAACCATAATTAGCCATATGCAAATTCCTCCCCAAGCCTTTGTGGCTCACAATGAAGTGGGAGGCAACCTCTTCAGCCATTTAAACTCATTCAGAGGAAGCCCTGTGTGAACTAAAGGAAGCATAAACAAGCTGAGGAAATCCATGTGTTCCCTCCACACAGAGACCAGGCCTGAGGTTGGTCTCCAGAGCCGCCCTGGAAAGCCTGTGGCCCCATCCACAGCTCAGGCTTGTGTGGACAAGGCAGGGAAGGACTTCAGAGGTCTAAATCAGAATTGACTTTCCTTTCATCTTACGTGGCGGGATGGAGACAAGGGCTGGAAATCTGCCGAGATTTAATTTCTATGTGAAACTGATGTCTGTCACCTGGATGTAGAGCTTGGCCCAGGTGAAAAGGCTGGATCTGGAACAGCATGGGGGTTAGCCCTGGGTCTTCGGTATGTCACACGTAACCTGCCAGTCAGGCTGCTTCGTGGCTACTAGACTCTGCAAGAAAGGAAGGGATCAGCTGGTTGTTCCCAAGGGTGCCTTCAATTATTCGTTCCCTACAGGCATTCCTTCTGTCTTCTAGTATCAGGCATGGTGCCAAGCACTGGGGCACAAACCCACTACATCCTTTTCCCACCAGCAGTTGTACCCTGACTGCAGGCATCAAGGGATGTGTCATGATGCTTGTGGAATGTTCCAACATACTTGGGAACGAGTCTGTCCCTAGAGGGTGGGGGAGGCTGCTTGGAGCACGTGAAATGTGAGCTGAGCCTCCCTCACAGGTCACATGTAACTCTACCTGGGGCCACAAGAGGCTTCAGTTAAGTGTCATTGAGCTTTCAGGAATATGTTGACACTAAGCGGATCATATTTCTAATGAGCCCATCTCCCACGGAGTCTGGTCTAGCATAGACTGGGTACTTGTTGGTGGCTCCTGTCACAAAATGCCTCCTCCACTGTCTTATCTCCTAGACTCTGGGCTGACAATGGCTTTTATAATCACAGAATATAACAAAGGTGACTTGAGCATTAAGAAGGCTTAATTAAGAAGGTCCATGCATCAGACCATACCAGGAGAAACACCTACCAAAACAATGGAGTACTCTACCAGAGTCAGAGGTATAGAGACACAATGATTTTTCCATTAACAAACTTCACAATAGTCAACACAAACTTTAAAGGATTTTTAAAAAAACAGCCAGTAAGAGATTTTATGCTTGTTCAGAGATGCCATAAACAGCTGGCTTATGTACAGCAAGCATTGTAGTTCCCTGGGGTCACAGGATGCAACAGCCGAGACCAAATGGCATCAGCGCTGATTCTTACCCAGTCCCAGAGCCAACATCTGGCCTTCTGTGCTCCTGCTCACCCTGGACATGAACAGAACATACCCACCAATTAGTGGTGCTTCCTAAGAGGAGCCTGAGCTGCCACCTCCTGCGGAGCACAGCCTGCTGCTGATGTTGAAGGAATCCAGAGTGTCCTCAGGGGGTGAGCAAGCTGGCTAGTGGGGGACAGAGGGAAAATGTTCCTCAGCTGCTTCCTGCACCAACAACCCCTGATGCCAGTCATGGGTTACGCTGGCTTTAATGCTCTATACGTTCGATGAGCTCTTTGGGGCTTCTCCCCTTGTCTGTGTCAGCAGAGGTCTGGAGGGGCATGTCTACATAGGGGTCGAGTGGCCTTTGGACAAGGAAGTAAGGGGAACTGCTGCTGGCCCACCGGCCACTCCCAAAGGCTCCGAAATAGTCAAGGTGAGACTTCAGAATGGAGCAAGAACCTCTCTGACTCTGACTCTCTTCAGCAGCTTTTGCTCCTCGTTAATGAGGATTAATCAGCACTTTTACAAGGCTTTTAATTATACAGCCTAGGGCTGAGGAGTCCACCTGAGGACCAAAGGCTGAGATTGCTGTCTCCTGGCCTCCACAAGCACACACACTGTGTGCTTCCACATTGCACATACACACAGGCAAACACTAAATTACAAGTCAAATGCAGTAGCTCTCAAGTATGTGCACATACGCACAGGCAGACACTTTACATGTCAAATGTAGTAGCTCTCAAGTATTTGCACATACGCACATGCAGACACTAAATTACATGTCAAATGTAGTAGCTCTCAAGTATGTGCACATACGCACATGCAGACACTAAATTACATGTCAAATGCAGTAACTCTCAAGTATTTGCACATACACACATGCAGACACTAAATTACATGTCAAATGCAGTAGTTCTCAAGTAGCACACAGCAAAGTCGTCTGGGGGTGGGGATGGTTAGAACAAATGACCTGGTCCCACTGCCAGCATTTCCCTAGGTGATGCAAGAGCCCTGGTCATTTGCATTGGCAACAAGCTCCCAGATGACAGTGGCACTGCTGCTGTCCTAGGTACCACACTTTGAGAATCACTGATGAGTATGGAAAGATACAAATATGAGCATCTAAGACACAGGCGCACGAACACAAAGCCCAGATTTTTCTGGAATTGTCCCAAATTTTAGTCAATGGAAATATATAAATCACTTTAAACAGTCCCCCACTATAGTCCTCAAGGAGCTGTCAAAGAAAAACAGCCTTGCAGCAGAGTGATTGTACAGGATGCAGAGAGGAGAGGATAAATATTTCACAGGCTCTGAAATTGGTGTTGCTCACATGTTGGGAAAAGAGCCAGGAGGGGAGGGAGAAAGAAGGCGTGCTGTACATCTCTTGGGTTCATGCAAACAGCACCAGCTTACTGTCCACTGGCCCAGGAGGACACATAGACGGAAGTGAGCAAATAGAGCTGTGGGACTGCCAGTGTTTCAGGAAAAAGATAACATCCCCTAGCATCCCAGGATACCTGTATCTAAAACACAGGTTTCCCACACTCACTCCAGACCTGCAGAACCCATCTATGGAGTGGAGACCCGGGAAGCTTCATTTAACACCATGCCTGATGATCTATTCAAACTTGAAGGGTTGTTTTGGAGAATGTCTCAAAGTCCCACCGGGAACACAAGGGACTGGGGGCTGGGGTATGACTTTGCTGGTAAAGCAATTGCTGTATACGCATGAGGGTCTTAATTCAAATGACAAGAATCCATGTAAAAAGTTGGCATGGTGCTCTGTGCTTGTAATCACAGTCCTGGGGAGGTGGAGATGGGCAGATCCCTGGGGCTCATTGGTCAGCAAGCTCCATGCCAGTAAGAGACCCTGTCTCAAAACACAAGGTGGCTAGCTGCTGAGGACACACTCACACACACACACACACACACACACACACACACACACACATACTTACGCATGCATGCATGCACGCACAAATACAAGAAGGAAGGGATGACAGGAGTGTGAATACTTGAGCAGGCCGGGTCAGCCTGTGGTTGGCTGGATCATTGTTTCAGAACTGGTTCTGGGAACTCCTGGAGAACTTCTTAACACTTGATAAGACAACTCAGACCAAGCTGTGAGATGATTGCTCCTGCTTAGCAGGCATCCTTGGTTCCCAACATGGGGTGATTGCTTAAACAGTGGGGGCGGTCCTATCATGGAATGTAATCTGTTGCAAGATTTTCTGTTTCTGACAACATTGGGGTGGTGCCTGGAAACATCCAGAGCATCTCTGGGAAGCTGACACAGAATGTAAAAACTGACAGTTGACGGTCTGTTTATGATGACACCTCTGCTAAATTTGAAAATTCCTTAATTCAGGGAGCCCAGCCTGGGAAGTAAAGTTCCCACCCATGCACCCCCCAGCTCTGCCCTGTATACACACCATGAAAGTGTGTGCCAACACTGAGAGATGCTCTCATGTGCACCCAGCAGGAGAAGGCACCACAGATGCTCTGTGTCCTAAGCTCTCACAGGTATCTGTGGAGTCCCACTTTAATCCCACCCCCCAGCCAAAGCTTTACTGAATTCCCTGATGTCTACTGATCTCCCCACCTCTCCTCTAAATGCCCGTGGAATCAGAGTCAAGAGCTTGGGATTGAACTACAAAGGCCTTACACCGTTTTTCTAGCACAAATAAATAGCTGGGTAGGGTTAGAAAAGAGGTGAATTTTGTAGCCTCAGAAATTTTGGTCTGAAACTAGCTTTGCCGCTTCCTGACTGGTGACCACTTGCCTCTGAGGTGAGCCTGCAATTGTACTTAGAGAATCTCAGGACGGTGGCTAAGATCAACACTAAGAGGATGACTTCAGGAGCAGCCCACAGCATGAGAACTCTCTGGATGCGTGCCCAAGCTTCTGGGGGTACAAAATGTTTCCTTGGAGCACCTGTCAATCTCAGCTACATAGTGTGGTCTAAGGATAGGTGTTCAGGCCCAGAGAGATCCTGGAGTGGAGCTCAAGCTTGGAGTTTTTGCAAGTTTCCCCAGCCGAATAACCTAACATCAACAGCACAATGGGGACTCAACAATGTGATGACGTAATAGTTTATCACAGGGTTCCGTGATAAAGATGAGGAACAGGAAAGGATCAAGCATTATGGGTGCTGTTATCTTGAGATTCCGATTTTAAAATGCAGAAACCCTATTCTGAATGTTAGATAAGTCTAACTGGGTGTAAACTGAGCATCTTCAGGCCAAGCATCGCGGTGTTTTCCTTCGTGATTCACGGTCAACAAGTACAATCTCCTCCGGCACTGAGAATCCTTATTAGACAACAACCATTTTCTCAGACACTCTTTGCTGCAGCAGTGAAAGATAAAGGGTCACGAGAGAACTCTAGAAGGGAAAGCAGAGAAGTTCTGCAGTGTGTAAATAGATAGCTGGATGGTTACTAGACTTGACCCCAGAGTTGTATAATTAGAGAAGTGGGGGAAACCTCATTAACTACAAAAACCATTATTGGAGACAGAAGGAGAAGGGAGGGAGGCTGAACACAGATGTGTTAGGCAGCCAGGAAGGTTTCTCTGGAGAAGGGGAACTACAGCTGGGACAGCTCTGTGTGTCGGTGCAGGAGATTAGAGAGAGGACCAAGAGCGAGAGCATCCCTGCATCTGCCCTGGGGTGATGGGACCATATACTGTAGATGCTCAAGCTGTTTCAGTGGTCACAGCCTCTGCCTTCCAGTGCCTATGCCCAGGGTTCTGTAGAAATTCCCAACAGGCACAGGCCCACAGAGAGTTTTTGCCTTCTCTACTCCATGCACACGCACACAGTCTGCAGAGAAGCTAACGCTAAATCCAGAAAGAGACCAGGGAGCCAGGTAAGCCTAGTTCCCAGCCACCTTGCCATTCTACGGCATGCCCAATACAACCCAGTCCTCTCTTCAATTCCCAAAGTCTGGCTTCTGTCTGTCCCACTGATCCTTGGAATGTCCTGTGACCTAAGGGGGGGATCTGTTCCCTTGACATCCACTCAGCTACAACAACATACCCAATGCCAGTGGATGGGAAAGATACATGGAGGAATGGAATTTGAAGAAAAGATGGAAAGAATCATAGATGTTAACAATAATAAGATAATAATACCTAGGATTTACTGAACATCTATACCACGGGGGCAGGCATTGTGTTATGTAATTGTTGTATCGTAAGCAATCCCAAAGTAATATTATTCCAGGTTTACAGAATAGGAAAGTGAAGTTCTCAGAACATAAACAGTTTATCTAGCCAGTAGGTGGTAGAGCTGAAATTAAAGTTCATAACCTGGTTGCCCCAGCATTTAAAAAGCTCAAAGCCCAATTGTACAACAAAGACTATGGGAATCAAGAAAGATAGAGAGGGAGGGAGGAAGGGAGGGAAGGAGGGGTATGATGGAGGAAGGGAGGAGAGAGAAGAGAAGAGAAAGGGAGGGAAAGAAGAGGAGAGGGAAAAGGAGAGGGAGAGGAGAGGGAAAAGGAGAGGGAGAGGAGAGGAGAGGAGAGGAGAGGAGAGGAGAGGAGAGGAGAGGAGAGGGAAAAGGAGAGGAAGAGGAGAGGAGAGGAGAGGAGAGGAGAGGAGAGGAGAGGAGAGGAGAGGAGAGGAGAGGAGAGGAGAGGAGAGGAGAGGAGAGGAGAGGAGAGGAGAGGGAAGGACCAGATCACTATGTACACCCAGCAGCAGCAGGGGAGCAGAGGAGAGAGGTCCAGGAAAAATAAACCAGGGAGCCCTTGCTGCAGGGCCAGCTGGAGGCCTTGAGCCCTGTGGTTCACTCTTTACAGGAACCCACAGGCATTTGTACATTGCGCTCTGAAACCACATCTGATCTGGGTTACTATATGTGCTATATGGATCTGTAAAGAGAAGCCTTCCCACCAGCCTGTTCCAGAGCTGCATCAGTCCCAAATGAACACACAGGAGGCTATATTAATTATGAAGCTGTTGGCCTTGCTTGTTTCTTACTGGCTAGCTCTGACTTAAGTATTTACCCCATAATTGTTAATCTAAGTATTTCTCTTACCGGAGAGAAGATTCCGGGCTTCTTATCCCTATCGCAGCTACATTGTGACTTCCTGTGTTTCTCCTACACAGAGTTCTCTTCAACTCCTAGTCCCACCTATCTTGCTTCCCTATTGGCCAACAGTGCTTTATTGACATATACACAGGACTTCCCCCATCATGGATCATTTCCTAATTTCTTAGCATGATCTGAAACATATATGGGCCATTTTCTTAGTACATGTAACCACTCAATTTGGGAACCTCAAGCAAAGATTGTAGGATCCTATTAAGAATCAATCTCCAGTGTGGGGTCTTCTCGGGGCCCCAACTCCCAATATCTCCCTGCTTCCATCTTCCTGGGACTTCTCTGCACCTATAGTGGACTCACCCTGCCAGAAAGGACCACCTTGAGTCTGCCACATCTTAGTCTTGGGTCCCCTCTGCCCCCTACATGTGCTTGAGGTGAGTGTGGGCTCTGCTCATGGTTCCAAACCCCGACATCCCCCTGCTTCAATCTTTCTGGGTCTTCCCCTCACCTAGAGTATCTCAGAGCCACCTGCACCCATCATGAGACCCATCAGAGTATTGGACCTGCTTGAACCCACCGGAAGAGAACCTGAGACCCATACCCACCAGGAGAGGAAGAGGCCCCATGAGCTCCCACTGAAAGAAGGGATGGGAAGACGGCAATATAAAAACACAGACAACAACAGAAGAACCAGTATGACCCCACCAGAGTCTAGAAACTCTACACTAGCAAGACCTGAACATCTCAACACAGAATAAACAGAAAAGAATGACCTTCAAAACAACCTCATGAAAATAATAGAGGTCCTCAAAGAGGATATGAGAAAATCTCTTAAAGAAATGGAAGAAAAAACCAAATCAAATAAAATTCAAGGAATCAACAAATCTCTTAAAGAAAGACAAGAAAAAACAATCAAACAGATGAGGGAAACAATTCAAACAGTTCAAGACCTGAAAACCTAAATAGAGGCAATAAAGAAAACACAACCTGAGGGAATGCTGGAAATAGAAAAGCTGAGTAAATGATCAGGAACTGCAGATGTAGGCATAAACAACAGAATATAAGAGATGCAAGACAGAATCTCAGGCATTGAAGATAAACTAGAGGAAACAGATTCATCAACCAAAGAAAATCTTAAATCCAACAAATCCTTAACACAAAATATCCAGGAAATATGGACAACATGAAAAGTCCAAACCTAAGGATAATAGGTATAGAAGAAGGCAAAGAAGCCCAGCTCCAAGGTGCAGAAGATATATTCAACAAAATCATAGAAGAAAATTTCCCAACCTGAAGAAGGACATGATATAAAAGTACAGGAAGCTTACCGAACACCAAATAGACTGAACCAAAAAAACAAAAAGCCCCCTTGCCACATTATAATCAAAACACCAAACATACAGAATAAAGAAAGGCTAATAAGAATAGTGAAGGAAAAAGGCCAAGTAACATATAAAAGCAAACCTATCAGAATTATACTTGACTTCTCCATGGAAACTCTGAAAGCCAGAAGGTCCTGGATAGATGTTCTACAAACACTAAGAGACCACAGACTCCAGCCCAGACTACTATACCCAGAAAAACTCTCAATCACTATAAATGGAGAAAACAAGATATTCCGTGACACAATCAGATTTACACAATACATATCCACAAATTCAGACCTACAGAAAGTTCGGGAAGGAAAACTCCAACCCAAGGAAATAAACTACACTTACAAAAACATAGGCAATGGTTAATCTCACTTTACCAAAAGCCAGAAATAGGTGAAAATCTCACACACAATACCACCACCAATAATGAATCCAAAGAAAACAAGAATCAACAATCAATGGTCATTAATATTCCTCAATATCAATGGTCTTAACTAACCTATAAAGAGACACAGGCTAACAGAATGGATGCGAAGACAAAATACATCCTTCTGCTGCATACAAGAAACACATCTCACCTTCAAAGACAGACACTACCTCAGAGTTAAGGTCTGGGAAAACATTTTCTAGTCAAATGGTCCTAAGAAGCAAGCACGTGTAGCTATCCTAATATCTAACAAATTAGACTTCAAACTAAAATTAATCAAAAGAGATGAAGAAGGTCATTTCATATTCATCATAGGAAAAATCCATCAGGATGAAGTCTCAATCCTAAAGATCTATGCCCCAAATACAAAGGCACCCACATTTGTAAAAGAAACAGTACTAACACTCAAATCACACATTAAACTCCACACTCTTATAGTGGGAGACTTCAACACCCTACTCTTACCACTGGACAGGACCACCAGACAGAAACTTAACAAAGAAACAAAGGAACTAACAGAAGTAATGACCCAATTGGATTTAACAGACATCTATAGAACATTCTATCCAAATAAAAAAGAATATACCTTCTTCTCTGTACCACATGGAACCTTCTCTAAAATTGACCACATACTTGGCAATAAAGCAACCCTCAACAGATACAAAAAATTGGAATAATCCCTTATATCTTATCAGACCACCATGGCTTAAAATTAGAATTCAACAACAATACAAATCGCAGAAACCGCACAAACTCATGGAAATTGAACAGTGCTCAATTGCATCACTTCTGGGTAAAGGAAGAAATAAAGAAAGAAATCAAAGGCTTCCTCGAATTCAATGAAAATAAAGGTACAACATACCCAAACCTATGGGACACTTTGAAAGCAGTTCTAAGAGGAAAGTACATAGCACTAAGTACCCACATGAAGAAACTTGAGAGTAGTCACACTAGAGAATTAGCAGAACATCTGTTAACTATAGAATAAAAAGAAGAAAACTCACCCAGGAGGAGTAGACGACAGGAAATAATCAAATTGAGAACTGAAATCAATAAAGTAGAAACGAAGAAAGCAATACAAAGAACCAATGAAACAAAGAGTCGGTTCTTTGAGAAAATCAACAAGACAGACAAACCTTTATCCAGCATAACCAAAAGGCAGAGAGAGAACATACAAATTAACAAAATCAGAAATGAAAACACTAGGGAACAACAAACACTAGGGAAATCCAGAAAATCATCAGGTCATACTTTGAAAACCTGTACTCCACAAAATTGGAAAATTTAAAGGAAATGATGATTTTCTGGATAGATATAACTTACCAAAATTAAATCAAGAATAGACAAACAATTTAAATAGATCTATAACCTCTAAATAAATAGAAGCAGTCATTAAAAAAGTCTCCCAACTAAAAAAAATCCAGGGCCAAATGGTTTCATGTCGCACCTGCTGTGCAGCCTGCATCCGAGAATGTAGCAAGGTGGTCGGGATAGATGACACAGACACCAGTCGGTTGCTTTAAGAAAACTTTATGCTTCCCAAGTCAGCTTAGGAGGAGCACTCCCCAAGAAAAAAATGCTTCCTTTTTAAGGACTTCTGCCATCCATCTACATGCAATTCTTCCCAGACTTCTCACCCTCCAGGCTGGTGGTTTAATCTCCTGCCCCAGAATTGGGGAGACACAGCAGGGAGCAGGAAAAAGCATCTAGCCATAGGAGGTGTCAAAGTCATGGTGTTTCAGTGAAGGAGCCCTTATCTGAGCCCTATCAAGAGCTTTATAGCACTGAATTGTTTTCAGTAAACATTATCTCGCAGCTGCCTGCTTCCAGGCCAAAGAGAAGTGGGTTTCTGCTCAAGGTCTGGTGTCCCCACAGTTTCAGTGCAGAATTCTACCAGAAATTCAAACAAGAGCTAATACCAATACTCTTCAAATTGTTCCACACAATAGAAGCAGAAGGATCACTGCCAAACTCTTTTTACGAGGCTGCAATCACCTTAGTACCCAAACCACACAAAGACATAGAACAATCTCCTTCCCTCATAAACATTGATGCAAAAATACTTAGTAAAACACTGGCAAATCAAATCCAAGAACACATCAGAAAAATCATCCACCATAATCAAGTAGACTTCATCCCAGGAATACAGATGGTTCAGCATTAGAAAATCCATCATTATAATCCACCATGTAAACAATCTGAAAAAGAAAAACCACATGATCATCTCACTAGATGCTGAAAAAGCCATCGACAAAATCCAACACCCCTTAATGATAAAGGTCTTGGAGAAATCAGGGATAATAGGAGCATACCTAAACATAATAAAGGCAATATATAGCAAACCGACAGCCAACATCAAACTAAATGGAGAGAAATTCAATGTGATTCCTCTAAAATCAGGAATAAGACAAGATTGTCCACTCTCTCCATATCTCTTCAATATTGCACTTGAAGTTCTAGCTAGAGCAATGAAACAACAAAAAGAGATCAAGGGGATACAAATTGGAAAGGAAGAAGTAAAACTTTCACTATTTGCAGATGATATGATAGTCTATATAAGTGCATATGTGAACTGAAGAATTCTACCAGGGAACTTCTACAGCTGATAAACAAGTCAGCAAAGTGGCAGGATACAAGGTTAACACACACACAAAAAAATCAGTATCCCTAATATATATATATATATATATATATATATATGTAATATATGTAATACATGTGTTGAGAAAGAAATCAGAGAAACATCACCCTTTACAATAGCCATGAACAACATAAAATATCTTGGAGTAACTCTAACCAAACAGGTGAAAGACCTGTATAAGAAGAACTTTGAGTCTTTAAAAAAGAAATTAAAGAAGATACCAGAAAATGGAAAGATTTCCCATGTTCTTGGATAGGCAGGATTAACATAGTAAAAATGGGAATCTTACCAAAAGCAATCTACAGATTCAGTGCAATTCCTATCAAAATCCCAGCACAATTCTTCACAGATGTTGAAAGGACAATTCTCAACTTTATATGGAAAATCAAAAGACCCAGGATAGCCAAAACAATCCTGTACAATAAAGGAACTTCAGGAGGCATCACCATCCCTGACTTCAAGCTCTACTATAGAGTTCTAGTAATGAAAACAGCTTGATATTGGCACAAAAACAGACAGGTAGACCTATGGAATCAAATTGAAGACCCTGATATTAACCCACACACCTATGTTCACCTGATTTTTGACAAAGAAGTTAAAACTATACGATGGAAAAAAGAAAGCATTTTCAAAAAATGGTGGAGTAACTAGATGCTGGCGTGTAAAGGACAGCAGATAGATCCAAGTCTATCACCGGGCACAAAACTTAAGTCCAAATGGATCAAAGACCTCAACATAAATCCAGCCACACGGAACCTCTTAGAAGAGAAAGTGGGAAGTATCCTTGAACGAATTGATTCAGGAGACAGCTTCCTGAACATAACACCCGTAGCACAGACACTGAGATCAACAATTAATAAACGGGACCTCCTGAAACTGAGAAGCTTCTGTAAAGCAAAGGACATAGTCAATAAGACAAAATAGCAGCCCACAGAATGGGAAAAGATGTTCATTAACCCCACATCTGACAGAGGGCTGATCTCCAAAATTTACAAAGAACTCAAGAAGCTACTCTGCAAAACACTAAATAGTCCAATTAAAGGTGGGGTACAGAACTAAACAGAGAATTCTCAATAGAGAAATCCAAAATGGCTGGAATTGCAAATCAAAACAACTTTGAAATACCATCTTACTCCTGTCAGAATGGCTAAAATCAAAAACACCAATGACAGTTTATGCTGGAGAGGATGTGGAGAAAGGGGAACACTCTTCCACTATTGGAGGAAGTACCAACTTGTATAGCCACTTTGGAGATCAGTATGGAGGTTCCTCAGGAAAATGGAAGTCACAAGATCCAGCAATTCCACTCTTAGGCATATACCCAAAAGATGCCCATTCATACGACAAGGACATCTGTTCAACTATGTTCATAGCAGCATTATTTGTAATAGCCAGAACCTGAAAGCAACCTAGATGCCCCTCAGCTGAAGAGTGGATAGAGAAAATGTGGTACATTTACACAACGGAGTATTACTCAGCAGAAAAAAACAATGAAATCTTGAAATTCGCAGGCAAATGAATGGCACTAGAAGAAACCATCCTGAATGAGGTAACCCAGTCACAAAAAGACAAACATGGTATGTACTCACTCATATATGGATTTTAGACATGGAACAGGGAATTGTCAGCCCACAGTCCCACTGCCAGAGTGTCTGGGAAACAGGGAGGACCCTAAGAGAGATATGCATGGTATCCCAGAAAAGGGTAATGGGACAGGATCTCCTGAGGGGATTGGGAACATGAGGGTAGGGGATGGGAGAGGAAGCTGGGAGAAAGAGAGGGAGGGAAGAGGAGACATGGGAGAGGAGGAAGGTTGAGTCAGGGGAAGAATAGAGGAGAGCAGGATGAGAGCAACTATAGGTTTGAGGAGAGATCTGACACTAGTGAGATTTTCAGAGATCTACAAGGATGGCACCAACTGACAATTTAAGCAATAGTGGAGAGGCTACCTTAAATGTCCTCCCCCATAATGAAATTGATGACTACCTTATATGCATCCTCGAGCCTTCGTTCCGTAGCTGATGGAAGCAGAGGCAGGCACCAACAGCTAAACACTGAACTGAACTCCTAGAACACAGTTGCAGAGAGGGAGGAGTGATGAGCAAAGGAGTTAAGACCTGACTATTGAAACCCACAGAGGCAGCTGACCTGAACAAGGGGAAGTTCATGGACCCCAGAGTGATGACTGAGAGGACAGCATGGGACTGATCCAGATGCCCCGAACATGAGTGTCAGTGAGGAGGACTCGGTAATCTATGGGGCCTTGGATAGTGGACCAGTATTTATCCCTGGTGTACAAATGGACTTTGGGAGCCCATTCCACATGGAAGGATGCTCTCTCAGCCTGGACACATTGTGGGGAGTTTAGGCCCTGCCCAGTATGATATGACAGACTTTGAAGATTCCCCATGGAGGGCCCCACCCTCCCTGGGGATTGGAGGGGGGGATGGGTGGGGGGTTGGGGTGGGGGGGTTGGGAGGGATGGGGGAAGAGGGGAGGGTGAGGGAGCTGGGATTGACATGTTAAGCAAGCTTGTTTCTAATTTAAATTAAAAAGATAAAAATAAATAAATATAAAAAAGAATCAATCTCCAATTATAACGTTTCCTTTATGAATATACACAGACTATCTTTCTTAAAGCCATTTGAACCTCTGTGGGGTGTGTGTGTGTATCTGTGTGTGTGTGTGTGTATATGTGGGTGTGTGTGTGCATGTGTTTGGTGTATATAGTTTGTGAGTGGTTTGTGGGCATGACTGTGGGGTAGTATGTGCATGTACAAGTGCCAAAGCAATCGAGTCCAAGCATGTGATATGAATGAGTCCTCCATCCTCCCTCAGAGTAAGTCCCCTTATGCCCTACATGACGCAGTGCACTGCCGGGGCATTCAGCTGTGGTGATACATCATTCCAGGCAAGCTCTAATAAATCGTAAACAATATATCACCATATTCACTTCTTTGTGGACCTTCCTCAATAATCTTTCATAATGCCTAGCCATGTGCTTCCTAAGTAAGAAGGGAAGGAATAGAATTACAGGACACATCAAAGGAATTGCTCACACTCCACGCCTTCTCCAACTTAGGACTGCCCATGTAAGAGTATCAAGGACCCATGCATCATCCATATATGTAGACATAACTAGGGTATGGCTCTAAGAGATGAGCCCTTCCCTGGAGCCTTCTGCCATGCCACCATACGTGAACCATCAGCTTCTGCCAGGAATGTAGCTTAGTGAGGTCCAGGAAGGCATCATTTAAGCAGAGATTCAGGGGAGTTTTACATCCCTGGTACCCCAATGCTGCTGAAGACCCCAGAACAGCAAGTATCTCCAGCAGATACACAAATCCCACACCTAAAACCGAGTCCCGCCTGGCCTGGAGTTATTATTAGCTGGAACTAGCTCGTCCACAGACCATAACAGAATCGCTTAAATGACAGGCTAGTGTCTTCTATGCAGAGGAGATGGGGGAAGGAAACAGTGTGCATTCGTTGACAAGAAAGCTAGAGTGAATAATGGGTCTGTTGGGGGAGCTTGGTCTGGGGACACCAGCGTCCCCACAGATTATTCAGGAAAATAAATCTCCTCCTCCATGAGAGGTAGGACCCTGCCTTCATTATCAGACTACTCCTTCCAAGAGGCAAGCCTGGCTTTCAGGTGACTTGTTCAGATAAATTGTCTTAATTACGGGGAACGAAGTCCTTCCAGGCATGGACAGCATGACACTGTGATTTACAAAGTTCACATAAAAGAATCTCGTGACCAACTTTCAAAACACACGCACACACACACACCATGTTTTAAGTAAGGTCCTCTAGCTGCATGAGGCCTGGAAGCTGCAGACTAGACACACCTGCAACATATACTGCATGGCTAGGCTCACAGTGGGCAGTCCTAAGTAAAAGTCAATGAATTAATAGCTGCTCTAGTATGAATGTGCTGGAAACTTTTCTCCCCAGTGCGAGAGAGAAAACCCAGAGCCCCATGCATGCTAAGTTAGTGCTCTACCACTGAGATGAATCCAGAGCCCATGAATTGAATAGTTAGTTCCCGGGGTTAGCTCTAATAGGTGGGGCTTCTAGTTGGTGACTGGATCTTGAGGACTGTGCCCTCTTGAACTGATCGATGTCATTGTCTTCAAGAACTGATCGATGTGTTATGAAGAGAGTGGACTTGTTACAAAAGCGAATTCAGCCCCCTTTTGCTCTCCTTTGTGCATCTGTTCTGTTCATTTCATCCATTTCACAGGGGGATTTGCAACAAGATGGCTTTTGCCAGATGTGGGCCTCTTGACACATGGACCTTCCAGCCTTCAGAAGTGCAATAAATCTATTTTCCCCCTAAGATTACCCAGTCTATGGGAGTCTGCTACAGCACACAAAACAGGCCAGCACACTAGCTGTTACTATTTATGTGTTCATTGGAGTACACACACACACATTAGTGGCTACAGTAGACATTAAGTAGCCACTGTGCTTAGAAGCATGGATAGATAAATAAACAGTCATATGTGTAGGAAGAAAGAGGAGGAAGGTCCCATGCTGAGCGTAAAGTGAAGGCTCTGGGGATCGGACATGCTCAGAAGATCTGAAGTGAGCAAGCCTTCAAGGGCAGAGAGAAGTTGGCTTTGGCTGATGGTGTGGGATCTCTTGGCGGTCCCTGTCCTTGCCCAGTCTGTGATGTGTCTGTGAGTCCTGTTAGCTAGTCGTCATCCGCTGGCATTACAGACCACACACTGTGCACCCTGAGCTTTGCATTTAGGTCGTCCAGTCCCAAGCAAACCTCAAGCACCACAGCTTGGTACTATTTCACAAATAAAGGTTTTGAGAGCCAAATAAATCACATTGACCCCAAAGCAGAGACCACCACAGATAAGACAAGTTAGATCTTGAACTCCTTACCAGGTATGATCATCCCCCACTTCTGTGAAACCCCACAAAGAGAAGGACTACAACAACAGCAAAAAATACTCTGGGCCTGGGTGCCTTTTAGACAGCTGCTGCAGCCTTATATTCTGAGAAAGCTCATGGAAGACAAGGCATTCAGTCTCCCAGGAACATCACAGATCGCCATGTTTGGCACCTGGAAATTCCAGCATAGGGATGCCTTAGTGGAACTGTGGTACTCTGGGGCAGATGCTGATGCAAGGGGGATAACAGAGCTGCTCCCAGGAAATGTGGTGATGCTCCATGCAGTACAGCAACCGTGCATAATGCCAATGCCCAGCATGGGAGAGGTAAGAAGTAAGAAAACCCAACCACTGATGGCAAGAACCACTTTGAACCTTGGCAGTCACCACTTGAGGAACAGTCCATGAAATGCATGAAAGAACAATCTTATGCCAGGCCTGACCTTTTGTTGAGTGGATTCTGATTCATTTTAAACCAAAAGGCCAAGTTAAACATTAAATGCATCTTTTGCATCAAATCGGGGTAATAGTTTGAATCATCCAAACCCATCCACCAAAGTTATTCTCAGTATTAATGAGCCTTTTTGGCTTCATTCTTTGCAAAGATCTGACCAGCCCTCAGCATCCAGGAAAACAGCTATTAATCCCATTAACATAGCCCACACCTCATGCCTTTCAGAAACCCGCGCTGACATCCTCCTACGTATGAGCCTGTACATACCCAAACCACAAACACTCTCCAGAACCACGGCATTGCCAAGGACAGGGTTAAATACCTAGCCCTGCTTCTCTCCAGCAGTGCCATGTGGGAAAGTGCTGGCCTGGCAGAGCCCTGTGGCTTCAGCAATCAGGCAGGGAAAGCTAATTAGTCAGTCTGAGATCCACGGGGGAAGTGCTGACAAACTCTGTAAGCAGCGAGTGTCTCATCTCACAGGGGAGCTGCAACCACCTAAGGCAGAAGGGTAGCGGTGCAGGGGCAGCAGAAGGGCAAACAGGTGTCCTCCAAGGAGCCCTGAACTCACGACCTCTTCATTCTCTATTCCAGGGACACATTTAGCATAGCGTTAAAGGACAATTACCAAGAACTAAGCATTGTGATTATGCTTCCTCCGACACTGTGTTTCTGAGAAGGACAGGGAGTGCATAAGGGTGATGGGTCACCACAAAATGAGGACGGCACACCATCAGCCTGCAGTGTCACCACTCTAGCTGAAGATGTGAGGATAGGTGGCATCATTTCGTAAGGAAGTAAACACAATTGTGCAATGTAATGAAATGCAAATGGAGGCAGGGTGTTTTATATGTAGCACAGAGCTTCAGGATTTAATCTATGCTCCCTGACTTCCACCCTTGGGAGAGCAAGATCAGTATTGTTCAGAAGTAAACTATGAGGCTGAGATAGAGCAGTGTTTCTCAACCAATGGGTCGAGATCCCTTTGCAGGGGTCACATATCAGATATCCTGCATATCACATATTTACATTACAATTCATAACAATAGCAAAATTACAGTTACGAAGTAGCAGTGAAACAATTTTATGCTTATGAGGAACTGTATTAAAGGGTCGCACATTACGAAGGATGAGAACCACTGAAATAGAGAAAGGACAAGGAGAAGAAAGTGGAAGGGGAGAGACAGAGATGAAGGAAAAAGAAGATGGGGAGGGGAAGGGAGAGGAAAGAAAAAGAAGGAGAAACCGGGCGGTGGTGGCGCACGTCTTTAATCCCAGCACTCGGGAGGCAGAGGCAGGCGGATCTCTGTGAGTTTGAGTCCAGCCTGGTCTACAAGAGCGAGTTCCAGAATAGCCTCCAAAGCCACAGAGAAACCCTGTTTTGAAAAACCAAAAAGAAAAAAAAATAAGAAAAGAAAAGGAAGGGGAAGAAGGAACAGGAAGAGGAGGAGGAGAAGGGTTAATAACTTGCTCAAGTTTATCTAGCTCATCACCAACAGGAAGTGTAACCTAACTTTATTCAGGAAAGCAGAGGAGAAGGGGCTTGAAACCATCATTCACATGACCCAGGAATCTCAAAGGAAACGAAGTAGGCATGTCAAAGAGATGCCTGTATTTTCATGTCCACGGGCACTACATTCACCAATACATAGATAGGGTCAGCCAAATACTCACTGACGATTAACAAAGAAAATATGACATACGCACACAATGGGATATTACTCAGCTTAGAGAAGCAGAAAAATCCTGTAATTGGTGATAACATGCCTGGAACTGGATGACATGACATTACAAGTGAACTAAACCATATGATCGCATGCATTTTTAGAATAAAAAAGGATAAAATAAAGACATATGTAGGGCAGTGAGTTGAATTGTGGGTACTAGCAGCTGCAGAAGAGGGGAAAAGTTTGGGGTGTGTGGTGGTTTGAAAGAAAATGGCCCCCAAAGGGAGTGGCACTATTGGTGGGTGTGGCCTCACTGAAGGAAGTATGTCACTGGCAGGGCGGGTGGGGGTTGTTTGAGGTCTCTTTTTCTCAAGCTTCCCTCAGTGTGACCAGCGATCTCAGCTCCAGCACCACATCTGCCTGCGAGCCGCCATGCTCCCTGCCATGAAGGTAATGGACTGAACCTCTGAAACCGTAAGCAAGCCACCCCAATTAAATGTTTCCTTTATAAGAGTTGGCATGGTGGTCATGGTGTCTCTTCACAGCAATGAAAACCCTAACTAAGACAGGGTATGATGGTTAATAGGAATAAGATTCCAATCTAATAGGAGAAGTATGTTCAAGAGACCTGTCTTATAGTTTTATGACAACTATAGTTAATATTATCTGCAATTTTTTGAAGCCTCAGAGGAGATTTTAACTATCCCTACCACAGGGAAGAGAGAGAGAGAGAGAGAGAGAGAGAGAGAGAGAGAGAGAGAGAGAGAGAGAGAGAGAGAGAAAGAGAGAGAGAGTGAAAGAAATCAGTAATGTATGAATATATACAAATATACAAATAAGTATGTGTTCAATAAACTTTAAAAGAAATAAAATCCCCCATTTAGCCCAGAAGGAAGACATTCTGGCTCCTCAATTATTTTCCAGGTTTTACTGAGAAGGCTGTGACCCTTGGCAGGTGGACAGAGGTCAGTACCAAGAGAAGGGTAATCAAGAGGCCCAGAGAGGATTGGGTCACAGCCCAAAAAGTGTCCCGAGAACCAGCTGGGTGTGAGCTAACGCTACAACAGAGCATAAGGAAATGCTAAGAGCAGCAGCCTGGGGACCAAGTGGAGGGAGGAGACACCGGGCTATACGGAGAATGAAACATTCCTTAGTTTCTCATTTCATGTGACGCACCTTCGTTTTGATATGTTGTGACTCAAGACATCGCAGAAGCATACCAGGTGTGAAAATCTGATTTAGATTTAATAAATACATCCGCACACTCTCTGGACCTTGGTGAGAACATTAAATTATAGCGGTTTCCAAGTGTTCCTGAAGATTAAAACGCATAAGGCTCAGTGCGTTTTTATTTCGTTGGCGTGTCTTTATCTCACTGATTTCTTAGCATATCTTACAAATCGAAAGATCTATGGGAGGTGGTGAAAGGCGGCCCCGGAGGCTGTGCGGTGAAGTGAAGCTCCCCAGTGAGGCTCGGGGGTCTCAGTGATGCCTGCCGGGGCTCTGGCATCTTCCTGTACCAACAACCCCGCAAAAGAGGATGGGGTATAGCTGCTCCGAGGAGAAACAGATGGCATGTGATTTGGAAATTCACCTGTTCAACAAATGGTTGTTTGCAAACAACCGTTTCAGGTACTAGAGGGACCCCGTGATCAAGACAGTCAAGTGTGACCAGAGCAGAGGAATCCAGCAGATACAGCACTTGAGAGTATCTGGTTAGAGCAGCAGTTACCCCAGCAATAGGAGCTGAGGTCCAACTGCTGAGTGGTTTCCTTCACCTGCTCAAGTCTCATCTACTTTCCTAGACTGGAGGTAGAAGTGAGGAGCCGTGGGGGTTGTGACGATTAGATATATAAAACGAGAAACAGAATACAACCCTGTAATGACAGCGTAGGTTGGGGAATAACGGCTGAGTTTCAGAGTGTGGCCTTTAGGTCAGTCATCCTTTGAATTGCCAAGGATAAGAAAATAAAACACCCTGAACACTGAGTGGGACAGCCTAGGCCTGTGATCCCAGTGCTTGGTAGGCTGAGTCAGGAGGATGGAGAGTTTGAAGGCAGCCTGAGCTACCCAGCAAGACTGTCTCAAAATAAGTAAGTAGACGCTTTGTGCAACACCTGGCATATCTAAGCACTCCATAAATATCAGCTTTTCTTGGGAGCAATGAAAAAAAAAAAAAAGACAGGACAGACTACCCACTGAACAAGTGCGCAAAAATGTGTGTTCCCTTCTTCCTCCCCTTCCTATGCCCACGTGGGTGACATGGGGCTGGGGCAGGGTGTGATATTGAATTTCCTGTGAGCTTTGTATCTGGAGATTCTGAATAGTGTATGCATCTGTCTTTGGCTGATCCATTTTGCCCAGGTACCAGAAGCCAGGTGTAGTAGGACTTGGATGAAATTGTGTTTAATTCATCTGCCTCAATAATGCAGATCATGGTCTTGATTTCTATCTTGAATGTGGCTGTGAAGTAGCTCACTCTAGTGACAAAAGTAAACAAAAAGGGACAGAGGGATGCTGTCAACTAGAATGAAAGTAAGTCAAATCTGTGTGCTATTCACAAAGCAATGGGTCCGACTCCCACCAGGGGTGGGTATTGAGTGAAAAGTCGCTTCTGAAGGGACAAGAGGAAAGGAGCTCTTCAAGGTGCCCACTGTCTGCCCCTTCCTTCTAATCGCCCCTACTGCTTGCCTTGAGGGTGAGGGGAGGCGGCTTTCTCTCAAAGGAGCCAGTAGCGGAAGGAGGGGAACAGATGTCTTGATTCCCTCCCTGGGCTCCTTGATGCTGCTTTCAGCTTAATTAGCCTCACACCTGGATGGGATTCTGAGGCTGAGTGCACAGGCCCTGGGCCCTGAGGCTGCCTTGAACCCCTTTGCCCTCCAGCTCTGTCTGGGTGGCTGCAGGAACCTTCAGCAGGGCTGCAGGCTTATTCTGGGATGTGGTAGGTTAGAAAGGAACACCCTTCTTCCAGCCCACCATGTGGCCTCTAGAGACAGCAGGCACTGGGGGAGAGTGGAGGAGTGAATGGCTTTATTAAGTCCCTCGGGCTGGCAGGGACTGGGAACATAAATGGTGGTCCCTATCCAGCCACTCTGTCATGTATTTGGAATCACTCAAACACCTGCCAAACCAGCTTCCCTTGTTTCAGACCAACCATGATGTCTTCTTAGGAAAACAATTGAACAACTCTGGGTCTCATTTCCTTCTCTGTACAAAGGGGAAAATGGTTACTTCCTGTGTGATAGGATGTGCCTCTCAAAAAGAATCCCCCGAAGGAAATGAACACGACTAATTAGCATTTTCGTTAGTATGATTATTAATATTGGGGAATTTACACAAGAATGAGCTTCTGACTCTGAATCAACGTCCACAAACCCTGTACTTCTAAAATCATTGATCAAGAAAAATACCTGAGCTATCCTTAAAAATACAGCTATCCTGACTGTAGTATAAGTCCCTGTAATAAATT
Source organism: Mesocricetus auratus (assembly GCF_017639785.1). Taxonomy (NCBI): domain Eukaryota; kingdom Metazoa; phylum Chordata; class Mammalia; order Rodentia; family Cricetidae; genus Mesocricetus; species Mesocricetus auratus. The sequence goes on from NW_024429182.1 coordinate 13,361,862, forward strand.
CCACTTTAAGTCTAAATAAATCAAAATTTAAATAATCTCTAATATGTAAATAATCTTATAATCTAAATAAGTAAAAAATCAAATATTTAAATCCAAGTATACCAAATGTATTCTGTTTAGTAAATCTGTACTTTTAAATACATTTGTATTTCCCAATCACAAGAAGAGTTGTGCATATTTAAAACTTCAGGGGCTGGAGCCATTAAGAACTGTACTCGGCCAGTAAGAACTGTAGTATTCTTACAGAAGACCCAAGTTGGGTTCCCAGAGCCCACACTGACACTGCACAACCACCTGTAACTCTGACTCCAGGGAATTCAACACCCTCTTTTGACCCTTGCAGGCACCTGTACTCATTTGCACACACCCCACACAGGCACACTCATATATACATGCAATTAGAAATAAAATCTTTAAAAACTGCAGCTGTGAAGACCTATGGAACGTAGCCAGCCTTCCTGTCTACTAGTGGGCTTATAGATCTAGGCACAACGCAGCAACTCCAGGATCTCTCAGCCTGGCTGGCCACAGAGTAGAGGAGCCACCCCAGGTGCTTATCATGGTCGAATGCCAACCACATCCACAGGAGTCTGAGTCCACAGAACTGCACCTCTGTGTCCGTCAGAGAGGAGCGGCAGCTGACATCCCTGGCATGCTCTCAGGTGACTGAAACTCTCGTTGTCGGAATGTCACAATGCCATCAATTTGCATTCATGTACTTCGATGGCAACCACTGTACAATATTTCATGACTTTCACTGTCTTCTTGGGAGCATTTAAAGACAGTTGAATAACAAGGATCATCAAGATTCAACTTAGCTACCATGCTGAACTGCTGCTATAAGCAGTGCTACATCCAAACCTTCCAGGTGTACTGGAACTTTCGCCTGTGTGCTAAGCATCCCTGGACCGCTGTGCTTCTGCGGCTCCTACTCCTCACTCGCAGTCATGTGCCTTTCCTCTGGTGTCCTGTGTCTCCTTCATACTGCCAATGTGGCCCTGATGACAAGCCACTGGACTGTCTTACAGGCTAACATGCTGAGCAGAGGACCCTCTGATTGGGGAGAACATAGTTTTAGCTGATGGGAGTGAGTGTCATTTACTGAAAGTCATCCACAGCTCAGGTGCAGGCTCCATTTTCTAAACACTAACACACCAGTCTTATCTAACTATTACAATTGCCTTCCCAAATAGATGATAGTACTCTCATTTCAGGTTTAGAAACCCAACAATGGAATATTGAAAACCATGCCTAAGTACACACAGGAAGAACAGTGACTGACTCTAATGCCAGGTGCCTCTCATTTCACCAAATCAAGTACATTGTACCCCAAAATTCATCTAATAATAATTATAGAATCTATGATTTTTTATTTGTTTTGTTAATTCATTTATTCTCCTCATTCACTAAACATTGTTCACAGTGGGATGATGGGGAATGTCCTTCTGTATATATGTTTCTCTTATCGATTGATGAATAAAACACTAATTGGCAAATATCCAGGCAGGAAGATAGGCGGGGTTACCAGAAGAGGAGAAGGCTGTGGAGAGGGGCAGAGGGAGGTGGGGAGGAGAAGTCATATTGCCAAAGGAGTAACATGCTGAATTACGGGTAAGCCACAGCCTCATGGCAATACATAGATAAGTAGAAATGTGTTAATAATTAAGACAGAGCTAGCCAATAAGAAGCCTGAGCCATTGGCCAACAGTTTAATAATTAATATGTCTCTGTGTGTTTACTTGGGGTTGAAGTGGTTGTGGGACTAGGCAGACAGAAACCTCTATCTTCAGTAGGCAACACTTTCAACCCTAACTTCTGAAATAAGAAATATAATCATGTAAAACACAGTTCTTACCTTCAAGAAGTTTGGCATCTACACAGAGAAATAGTGTCAAATGCACAGAATTAAGACCAAGCTGTGTTAGTGTGCCTGGGTTGCTATAACAACATGTCACCAACTGTGTAGCTTATGCAATGGAAAGTTAGCAGCTGAACATCTGAGATTAGGAAGTAGGACTTGGTTCATTCTGAAGCCTGTGAAAGGTTGTGCCTCTTAGCTCCTAGTGGTTTGCTGTCAGTCATCCATGTTCCTCCCCACTGTAGATGAATCAGCTGGTACGCTCCCTCCAGCTTTATGTAGCTTCTCCCTGTGTGTGTGTGTCTGTCTTTGCCCAGATCACCTTCCTGTGTGTGTGTCTGTCTATCTGTCTGTCGGTCTGTCTTTGCCCAGATCCTCCTTCCTGTGTATGTGTGTGTGTGTGTGTCTGTCTGTCTGTCTTTGCCCAGATCACCTTCCTGTGTGTGTGTCTGTCTGTCTTTGCCCGATCACCTTCCTGTGTGTGTGTGTGTGTGTGTGTGTATGTGTCTGACTTTGCTCAGATCCCCCCTTTCTGTATGTCTGTGTCTGCCTTTGCCCAGATCCCCCTTTTTGATAAAGATGAAGTCATAATGAATTCGCACTCATCCACTGACCTCATCAGAATTTGAATATCTGCAAACATCCAAATACAGGATGTTCAGACACTACAATAGTCTTGTGGGACACAGTCCAAGCTCCAAAACTTTTGGAGGCAGCAAACAAGCAAGTGAGAACGTCAGAGCTCTAAGCACCTGCAGCTGTGGGATGCTGTGTCTTCCGTCCCCTTTAGGGGCCCCACAGTCCCAGATACCAGGCAGACCCTTAACAAATGTGTAATGGACACATAATAACAGGGGGAAATTACACATTCTTGGATCACAAACAAAACACTAAAGAAAGGAGCTGCACGGAAGATTGGGCCTGGGCATATCCAAACTGGTCCTCACGATGATGTGAAAACACACAGATGAGCTAACCAGTGTTTAAAGACTAAGAGGACATGTTTAAAGCCTTTGATTACAACCCTGTCCTTCAACATCTCTCCCATGTGGCAACAATATCTGCTGAGGAATGTCTCTTTAGGTGGAGACAGCCACAGCACAGCCATTCCCTGCTGGCTTCCTGGCCTGAAGCTATCTATCCATGTCTGTTAACATCAAGTCAGTGCTGAGATTTTACCAAAACCCAAATTGCTTCACATTTTCTTATTATACACCTGGCTATCATAAGTTTTTATATTTCTAGACCCTCCCACCCACAAAGGATAACAGCCATTAATGCCGGAGTCCTTACAAGGCTGGACACTTTTCTCAGTGTTTTACAAGCTTGAATTAATTTGTTCCGGAAAGCATACTTTTAAAGGCAGGTGATAGGACTTCTTCAATCAATAATAGAAATGAGGCAAAGGAAATTAAATACTGTAGCATTTCAGCCACCAATGAGTAGCCCAAGTAGGAGTGACCCAGTCTGGCTCTGGAGTCTGTGTTCCTCACCCTGGCACCAGCAGCCTGGTGGATGAGGTCACCAGGAAGTAGAAATGGCTGAGTGTGTTTTAGATTTGGAGGCAAGGATGTCAGTGTCCTCTAGTTAGGCCATCGGCCCAATGCAAGGGTCCAGCGCCCAGCTGTCCTAATGGACTGGCAGAGGGGAGGAAGCACACCTCCCATTCTGGGGATTTACAGTTGAATTAGAGTGGTTGGCATCTGCCAAGTGTCTAGCCACACCCCAAGGAGCACTACTCCTTCCCATTGCAAGTATGCAGGGTCAAAGTGAACAACATTGGCCTCTGTCCTCATCAGACCCATCTTGAACCATCTTGACTCTTCCTGGGGCATCCAGCAGAACCTGAAGCTTCAGACCCTGTCTCCTGCAAGGATAGCCCTCATCTACCAGGGGACCTGCGTCTCCAGCAATGGCTCCATGCATAGATCTGTCCTCTCCAAGCCACTAGAACAGTGGGCAGAGGCCCTGAGACATTAGACTTACCAAAACCAGTTTGGTAACCTTTGGACAGCATAATCAGCCCCCATCCATCATGTTGCACACCCTGAGGCACAGAAACACATGATGTTCTTTCTAGGGAAACTCCTATAATGTAAGATTTCTATAATGGCTGTTGCCTTCTTCTTCTTCTCCTTCTCCTTCTTCCTCCTGTTCTTCCTCCTCCTCCTCTTCCTCCTCCTCCTCCTTCACCACAACTTTTCCTCCTCTTCCTCTTCTTTTTTGTATGTTTGGCTTGTTTTGGTTTTTTGAGACAGGGTCCCTCTGTGTAACAGCCCTGGCTGTCATGGAATTCACTCTGTAGATTAGCCTGACCTTGAACTCAGAGATCTGCCTGTCTCTGCTTCCCAAGTGATGGGATTAAAGTCGTGCACCACCACTGCCCACTTTTAGTTTGGAGATACATTAAGATTTTCAGACTGACATCCATCAACCATATTCTGCACTTACGATGATACCTTTAATGTCTTAATCTTTCCCAAGGTGCCAGACTAGTGAGGAGATCTTGACCAATGTCTAAAGGAGGCTTACCATCTCTAGGTGCTTCCTCATCTATAAATAACCTTGTCTGAGCAGCAGGACTCACAAGATTTGATGTGAACATCCACCTATCCTGAATTCCCAGCATGGGCCCAGCAAGTGCTGAATTAGCAGACTTCTTCCATACTATGACCCTCATCTTCCTTCTCCCTCAGAACTTTCTAGAAACCCAATTGTTCTGATCATAACAACAAACCAATTAGTGGGCTCCAACTTGTAAATCTATGCTTCAATGGTCCCCTTACAATGCCTCTGGGCTCATTGATTTGCACAGAGAACATAATTAGCTCAGAAGCAGAATGATTTCATTTTAAAACCAATGATTCTCAACCCTGGTTGAATTTTACAATCACTCCGTGTTTAAAAATTACATGGTTGCCCAACCCTTATCTTGAGCAGGCTTTGTAATCATGGTGCAACAGTATCACTACTATTTTTTCTTACTAAATGAAGAGATTGTCCCTTCCCACCTCCTGTAGTGACCAGTTCCCCATTTTAGCAGCCATTACAGGCTAACATGTGCTTGCATGATCTTGCCACTCCTGTCCTGGTCACTAAGGTCAGATGCCCTCCTCATGGCAAGAAACCAATCAGAAGTTAGCTGGCAGGGCTGTGCTTTACAGCTCTGGGTATGCTTTACAGACAGTGCACAACAGTGACATGCAGAACATAGCAACCGCCCTGGGAGGGCTTATGGACCATAACAACCAGTTGACCAATCAACACAGGGCAGGTCACCCAAACCTGGAAGCGCACCAATCCTGAGACTGTTTCATACCCCTAGACACTCCCCTTATGCTGCCCTTTAAGGTCCCTGCCTTGAGGTTGCTCAGGGTCTTTCTCCAGCCATTCGCCATGGTGACAGGGTGAAGGGCCTGAGCTAATGGGGTTAGCTCGTTAAACATCTACAATAAAAGACTCCTTGCTTTTGCATCGAAATGGGCCTCTTGGTGATTTTGGGGTTCAGAATTTGGGCACAACACTCCTTTCCTGCCAAATTGTCTCCGTCCTTCTATCGACAAGACCCTCTCACAAAGCCTCTTTTTAGCCTTGTCAGGCCACCACACACTGCCTGCTTCTTGGGTCATCACTGTGCTTTTCCAGAGCTGAGTTCAGGCAACGTAACCAACCCTGTTCCAGGGCTGTAAAAAGGTATCAATAGCTAAGAATGTCTAGTGCATCCCATCTTGTCATGGAAGGGAGGGATGGGGATGAGAGTGGAGGCTGGCCTGGAACCACAAGGAGGGGAAGAAAATAGAGGAGTTCACCCTAGTCTCACACCCACTGCCTGCTTTGTAGCTGCTGTAGAGGCATCCTGGGGCTGTTTCTTCCCAAGAGCTGGAAAGGAGAATAAAGCCATAGCTGAATGGATCGCCACCTTTGCCAAGGCAATAAAGCTGTGGTTCATAGGAAAGCTGCTTTCCTCCAAGAACAGCTAACCATGGTTTAAAAAAAACTATGCAAATAGAAAAGCAACTCTTTGATCCAAAACAGAACATTTTTTAAAAGCTTTATGGTGTGTGTGTGAGTGTGTGTGTGTGTGTCACTTGCCACTTACTATGTGTCCTTAAACAAGCTGCTTAATTTCATCAAGTCTTAATTTCTTTTGGAGATAGACATTTTTATTTATTTTAAAACTTTGGTTTTCTGAGAGATGAATGAGAACTAAGATATGTTTTTTTTTCTATTTCAGTTATCTGTCTAGGTTGTCTTCTGGTCAGGAGGAGAGGCCCTGTAAACAAGCCTTAGCGACTGTCTTCATCTGTAAGAAAAGGATAACAGTGCTGCTGATGTCATATGATCATCATGAGGTTGGTGTGACTAATGCATAGTCCTGGCACATAGGAAACTCTCAATGTGCAGGTTTTTTTCCAACATAATATTTTTATTGATTATTTGGGAATCTCACATAATGTACCCTAATCACAATTACTTCCCAGTCATCCCAGGTCTGCCCACCCCACACCCTTGTGATTTCCTCCCAGAAAAAAAGAAGAAGAGAGAGTCCATTTTGTGTTGCCAATATTCTCAATGGAGCATGGTCAAACTCCCAGTGACCAACCCCTTAAAGAAAACTGAGTCCTTCCCCGCCACCACCCCAGCCAGAAGCCATAAACTTTCAAGAGCTACATTTCAGCATCCCTATAGTAATTTTAAGAGTTTTCTTCAATGGCTTCTTGTCTAGACTGTTTCTTTTTGGGGGGTGGGGGAGTCTTTTGTATGGGCTGGTTTTGTGTGTCTACCTGACACAAACTAGAGTCATCAAAGATGAAGGAGCCTCAGTTAAGGAAATGCCTTCATGAGATCTAGCTGTAGGGCATTTGTCAATTAGTGATCAATGGGGTGGGCAGCCCATCATGGGCAATACCATCCTTGCTGTTCCTGGTTCTATTAGAAATCAGGCTGAGCAAGCCATGAGGAGCAATCCTGTTAGCAGCTCCCCTCCATGGACTCTGCCTCAGCTCCTGACTCCAGGTCATGCCCTGTTTGAATTTCTGTTCTGACTTCCTCCAGTGGTGGACTATGATCTGGAAGTTTAAGTCAAATAAGCCCTTTCCTTCCCAACTTGCTTTTTGGCCATGGTGTTTCATCACAGCAATAGAAATGTAGCTAAGATACAGGTTGGTACCAGAGACTGGGATATGCCTGCTGGTAAAGATACAGGACTCTCAGATCCTTCTCCAGTACCATGCCTATACACCACCATGTTGTACCATGATGATAATGGACTAAAGCTCTGAAAATGTAAGCCATCCTAATTAAATGTTTTTTCCTTTATAAGAGTTGTGGTGGCCATGGTATCTCTTCACAGCAATAGAAACCCTGATTAAGACACATTCTACATCTCTCATTCTCAACTGTGAGTCTGTAGTCATAGATACCACTGCAGAAGCAGCTTCCTTGCCCTTTAGAGTCAGCAAAAGCCTGGATTATGGACTTCCACATGGTTTCTGGTGACAGCACAGACCATGGACCTCAACATGGACTCCTCTAGTAGCTGTATAGATCATGGACATCAACAAGGCCCTCAGCCTCAGCGTGGACCATGGACACTATCATGGCCCTCAATGGCAGCATAGGTCATGGACAGCAACACAGACCACGAACATCACCATGGCCCACAGACAGCAATATGACTTCTCATGTGGCAACACAGACCATGGGCATCCACATGGCCTTTGGTGATAACACAGACCTTGGAGCAAAAGCTATTTCTTTTAATTAAGTTGGCTTTTGTCTCTCCTCCATGTGTCCAAGACATCAAAAGGAAGAGAGGCCAAGGGAGAAGAAGACAGCTCTGGCCCTACTGTCATGGAGATGCAGGAAGCCAAGAAGGTGGTGAGAGCCTTGATTAAGAAAAGCCATTAAAAAGACACCCAGCCTGTCAAGGACCCTCCCTTGCTTTCACAAATGATCCCACTGTATACAGATACTACAGCAAACACTCTTCAAGTGGCTGAGACTCCCGTGATTAGCAAGTTCTTCTAAAGCATCGGTTCTCAGTCTCTGGGTTGTGACTCCTTGGGGGTCAAATGGCCCTTTTCACAGAGATTGATTTAGACCATCAGAAAACACAGATATTTACATCATGATTCATAACAGTAGCAAAATTTCAGTTATGAAGCAGCAACAAAAACAATTTTTTTGGCTGGGGGGGCACCACAACATGAAGAACTGTATTGAAGGGTTGAAGTGTTAGGAAGGTTGAGAACCACGGCTTTAGACCTTGAACTGCCAAGCAGCTGCTCGGCTGCTTAAGCTTCTCCACGCGCACTGATAAGGCAGGAAGAGAGACAGCAGAGACTGTGAGGAAATTTCAGGCAAAGAGGATGTCTCCATTAAATGACCACCTGTCCTAGACTATCGCCACTGTGGAGAATTAGAATTAGTCACTAGTCTCTGCTCCACATAAAACTACAGGTTCCTTCTACTTCATCTCTAAGGGCAAGGTCAGGCTGAGGCCTCTCGCCCACAGAAAGGCCTGTGCTAGCACCAAGCATGGGTGGATGCTGATACTCTTGTCTCCAGTTCTAAAACCTGCTAACCCATATCTGCTGTGCCCATCCAGCCAAGCTGCTGGTGCCAAGGTGAAAAGTGAGAGAAACTGTGAGATCCACTGTCCCCAGGGAGGTGGCCTTCTGGGTTCACAATTCCAGAACCCACATTGCCAAGAAAAAGCAAAAATCAAAGAACTTGCCAGTAACCTGGACTGAAGACATGTTGTTGGGTTTTACATACATACAAGAAATCCTAAATCCCCCTTTCACTCGTGTCTACTGAGCATTCTCTGTTTTGAAGGAAATGAGTAATTTGGGTGGATGTACTAAGTCTTGACTTTAAGTGCTGATCCCTCCTGGTTCTTGCAGGTGGAACAGTATAGAAAGTTCCATGAGTATCAAATGTAGCACATGTGCTGAAACAGAAATGCATAGCATCCTTCTGGAAGATTCATTTACTATGCAGAAACTTCATAGCACAGAGTGGCCCAAGAGGAAGAAATGGGGAGCGTGCCAGGGCAGGCGGCAGCACCTCTCAGCCCTTGGCTCCACCACCAGGGCGCTTGGATCAGTTCAGATGCCAGAGGCCAAGGCTACACAGTCTCCAGAAGAACTCCCGCCACACAGGAACCCAAGTCTTACCAACTTCCTGTTTCAACTGAGTAAAGGTTTAATTATCAAATTTTCAGTTTCAAAACGCCCACATTTCTGTCCATCTGGACAGGTCTCCTGAGTTGAGAGAAGGTTGGCCCCAGCAGAGGCTGCCTCTTCTCATGCCAGGCTGAGTGGTCCTGTTCTTTGTGCTTCCAACTCCACCATTCCCCACTGCTTGATCCTGACTGGCTGCTCTCATCTGTCCTTGTCCAACCCATGTCCCCTAGGCTAGAATCACATATTCAGGTACTTTGACAGCTGAATCCTGACCCTCCACCAGACCTTAATTCCTAAAAAGACAAACAGCATACACATGAAAGCTCCCACAGGGTCCCATCCAGTCCTTCAAATGACTGTACTGGTCTGTCCTTGGGGTTCTGACAGGATTTGCCCTCAGCTGCAGACACTAAGAGCACCACCAGTGAACATTCACTACATTCCCTTTTAAAAGGGCCCTGCCCTCCATCTCCATCCCGCCCCCACCTCTGTCTCTCTTCTGCCACTCCTGTCTCTAGAGGCCAGTCTCCCCTCTCCCCTCCTGTCTTTTCCCGTTTACTTTCCCCCAATTGAAAAAAAAAACCCTCCACCCAAGCTCTGTCTAATGGCATCTTTCTCTTGCATGCCTGGTTGTTTGTTTGTTTTGTTTTGTTTGTTTGTTTGTTTGTTTTACAAGAGCACAAATCCACTTTATTTACTTTTCATTAGTTTAAATACTAGACAGGCACAGCATCACATGGATTCTGTGTCCAATGGCCTTTGCAGGAAGGTTGCTTCAGAATTTGGCACAAACCACGCCACTGTTTCCGTGGGCCTGAGTTACTTTTCCCCAGGTCACTCTGGTTTTGTTTGGTTTGCCTCCGGGGTGTCACTGTGTTGTTTTCTGCTTTATACACATAACCACACCTCTTGCCAAAGTAGAATTCAGTTTTATCTCTGGCATAAACATCGTCATTTTTTTACACTTTTTTATTATATATTTAAATTAGAAACAAGCTTGTTTCCCATGTCAGTCCCAGCTCCCTCTCCCTCCCCTCCACACCCACTCCCTCCCCACCTCCCCCAACCCTCCACCCAATCCCCACTCCATTCCCCAGGGAGAGTAACACCCTCTATGGGGGATCTCTAGAGTCTGTCATTTCATTCTGGGGAGGGCCCGGGCCCTCCTCAAAGTGTCCAGATTGAGAAAGCATCCCTCATTGTGGGATGGGTCCCCAAAGTCCATTTGTGTGCCAGGGATAAATATTGATCTACTACCCAAAAACCCCATAGATTGCCTGAGGCTCCTCACTGACACCCACATTCAGGGCATCTGGATCAGTCCCACTCTGGCCTCTCAGCCATCAGGCTGGGGTCCAAGATCTCCCCCTTGTTCATCGCTCCTCCCTCTCTGTCACTGGGTTCCAGGAGTTCAGTTCAGTGTTTAGCTGAAACACCGTCAATTTTAAGAAGAGCTGTATGCTCTGTCTGGTTCCGGAGGCCTCACTTATAGCCAGCAAAGATGGCCGTGCCCCACAGATACATTTGCCTTTTAGAAGTCCTGTTCCCAGCAGGCCTCCACAGGTACCAAGAACTCATGCTGCTTTTTAAAATTACAACAAGGCTGGTTCTGCCCATTGAACTTCCCTCCTTCACAGATTCTGGGATGGGCGTCTGCCACTGGAGCATGCCAAGTCACCATCCTCTGTGCCACCAGACTGGACTTGTCTCTCCTGAGAGTTGGGAGAGAGGAAAGGAGGGACCCACGGCCTGATGGTAGCAGCTGCCTGCAGGTTGGAGTCCGTCTGTGATCCAGCTGGGCCTGCATGACAGGAGTCCCAACCACTGCTCAGAGTTGATCATGCCCTGGTTTTCCCGTTGCAGACAGGCCAGCAGGCTCTGCATTCCCAGGGAGATGAGCTGGAAGCCTTTGTTCTAGCTGTGAGGATGCTTCCATTTACAACCCAAAGATATATAGTAAGTGGGTGTCTAAGAAAGGGGTGTGCTGGCTGGGGCCAGGAAAGCAGTAAAGTCTTAAAGGAGAGAAAAAGCAATAAGACAGGAAGGGAGGGGGAGATAAAAGGGGGAAGAGGGCTTTCCTAAGGAGTTGTATAATTCTAGACTTAAAACAAATTAATTAAAGCCTGAGAGTGGTGCAGATAAAGGATCATCAGTTCCCCTGGCCACTTCCTCTGATGCCACCTGCACAGTGACACACCTCCTCCAAGCTCCTGCAGGCATTTCCAGCCTGGCTTCCCCCTTTCTTCCCCAGAGTGACAACTAGCTCTGCTCTCGCTGGCCCTCACCCACCCACCCCCCTCTCCAAGCCAGCCCTAGTTGCTTCCAAATGAGCCCTGGGTTCTTCGAACACTTTATTTAGATTGCATCTAATGTAAAATGTTCCAGTAGGATAATTTTGTTTTTATTTCACCAGGCAAGGGGAAAGACCTGAAATGTTTAAAAATAGCAGATAAACCAGGCAGTTTTAATAGGTGAGCAGATGGGTAGTAAGAGTGCCTTAGCAAAGGGGAGAGAAGGAGAGAGGGACAGACAGACAGACAGACAGGGAGAGAGAGAGAGAGAGAGAGAGAGAGAGAGAGAGAGAGAGAGAGAGAGAGAGCACTCAGAGTAGAGTAGTTTCTTTGGTTCATCTCTCTCAAAGTCTAGGAGGTCACCTGAAGCTTAGTATTGCATTAATTATTAATTTTCTTGGGAAAACATAAACAAACAACTACTCAATCTAGATAGGGCACTGACCCCAGACCAAAGGAACAATTCCACTGTGGCCCCACTTAGCAAACCAATGAGCTTATTGAGCTTATTTATAGATGGTGAGTGAGGGGTTTCTTGAAGAGACTAGATGACCTCAATGCAACTGAAGTTTGACTCCAGCATGGACAACTTCCCACAATGTACCCATGGGGACCCATCTATATGCTCTCATCACCTCCTAAGACTACGAACTCACGTGCGACTTGGACAGCTTTATATGCTATCTGGTAAGAGTGTACAGGAAGGAGTAGCTGGAACCCCTCCCTAGTGAGAGTCTAATGACCTAAGAGGCTGTTGTGAGTGGCCATAGCTGCCCTGATTAAGTTGACAATAGCTGTCACACTCAGAGGACAGCGTTCTACAACGCCAAGGCAGCTGAAGGCACATGAATACTCACTATCGCAGCCTATGATCACACATCTGTGATACATCCTTGGAATGACATAATGTCAGCGACCCTTGTGCTGACATGGACAGCCCCAGTGAGGCTTCCTCCTGGTGTTAGCTGGCCTACATGTGACATCTGGGGATAACTAATTGTACGAAACCCTTGGTCTTCAAGAAAATCAACCAGTGTTCCATTCACCCACAGTTTCCATGACATATAGCTCATAATAAGAAACTGCCAATGGTCCCCCTAACTTGAGTTCTAGAACTGTCTTTGGGAGGGTCAAATGTGAACAGATAGTTCTTCTGTGGTGATCAAAGACTTTTTCATGGCACCAGCAACCGGTCTATACTTGGCCCATATATTATAGTCTAGATATGAGGTATCCCCACTAAATGTGTTGAAGGCTTGGACTCCAGATGGTGATGCCAATGAGAGATGATGGGATCATGAAGGTTCTCTTTCCATCAGTGGACTAATCCATTGACAGACTCATAATGTGATGGCTTACCAGGAGGGAAGCAATATGGACTTAGTAGATAAGGCCTAGTTGAGTATGCCTTGGAAGAGCATATTGTCCATGGCCTTTCCTGTCCTCCTGTCTGTTTTCAGGACACTGTGAGATAAGCAACTTTTGCTGCCATCACCCTTCTGCCACGTTGACCATGTCCCAGAGACAATGGAGCCAGCAGACCATGAAACCTCTGAAACCTCCAGCCAAAGTGGGTGCTCCCTCCTGCATTTCTCAAAAGCATCTGTCACAGCAAGGGAAAAGCTGACTGATACACATTCCCTCCATCATCTCCTCCTTACAACCGGGCATATCCGGAAACCTTGGATCTGACTCTAACAGGGGGCAAATCTCATCTGACAAAAATCCCTTAGTGACTTCCCACTTTTTAGAGTAATAAAGTGGGAACAAAAGAAGATCGGTGATACAGTGTGTTCTCAAGGCCTTCAATTCCCAGTCCCATTAAATAAATAATAAATAAAATATCCTACAAATGTGTCTTTGTGTTGTGGCATCCAAACCAAGACAGTGTTGGGAAGAGGTGCCCAGTCTTTGACCTACTCTGCCTCAAGCCCTCCTTGTTGTTCAGTGCAACCATGGTCTCCCCAGTCTAGAATTATATGCAGTTTGGGGCACTAAATGTGGCACTACAGTGTGTTTTTCCCTGGAACATTCTTGGTTTTGTGATACTAATTGTGTCTAAACAACTAACAAAGCTCAGAGATGAGCCTTGGAGGCACCAGGAATTTCCAAGGTCCTCTCACTCCACACTCATGTGATTCTGACTGCTTTTATTCTGCTCCAACCCTCCTGAGGCATGCATTCTGTCACATAATTTCAGATGTCAGCCCAGGAATTAAGAACATAGACCAGAAAACAGAGTATGTAAGGTCAAAAATCCTGGCTCACCACTCGCCGGCTGGGTGGCCTTGAGCTTCTCTGTAACTAAGACTCTTATCTGTTACTCTGAGATGGCCATTGTCCCACCTTTGTAGAGAGGCTAAGGAGAATAAATTAATGTGAGCAGGGCCTGAGATTTATTAGCTATGCAGTGAATGTAAAATACACCAGCAGTGTCTCTCAGGGAGATAGGGGCAGAGATGAAACCTTCAACTCTGTCCTTGACAGACACCCATGAGCTGGAAGATGGCATCTCCCACTCTCCCTTACACACCATCATTGTCTTCTTGACTAGTGTAGTCAAAGCAGTGCAGTTTGCTCTCTCCTCAAATCTTGCTTCCTGAGCTTTAGGCAAGGAGAAGATAACCTCCTGAATCAGGCCCACCTTAGTAGATACAGCTTCTGCCCTTTACCCACCCAAGTAAAGTTTATGGAGCCCCAAAGGCTGTGACAATTGGGAACTAACTTTTCATCTGTTCATGGACAACTAGTGCCAGTCATGCCCCTGGTGTGTGGTGCATGACAGTTCGTATACTTTGGCCCATTGACTCGTCCTTTATGTACAAGGAAGTCAAACAGTGAATAAAAGCATCAAGGCTCTTTTTCCAGAAGGCTAACTCTGTCAAGCTCTAAGAGACAGCATGCTAAGCGGAGGGCAGGGGAGCTGGGTGCAGGAAGAGAGGATAGGGAGCCTCTACTCCAGCCGTGGGGAGCCAGGAAAGGAAGAGAATGACTAGCCCTTAGACGTGCAGGGTGAAGAGCAAGAGCCGTGCTGTAGAAGATGCTGCAGGCAGCTGGGACAGCGAGCGCAGAGGCTCAACAGCAAGGACCGCCAAGGAGATGAAGGGAATCTGGGGCAACAGGATGGTTGATAAGGTTTGGAGAGGGCTTTGCAGGAGATTCCAGACCGTGTTGGGCCTAGGAAGCCACACTGAGATGCTGTACTCCATCACTGACATCATATACTCCACAGCCTGGTACAGGGGACAGACATGGAGACCAGGCCCTGTGTGGGGTCTAGGAAGCTGCTGGACTTCATCATTGACATCATATATTCCATAGCCCAGTGCAGGAAACAGACATAAATATAAGAATAAGTGAACACCAGGTGTCAATCATAAAGAACCACAGGCTATCCAGTCTGGCCCATCGGGTCATTCTGTGATGAGGCAAACGTCCGTTGTTTACACTGTCCAGCATTGTGGAGTTGGTGGGTGCCTGGGATGTGACTCATAACTAAAGAAACCAAATGTTTTATTTCATTGACTTCACAGCCTAAGTTCAGACACAAGCAGGCAGCTGCTAGCCCACTAGGCAATAGGGAAAGGATGAGTCCATTTCTGGGAGCACAGAAAGGAAGCTGGTGTCTGGTAGGGTGACAGGGAATGCGTTCCTGGAGGAAAGGGTGAAGACCTCAAGCACACAGTAGTAGATCTGTTGATCAGTTTACCTCAATGTCCCTTCATTCGCAGCAGAAAGAAACTAAATGGAAATGCACAAATGCGGGTTCTAGCCCTGGGTCAGTGTCGGGCCACACAAGCACCCGATTTACTGTGAACATCAACTTCTTCATTTGTAAGATGGGAATGACTATTTACATGACTCACACGACTGTCAAGGAACATAAAATACTCTTTAGCTTTTAGTCATTTGTAAAATGGGAATAACCAGTTACCTGACTCACATGACTGTTAAGGAATACAAAATAAATACTCTTTAGCTTTTAGCCATTCTTTACCCGTGTGTGCCTCCATGTGTGTATACATGCATGCCTACATGCATGTGAGCATACGTGCATAACTTCCAGCAAGGCCTGGAAGCACCCACACACTGTTCTGTAGTGAGCTCTCCCTTTGGCTCTGTAGAAGGAATCCTTCCACAAGTCATTAGGCCATTTTGGTTTTTTTGTTTTGTTTTGTTTTGTTTTTTCTACAACATGGTTCTCAATAGCTGCAAAGTGGTCTGTAAGATGTTGTCATTTTGCCTTCAGAGCCCATTACTTCGTTCATTAGCAGGTTGAGATAGAGTTGAGGGAAGTCCCTACCTGCTTCCTCCCTGGCACTGTGCCTGAGGGTGCTGGCAGCTCATCCAGATTCCAAAGGGCCTTGCTTCTACAATCGATCCCCCCGGGAGCCCCAGAGCAAAGCAAACTATGCCAGAGGCACTAACATGGTGAGGGGAGGGGGTGCCAATGCCAGAGGAAGTAGCATGGTGGGTGGGAGGCGCCTCTTCTGAGCCCATCCAAAATATGAACTCCTGCCCTACACCCTGGGATTAATCTTTAACGGTTTCTCGACGCAAACTGCACACCAGCAGGACATAGCCAGGCAGTGTAAATTGAACTCCTCAAGGGGTGATGGTCTAGCTCCCCCAACCAAGCCACTTGAATGCCAGCTATGACAGGGAGGTGTTCCCTCTCTTTGTCACTGGTAAGCTCCTCTGGGCTTTAATATTTTCAGAGTTCAGCTAGACCAGGGCTCTCAGAGCAGCACTCCTGCTGAATTGGTTTTCAGACTGTGCCACTTTAAACATGATTCAAGAAAAATTACCCAAGCCTCCACTCCATCTGTCTCTGGAAATGGTCTTTGTGCTCAGATCATTTGCCGGCGACACTCCATCTCCACAATTACCTTGGCTATTTTATCTTTATCTGTCTGGAACACTGAAGGGGAAGCAGCAGACAGTGCTGTTGTTTAAGTGACTTGTTCAGCTTGAATACTTTCACACCTCCAGAGCCTGGATTCTGCCCACTACACCAGCTTTCCTTGGGGGATCAGCCCCTGCACTGTCTTGGGGCTTTAAGTATGATAAAAGGAGGCTGCCAACAAAATGGCTTAGTCCTAATGAGTTGGCATCCCTCAGGGATGCGGGGCTGGGACTGAATTCCTGGCTATAATTAGACATGACTCTTCACCGATCTCCTGACCCTCCGGTGGCCCAGCAGCATGGGAGGGTATTTACCTGCCCTCTAGCACTGTGTGGCTTCTCTGCACCTGGACTTGTGCAGAGCAGGGAAGTAAAGTATGCTGGAAAGGTCAGAGGGGAGTGCAAAGATCAGACAGCTAAGGTGTCAACCTGCCTGACCTCTCTGCAAACGGACCCTTTTACACAGCATCTGCAGCAAGCCCAGACTTGGAGAGGAAGAGGGATGCTAGCCTGCTGCCCACAGGGAGATGAGTTATCAAAAGATAATGAACAAAACCAGGCAGTACATGCCACGTTAATAATAACCAGCATTTGTTGAGTTCTTACATTGTGTCGCATGTTCTACTAAGCATTCCATCACGTTTTCTTATTTACTCCTAATCACAATGCTATCACGAGCCTCGTTTTTCAGATGAGGATGCTGAGCCATAGAGGAAGATTGAACAGCTTGCCCCACACCACACAAGCTGAAGCTGTAGCCAGAGCTCACTGCTTTGCAAGAAGACACTGCTGTTTCTGAAGGGAGCCCAGCTCCATTTCCCCATCAAGCTGATCTGTTTGGGCATCCTAAGTGCCAAGGGCAGAATCCAAAGGGAAGAAGGCAGACAGTTCCAGAGTGTGTAGAGCCCAGCTCCCCCTCCATCATTTCCTGTCCCTGAGAACACAAGCCCAAGGCGTACATCTCTCTTTCTAACCTCCTCCTTTCTCCCCCTTTCAAATACAACCTTTCACTTGCTCTCCATTCCTGGGATAAAGACCGTGACCAAGGCAACCTGGGGAGGAATGGGTTTATTTGGCTCACGGGTTACAGCTCACCATCCGAGGAAGGTGAGGCAAGAGCTCAAGGCAGGAAATGAAGCAGAGACCACGGAAGAATGCTTCTGCCTTGCTCCCCATGGCATGCTCAGGCTGCTTTTTATACCACCCCGGACCACCTGCCCAGGGATAGCACCATCCACTCTGAGTTGGACCTTCTACTCCAGGTCAGTCTTATAGGAGCATTTCTTAATTGATGTTCCCTCTTCTCAAATGACTCTAGCTTCTGTTGGGTTAATAACATATAAATAAAATAAACAATAATAAATAACCAGGGCACAAACCAACAAGCCATACACATTCAAGGCGGGGACGGGAATGCAAAGAGCTCATGTCAGTCTAAGACATGCCACTTTGAGTCTCAGATGTGGGAGGAGGGCTGGCTTGAACTAGGTACCCAGAGGCAGGCTCTGGGAAGGACAGGAGGACTGGGAGGTGATTCTGAAACTGCAGGAGGGTGTTGCAGAACTGAGCCAAAGAAGGAAGAGATGCAAACACAGGATGTATGGGTATGAAGTCTGTAGCATAGGGCAATAGGGACTCCGTGGAACTAACTCTGGGAGACTGCACATCACAATGGGAATTGTCCCTCCGGGAACCAGAGCTAGGATAAATCACCACCACTCCCTGTCTGGAGATAGCCCCGCTTCATGCATACACAGTATCTTCCAACATTTCAGCCTTGGCTGCCTACTCAAGCTAAGCAGTCTTCCCACAGTCAGAGGAAGCCCATAGGTGGCCTACAGACAGAGTTCTGTGTAGGGAGAGATCTTATGTACCCGTAGCACTGAGCACACCCATGTGGGTGTGTTCACAGGTATGTAGAACGTATGGGGGGATAAAATGAGCTAGGGGGAGGAGACTGTCTCTTTGGGTTCCGGTTGTGGCCTGGAGAGCGGCATGCGAACCTTTGGTTCTCAGCTTTCTCGGCTTCTCATGTAGGTGATTTCTCTCTCAATAAAATATCATTGGAATTCCCTATTTTGTGTATCTTAATATTTCCGCATTAGCTCTGGTCGTGCCTTGGGGCTGACAATGTGTGAGAGAGAAAATAGTCCCTTGAAGGGGAGATGACTGCGCAGTAAAGCCCTCTTTGAGGTGGGCGGTGGTGGTGGCACACGCCTTTAATCCCAGCACTGAGGCAGAAGCAGGCAGGCAGATCTCTGAGTTGGAGGCCCGTTGGTCTACAGAATGAGTTTCAGAACAGCCAGGGACTCACTGAGAATACCCGATCCCCCCCCCACACACACACACAAAGTCCTGAAAGCTACAAACTAGATAGCCGGTGAGAGTGAGTTTACAGATGAGGCTGGCTGACGATCTCTTGGGTAGTCAGGGATACGGGATTAAAAGCAAGTTCTTTAGGCTCTTTCCCTCACTGACATGACTACCAAAAGAGCTGGACACTGACTTGAGGAGAGTGGCGGCGTCCCTGCAGGTCCTGGTCTCCCTGCTGCCTCCCAGCTTCTCTTCCCACTGTGCCTTGTGCACCCAATCCGCCTGCACTTTCCCCGAGCAGAGGGCGTGGTGACTGCCGAGATGGCACCTTCCACCCCTCCAGAACCACAGCCTCATTGCGGCTATGGCCCCAGAGTCATTACCCTGGAAATAATTGCAGCTAGCCAGGGTGAGCAGCGGAGAAGCCAAGCTTAGGAGCTGAGGCAGACACCTGTAATCTCACATTTGAGAAAGCTGAGACTTCCAAATGGAGGTGCCATTTCTATTGCCTCCTTCCCATTCTTCTTAGACCTCAGACTAAGGAGGGAATAAACCCTCTTTGATTTGTAGACTGAATTCTTTTAAGAGACAGCTCTTTCTTTTCTGAATTTATTTTTTCCTTTTGCTTGGTCCAGACACCTAGGACCCAAAATGGGATTTTGGTGTCTTGGTCGGAAGACTCAAATGCCAAGAGTGACTATAGGGAATGCTGGACTACCAATCCATCTTCCTTACTAAATCCAAAAGTCAAATAAGTCCATGGAGGGCTTTTCTTCCCCTAGAATTTCAGGCTCCCTGAGGGCTAATTTCTCTGAAAGCTGCATTAAACTAATGGCACCATGAAAGGCCCATTGTGGGATGTAATTGGTTTGCAGGACTTTCCTATAAAAATAATAAAATGACTGCCAAAGGCAGTTTCCAAAGGTCAATTATCTTTGTGTTGCTTGAGTTGAGTGGAGGTCAGTCCCAGAATTCCGTTTTATGGGCATATCAATCAAAATGGGCCCCCGTGCCTTACCAATCTGACCCCATCAGCCATGAAGGAGTCACAGGTTCCATCCTGGGGTAACTGCCAAGAGGGGACTTTGGGCTCCTCTTTTCCCAGGGAGAGGCTAACCCTTTGCCACCACTGAGTACAGAAACTGGAGCTGAAACACCCCAGGTAGAAGAAAATCCAGGAAAGTAAGAGGGTAGATCCAGCCAGGGGCCACAGAGACTGAGTGAGGCATGCTGGGGGAGGAAACAGACAGCTACTCTGGGTTGCACTTCATCCGAACCAACTTCAACTCACCCGAACCAAAGTGAGGTTAGCTGATAAATACAACGGAGCATCTTCAAAATGGGTGAATCCAAGGGTCCAAGCAAGGCCGACTGCTGATTCTCCCTTCCTCTGTGTCTGTACCGGGTACCTCTGCTCTCAGACCATCTCTCAGCCACGCTGAGGGGACACCAGGGAGCCATCTTCTCCACTGAGCTAACTTAGTAGAGACTCCTATTCAGGTGTTAACAAACCAACTTTGGCAGAGACGTGGAGACCCTGGTTGGCCCAGTTTGGATCACACATCTGCCTATGAATCAACCCTTGTATTCAAAGGACATACAAGAATATAATCCCTGCTTCACATTGTTCACTCCTGCTGCCAGGAGATCAGGGAAGCTGGGAAATGCAGTATTTGACAGTCACCTGGGCCACACTGACTAAGAGGCAGGAGGTTTTTGTAAAGTAAGATGTGAGCAGATATAATCTTGTCTCCCCAAAGCTATCCAACTCAAATGAACCCCGTCAGCTCACCTCCAGGGGCTCTGCTAAATCCTGTCTCTCATTCATTCTCCCACCCACCCACCAATCTACTGAAGACTCATCCTGCCTCTGTCTTAGGCTTAAGAGACATCTCACAGTAAAGACAAACTAGATTCATTCCTGTTTATGATTAAAACCCTGTTTCTCAAGGATTGGACTGTGTTCCATCTGGAACTTTAACTACAAATGGTTCTATACTGCCTGAACCAAGAATGGCAATTGTATCTTTGTTTCAAAAATTTGTTTATCTTGTCACCCTACCTTTGTTTCAAGAGGGTTCTTATGACCACCTTGTTATGACCACCTTGTAACCAAGTATTTATTTCAGGGGATAGTTAGGACTAACTTCTTATGCCTACTTTTTGTTCCTGTTAACACTGCCCATTTTGCCTGCTGAATCCCCCATTTGGAAACACCCTACCTCTGAGCTATAAAAACCTTGTCTTAGCTGGGCGTTGGTGGCGCACACCTTTAATCCCAGCACTCGGGAGGCAGAGTCAGGTGGATCTCTGTGAGTTGGAGGCCAGCCTGGTCTACAGAGCAAGTACCAGGACAGGTTCCAAAACAATGCAGAGAAACCAAACAAGAAAAAAACCTTGTCTTCCTCACATCCAATACTGATCTCTCAAACCCTACCTTTGGGAGAGGCAGCCCAGGTACACGAATAAAAAAAATTGCTTTAATTAATTTGACCATGATGATTTGGGTGAGTGGTCTTCCCCCTCCCTGTTGTTCGATATTTTACTTTTTAACTCTTTTGTCTTTTTGGCTCTTTTTTCTTTTGAGGGGCTCACCACCCAGCTCCCAAATAAATCATACACAGAGTCCTGTTATTGCTTATGAATACCCAGCCTTAGCTTGTCTTGTTGCTAGCCAGATTTTCTTAACCCATCTACCTATTCCGTCCTGACTTTTATCTTTCTTACTTCTGTAAATCTTACTCTCATTCTGTGGATTGCTGTGTAGCTGAATGGCTGGGTGGCTGGCCCCTGATGTCCTCCTCTCCTTGTTCCCTCATTCCTCTTCTCCCTTGGGTCTCCTTATATTTATTCTCTCTGCCTGCCAGTCCCGCCTATCCTTGCTCCTGCCCTGCTATTGGCTGTCTAGCTCTTTATTAGACCATGTTTTAGATAGACAAAGTAACACAGCTTTGCAGAGTTAAACAAATGCAGCATAAGCAAAAGTCAAACATATTAAAATAATATTCTACCACACCTCCCATTTTTTGGGATTAACACTACTTATCTAGCAAGAGTTCATTGGTGGGGGGGTTCTGTTTCCTGCCCTGTTCTGAAAAATAATTGCTCTTCCAGGATTATGCTTCAGAATTATCCTCAAGTACTAGACTGTGCAAGTCTCAATAAAGACACATAGAAAAGTGTAGTAGGGTACACAGAACAGTAATAGTGGTGTCTCTAAGTGGTTTGTTTGGCTTTTTCCCCCTTCTCCTTACATTTCAATTTTTTAAAATATTTCTGAAGTGAAATTTTATTGCTTAAACAATTTCATTATTCAGGTTCTATATCCACCAAGCAACATTTTAGGAAGTAATATGGTTTCCCCAGTCAACTTACTACAAAAGAAAATATAGGTGTATTATCCAGAATACTTTTTTAAAAATAATAATGGTATCCAGCCGTGCAAGTCTATAAATTCTTTTCTTGGTCTCAGATATAAATTAGGTCTCAGTTATAAATCCACTCGCAAGGTGCCAGCCAACAACTGGCCTCTCCTTGGCACAACTTGACGGCAACATCACAAGACCCTGAAGGATAAGAGTGTTTGCCCACTTACAATAGCCCCGCTGTGACCGCCACATTTATGGCCTGTCCATGGAGCAATCACTCATTAGCAGCTAAATAAAAACCAGTGCATTTTCTGTCATCCTCATGAGGAGGTGGTTCTCTTGATGCAACCAGTCCCTGTCCACACTGAACTTGAAAGGGATTCGCCTTACCTAGGAGCAATAACAACAGGAAATATTCCAGCTGGGGCCAGAGCTACATTAAGAACCATTTTCTGTGATGCAAATAAAAGCAGAAATTACCAGACCTCTGAAATAGTTTAAACTTAGATCTTAATGTTTTGGATAGGATCAAAGGACCTTGGAATAACACAGTTCTTTTTATGAAGTCCTTTGTCATAGAGGTGTGGTGGTTCACTGGTGTGCCATTCAAAAGTATTTTAAACTTCTATACCCAGAGTCACCTTAAAAGGGGAGAATTGCCGACCAGATCAAAACTGAAATCATGAAAAGACGTTGCTGCTGCTTAGAGGTGAGGCTGAAATGACTGAGTGTCACACCATGTATGTATAAAACACTAGTCCATACTGTAAATCTGGTACATTTCCCAGAGAAAGAGGCTATTACTCAGAAACGAACCAGCATTGATCATTCATCCCCTAAGATTTACACATGTCATTTCAAGGAGTCCCTTTTCAGCATCCCTGGAATATGGCACATTGATAGATAAAACCAGCAACTGGAAGAACCAGAATTTAACTCCCAAGCATATCCCATCTCCCTTCCAGGACACCTACAAGTCCCTCTTGGCAAGGCTGCAGCTGTGCAGAGCACACATGCCCGTGGTGGGCATCCCAAGCACCATGAGTCCTGCATACTCTGCGCTTTCAAATGCAGGCAGATGATACAGGTACTGAGTGAGGAACACAAACGAAAACATAAATTAGAGCTGACTCTTAATAACAGAGATCAGTTTAATGTAAAGGGTCCTGGAGCGTCCACACTGGGCAGTGGGCTCTGGACCAGTCTGCCCATCTCTGAAACACAACCTTCCCAGAGGGAATTTCTCAGTGCCAAGCAAGCATAATTCTAAACATAACGCTAAATGTTGGCTGAGAAATAAACACCGTGGTGATAAATCCCATAAGGAAATAGTAAAAATGTCTCTGCCTAGATAACAGCAGCACATACCAGTGTTCCCAGAAAGGCGACAGTAAATGTAAATCTCTGCCTACTTTAAAGAAGGGGGCTGGAGACAAAGTCACACCAGCCACTCGCAAAGCTGCAGGACCAGGGCACCTGTCATCACAAGCGGAGTTCTCACAGGGGTACTGGCCAAACTGGGTTCTTAAAGTGCAGGCTGGGGAAAGAACAAATCTTTCTTTAGAGGTTTACAGGAAAAAGAAAAGACTGGCTTACTGAGGGTTGGCTTTGTTGTTCTTTACAATAACAAGAGGATTTGGATGCATACTTGGATTTATGAAGTATAAATCCTGCTTAAATCTATAGATGTTGGGAATACGTATGATGGCTCTTTGGAGAAGAAAGCTGCTCCCGAGTCAAATTGCACTGAGCAATGTTCTTTGTTGTTGCAAGATATTGATAAATCTCCAGGCCTTCTGCAAGGGGAGTCGAGAATAGGAAACTCATTTCAAATCATAGCTCAGGTAGGCATCTGAGCCGAAATAAGATGAAAAGTCATTAATTTTTTTTTCTATTAAGCTACCACAAAGTACAAGTGGAGTGGCTCTCTCCTTTTCCTATTTCAACCTGAAATGTTTTAGGACACAAGCCAAGACTCCTGTTCCAAATCCCCAGAAAACAGCACAAAATTTTCCTTTTCCTTTTCCTTTAACAAAAACAGCAAGGTATGAACAAAGTTGTCACTTAACACGGTGACTAACACAGAAAGAATAATGAGCGACTACAACTATCCCTCTCTTGTCTCAAACACCACTGAAGCTAGGGACGTTAATGTCTAGATCGCCCCAAGGATAGGAACATCCTACCTGTCAGGATTTAGTAACACAAAATCCCAAACTAATTTCTAAATGATCTTCCAAATCTTCTTGGACAAAAAGGAGTTGTAGAGGTAAAATGCTTCCTTGGGGAAATTCTCACATTCAGTGAGAAAAAGAGTCTTTTGCCAAACCAGTTAACTTTCTGCAACACAGCACAAATGTAACACTAGCAACTGTCAAAATGTGACTGTCCTCGTTAGGGTTTCGATTGCTGTGATGAAACACCATTTTTCAACATGCAAGCTGGGTAGAAAAGAGCTTGCTGGGCTTACACTTCTATGTCAGAGTCCATCCCTGAAAAAGTCAGGACAGGAACTCAAACAGGACAGAAACCTGGAGGCAGGAGCGATGCAGGCACCAAGGAGAGGTATTGCTTATTGGCTTCTCACAGCGTGTTCAGCTTGCTTTCTTCTAGAACCCAGGGCCACCAAGCCAAGGATGATTCCATGGTCCCATCCCCAGTGGGCTTGGACCTCCTCCATCAGTCACTAGTTTAATAAATGCCCTCCAGGATTGCCTACAGCCTGATCTCATGGAGGCATTGTCTTAATTGAGGTTCTCTTCTGATGATTCAGCTTGTATCAGGTTGTTATAAAACTATTCAACACAGTGATGCTCTCACTCAGGTGCAAACCAGAACCACCCAGGATAACCAAATAGAGTTCATCATCATCTCATATATCATCACTGCCATCATCATCCTGTGTCAGCTCATATAATACACCATAACCAAAAGAAAAGGTTGAGATTCGTCTTCAGATGGCAAGATACCATCTGCTTACATAAGACCTGGCTTTCCTTTTAGCTCCAGAGAGCCAAGACCATTTGACCAGAAAATCAAAGCACGAAGGTGGCCTAATGGTGAAGCACACCGTCTCTTCCCTTCACTCCAGGACCTTCTCTCCTCTGCCTTCTTTTTCTACCCAAAACAAAATCCAAGCTGCTTACCTTGCAGCTGCCTTCTGCCTATGCTAATGATCTCCCCAGATCTCCAGCCACTGCTCACCACCTCATGGAGCTCATATACTGCAATTCCCTATAATCTCTGTTGCCCATATATTTGTTTTTAATTGGGAGCTTTAATGTGGATTTTCCCATATAATCAGTTATTAGGTACAATTACTTCTTTATGAGTAGAATTATAATGCTATCAAGTTTATTAATTCTTTAGGAAAATGTAGTTGCACAATATTGGAGTTGAAATTCTTTCTTCCAATAACTCTGCTCCAAGGTTTTCTTAATGGCCCAGTCTTGATGGGTCTGATTCACAGTGCTCTCCCCTCACTCATACACTTGGAGTAGGAAGAAGGCAACAACTCAAATCTCTGGGTTCCACTCTCAGGGTTTCTACAGAATAGGGTGACTCCCCCTTCTGAGGCAGTAAACCTATGGAAATAGAGATTTCAGACCTCTCAGCAAGTGTGAGTTCAGACCACAAAAGTCAAAATCCACACCAGGTCAGGACTGAGAGGACCCAAAAGGAAGCTCCCCCAATCAAACCAGCAGAGCCCACGTCACCTGACTGTCACCAGAGATGACTGCAAACCTAGCAGCACCAGATCTTTCAAGCTTTCAAGAGAACCATCAATCTAGGTCCGTATGTAAAATTCTTCTGTTTTTGAAAGCTGACAGTCAAAACAGAAAATGATTTTAAACATCATATCAACCAAACAAAATACATCTGCCAACCAGATTCAAGCCACACACCATGAGCTACAATCTAACATCTTTTCTACAAGCCAGCCACGATTGATTCAATTGCAAAAGTGAGAATCTTGGGGAGTCTCTTTTTAAATTTTTATTGTCCTAGGCCAGAAGAAATGATTAAGAGTCTTGAGAACGTTTTCATCTGTTGGAGGGTTTTTTTTCCCCCTGTAGCATGGCAGGGAGATTTATCTGTCAAGTAAGGTTGTCTGTATGAATAAGAGCTTCATGGTAGTAAGCCAACATCATTAGCATTTGTGTGACCTTAGGAAAATTATTAACCTCTCTGAGCTTCAGTTTCCTCATCAGAAACAGGATTTTAAAACACCCTTTTTGAAGGAACTTAATTATTGCCGCTTATTTCTGGTTGACAGTGTGCCAGAATTGACAATGTGTTTCCAAAGACTAAACCAAGGAAAAGAGTAAATGCTTTCTTTTTATACTTAAGAGACCTAAATTTTACTACCTTAGATAAATGATAAAGGTGAGTGTCACCAATGAAGTTATATGGCTATCACGTACCCTTGAAATGATCTCCTTAGAGGGCACTTTGATTCTGTGGTTATCAAAACAAAACAAAAAAAGCCACCACCAAACTATAACTCCCATCTACTCATGAGAAAGACAGTGTCCTAGGGTTTCTATTGATTGCCGCAACAAATCACCAAGACCAAAAACAAGCTGGAGAAGAAATGCTTTGCTTGGCTTACACTTCTATGTTGGAGTCCATCACTGAAAGAAGTCAGGACGGGAACTCAAACAGGACAGGAATCTGGAGGCAGGAGCTGCTGCAGAGGCCATGGAGGGTGCTGCTTACTGGCTTGCTCCTCATGGCTTGCTCAACCTGTTTACTTATAAAATCTGAGACAAGCAGCTCAGGGATGGCCCCACCCACAATGGCTGGGCCCTCAGCCATCAATCACTAACTAAGAAAATTCCCTACAGCCAGGTCTTATGGAAGCATTTTCTCAATTGAGGTTCTCTTTCAGATAACTCTAGTTTGTGTCAAGCTGACATAAACTAGCCAGCACAGACAGCAGGTAACACACCAGTAACTCTATAAGCTACACTTTGACGGTCGAGGAAGAAGCAGCCCATGGGGTCAAATGTTGAGAGACTGTGTATTATAACAAGCAAGGATCTGCTAGACACATGTGTTTCCAACTGCTAGACACAGGTGTTTCCATAACTAGGTTGGAGACCAATACCAGAATGGAGGAAGTTGAAGAATAAGTGGGACCAAGAATTGATACTGAGCTCAAAGATTTCCAGAAGAAAAGATACAAAATTGGAATATGAGCTGAGAGGAAGTGAAAGCCAACAAGACGTGTGGGCTTTGGAGAGTCACGCCAACAAAAAACCCAGGCTGACGAGAAGACTCCTGGAGAGAGACGTTGGTGGTCAAGGAGTACTGAGACTAACCACAGCAGAAAGTCCTCAAAGGGAACAAGGAAATGGGACCCAGAACGCAAGAAGAGCTCCTGGCCTTTGATAGATGGAGGGTCCTGTCTTGCTTCCTCACGGGAGGGAAGTGGAGAGGCACAGCTGTAGGACTCATGTGTGCTCTTGCGGGGGGGGGGGGGGGTATGGCTGTGACATCCACAGGAAGACGTGAGGTGAAAGTGGGAAGGCGAGGGAGAGGAAAGTTAGGAAGTAGAAAGACCCTCACTGTGACAGCCTTGCTGGTCCATCACAGCCGAGAGGGGCTTAAGGGAGTTGACAGTGTTTCCATAGGAACAGTAGCAATGATGGCCCACCTGGGAGGGATAGGAAGGGGAGAGATGAGTCGTGATGACCTATAGAGTTCATGTTTGGAGGGGCTGGACAATCCTGAAAAATTGCTGCACTGGTTATGCTGGAACATATTTAGAACAGTGGTTCTTGACCTTCATGAGGCTGCAAACCTTTAACATAGTTCCTCATGTTGCAGTGACCCCCCAACCATGAAATTATTCCATTGCTACTTCAGAACTGTAATTTTGATACTGTTATGAATCGTAATGTAAACATTTTTTGGAGACAAAGGTTTGTCAAAGTGGTTGAGACCCACAGGTTGAGAACCACTGACCTAGAGGACCGGACACCCACCATCAGAGAACAGAGTAGCCAAAGTCAAGATGTTGTGATTGGTGGAATTCGGAGTGATGACTAAGATGGGTAGAAGGAAAAGTTGTTAGGATGGAGAAGTCCAAGGGTACCGTGACAGTCATCCCCAGAGCAGCTGAAGGCAGCAAAGTCACTAAGAGCCTAAGTATGGCAAAGCCTGCTAAGCCAACCAGCAAGGCCTTTGAAGTCCAGGGGGCGAACAGATAGTTGAGTGCAATTCAAAGGGTTGGTGGGAATGACTGGATGGTCCAACTTCAAATACACTGATATTTTTGACAAGAGGAGAGAGGGGAGGGGAAGATAAAAGAGGAGAGAGGAGAGGAGAGGAGAGGAGAGGAGAGGAGAGGAGAGGAGAGGAGAGGAGAGGAGAGGAGAGGAGAGGAGAGGAGAGGAGAGGAGAGGAGAGGAGAGGAGAGGAGAGGAGAGGAAGATGAAAGTTGGGCTAGACCATCCCAGTTGCTAACTGAACTAAGTAGAGTACCGTGAGACTAATCAAAGAGGCTCATTAATCTACATTTTCCCCTCAGAAACCAAGCACAATGCCCTTGGAGGCTCAGTCTGTAGACGGAAGCCTCTCTCAGAAGACAACAAACGTGGAACAGAAATTCTCCAGCCTGACTAAGCATTACAAGTTAGGGCTTCCAAAGGATCCCTATGTACACACCACATCCAGACCAGTGAAATTCATCTATCAAGAGAAACTTGGGCATTAGAAAGCTCCCAGGTAACTTCCAACCAAGTGCAGCTAGGTTTGAGAATATGAAATCCCGTTCCACAGACACTGGAGTGTGGCTGGCCATCCCTGTTGTTAAAGTCTCGCTGGGTTGGTGATACTGCATACTGTGACTCTTATTAAACTTCCTGGCATCATCACAGCAGGGAGGAGGGAGCAGCTGCCTCTGTTTAAACTGCAGAGGCGAACAGTGTTATTTTGGAACCAGAGGAAAGAGTTCCTGGCATTCTGTCTCAAATGAAGTGTAAAAAAGACTAATCGCTAATATGAGGGAGACAGACCTGACACAATATACTTTAAGAGCCATTCAATCTTTTAATGTCTATTTAAGGAGCATAATAGAAAGCTACATAATCCGGTGTCCATTCTTGACCATATATCTATCCAGATAGCAGCAAAGCAGTTCCTGTGTTGCTTGTTATCCACTCACCTGACCAATAAAAATAGTTTCTCAAACTTTCCAAACTACCAATTAGGAGCAAGATGATTTTTTGATATTAACAAAGTTGGAATTACTTGAACATTTACTATTTGCAAGGCACTTTGCAAACATCCTATATAGTGTTCCATAATCCTCAATGTTCTATGAGATTAAACACTAGGTACAATTATGGGCTTCACTTTGCAAATTAGAATCCAAAGACTGGAAAAGTTTGTTTGGCTTGACTTAGATCAAATAACTATAAATTGAAGAGCACAAAGTCAAATTATGAAATTATCTGATCTAGGTATATGATGGCACATGTCTGTAATCACAACACTTGGTGACCAGAAGACATGAAGTTTGAGGCCAGCCTTCGTTACACAGGAAGGAGACAGAAAGGGAAGGGGAGGGGAGGGGAGGGGAGGGGAAGAGAGGGGAATGGAGGAGAGAAGGGGAGTGGAGATTCCCATGTTCATTGAAGTACTGTTCTAAATCAATCAACAGAAGTCTACCTTGACAAACAGGTGAATAACATACAATAAGATGGTATGTATGCATGAAATACTCTTTAAGTCTTTTAATAATAATTTTTATTTAACTTTTTACACATGCTAATCTCTATTCCCTTTTCCTTCCTTCCTCCCCTGGTCCCCATTCCCCCCACCGGACTCCATCCTCCCTCTGCTCCCCAGTGAGGGTAAGACCTTCCATGAGGGATTTTCAGACTCTGTCATATTATCCTGGGCAGGGTCTACCTATATCCTCCACCATGTGTCCAGGCTGAGAGAGTATCCCTCCATGTGGAAATGGCTCCCAGAGTCCACTTGTATGCCAGGGATAAATACTGATCTACTCTCCAAGGTCCCATAAATTGCCGAGGCCTCTTCTCTGACACCCAGGTTTGGGGGTGGGGGCGTGTCTGGATCAGTTCCATGCTGGTCTCTCAGTCATCAGTCTGGGGTCCATGTGTTCCCCCTTGTTTAGGTCAGCTGCATCTGTGGGGTTCTCCAGCCTGGTCTCGACTCCTTTGCTCATCACTCCTCTTTGCAACTGGGTTCCAGGCATTCAGTTCGGTTTTTAGCTGTGGGTGTCTGCTTCTGCTTCCGACAGCCACTGGATGAGGGTTCTGGGATGGCATGTAAGGTAGACATCAATCTCATTGTCAGGGGAGGAAATTTAAGGTAGCATTAATGCCAGTTGATGTCATTTTTGTAGATCTGTGAAGATCTCACTAGTGCCAGATCCCTCCTCCAGCTTATAATGGCTTCCTTTAATTTGGTATCTCTCATCCTTCTCTCCTCTATTCTTTCCCTGGCTTCCTCTGTGTCCTCCTCTCCCCTCCTATGCTCCCCCTCACCTTCTCCCATCTCCTTCTCCCCTCCCCCCTGCTCCCAATCCAATTAGGAGATCTCCTCCCATAACCCTTCTCCAGATTACCATGCATATCTCTCTTAGGGTCCTCCCTGCTTCCCAGACTCTCTGGCAGTGGAATTGTAGGCTGGCACTCCCTGCTCCATGTCTAAAATCCATATATGAGTGAGTACATACCATGTTTGTCTTTTTGTGACTAGGTTACCTCACTCAGGATGGTTTCTTCTAGTGCCATCCATTTGCCTTCAAATTTCAAGATTACATTTTTTTCCTGCTGAGTAGTACTCCTTGTGTAAATGTACCACATTTTCTCTATCCACTTTTCAGTTGAGGGACATATAGGTTGTTTCCAGGTTCTGGCTATTACAAATAATGCTGCTATGAACATAGTTGAGCAAGATGTCCTTATTGTATGTGTACATATTTTGGGTATATGCCTAAGAGTGGAATTGCTGGGTCTTGTGGTAGGCTGATTTCCATTTTCCTGAGGAATCTCCATACCCATCTCCAAAGTGGCTTCACAAGTTGGCATTCCCACCAGCAGTGGAGGAGTGTGCCCCTTTCTCCATATCCTCTGCAGCGTAAACTGTCATTAGTGTTTTTGAATTTAGCCATTCTGATGGGAGTGAGATGGTATCTCAGAGTTGTTTTGATTTGCATTTCCCTGATGGCTAAGGATGTTGAACACTTTCTCAGGTGTCTCTCAGTCATTTTAGACTCCTCTATTGAGAATTCTCTATTTAGTTCTGTACCCCACTTTTTGATTGGAGCCTTTGGTGTTTTGGAGGCTTGCTTCTTGAGTTCTTTGTAAATTTTGGAGATCAGTCCTCAGTCAGATGTGGGGTTAATGGATATCTTTTCCCATTCTGTCGTTTTGTCTTGTTGACTGTGTCCTTTGCCTTACAGAAGTTTCTCAGTTTCAGGAGGTTTCATTTATTAATTGTCGATCTCAGTGTCTGTGTTACTGGTGTTACATTCAGGAAGCTGTCTCCTGTACCAATTCATTCAAGGGTGCTTCCCACTTTCTCTTCTAAGAGGTTCAGTGTGGCTGGATTTATGTTGAGGTCTTTGATCCATTTGGACTTAAGTTTTGTGCATGGTGATAGATATGGATGTATCTGCTGTCTTTTACATGCCAGCATCCAGTTACTCCAGCACCATTTTTTGAAAATGCTTTCTTTTTTCCATTGTATAGTTTTAGCTTCTTTGTCAAAAATCAGGTGATCACAGGTGTGTGGGTTGATTTCAGGTCTTAGATTCAATTCCATTGGTCTACCTGTCTGTTTTTGTGCCAGTACCAAGCTGTTTTCAGGACTCTATAGTAGAGCTTGAAGTCAGGGATGGTGATACCTCCTGAAGTTCCTTTATTGTACAGGGTTGTTTTGGCTATCCTGGTCTTTTGTTTTTCCATATAAAGTTGAGGATTGTCCTTTAGAGGTCTGTGAAAAATTGTGCTGGTATTTTGATAGGGATTGCATTGAATCTGTAAATTGCTTTTGGTAAGAGTGCCATTTTTACTATGTTGATCCTATCTATCCAAGAGCATGGGAGATCTTTCCATTTTCTGGTATCTTCTTTAATTTCTTCCTTTAAAGACTCAAAGTTCTTGTTATACAGGTCTTTCACCTGTTCGGTTAGAGTTACACTAAGATATTTCATATTGTTTGTGGAAATACTCTTAAGTCTTAAAAAGAAAGAATTCCCACATTTGTAACCATATGCAGGAATCTGGGGATGTTACACTAATTGCTATAAGCTAGATTCAGAAAGACAACTGCTAAATATGAATGTTTGAACTGTAGGAAATCAGAGGAGACCAGTTTATTTTGGTTTAACAGGTGCTACAGGAAGAGGGGCACAAGAAAGAAAAGGGAAGGTGTTGACCACAGGGCACTAAATCTCAGTCGTGACAAAGAATTCTTTTAAGATCTTTTGTACAGCAGAGTGACCACCACCAACAAGAATTTGTATTTCAATTTTTTTAATTAAAGAGGTTTTAAAATGAACCTCTGCTCTAAAACCTTATACCATACATCAATTAACTCTAAATCCATAAATATAAACATAAAAGTCAAAAGTATAATACAGACAAAATACAGACAAAAGAAATTCATTACTGTCATGGAGTAGACAGAAATGGCTTGAGACAAGACAGTGGAAGTAAAAGTCACACAAGAAAAAAATAAAGATTCATTGGACCTTATTAAAATGTAAATGCTCTGTTCCTCAAAATGCACTGCTGGGAAAATGAAATGGTGATCTGAAAACTGGGTAAAATAACCTTTACATGTCTGCTTGAAAAAGCCCGTGCGTCAGTCTGCACGAGGAACTTTCACAACCTAGTAAGAAGATAAAAGCAGGCTTGAGTTTTGAAGGCATCTCACAAACTAAGACATGAATGACCAAAATGACAATAACAGATGCTTGATTCTGTTAGTCACCAGGAAATAAGCCACATGGAGACATCACTGTTTACAGAATAGAAGGACTTGAAAACACTGACAGTGCACAGTATGGACAAGGATGTGGAGCAACCAGAGTCCATGTGCATTGTTTTTAGGATGGTATGCTGATACATTGGTTTTAGGATGGTATGTTGATACATTGGTTTTAGGATGGTATGTTGATGCATTGGTTTTAGGATGGTATGTTGATGCATTGGTTTTAGGATGGTATGTTGGTGCATTGGTTTTAGGATGGTATGTTGATACATTGTTTTTAGGATGGTATGTTGACTCAAGCAGGCAACACTTTGACAGTGTCTTCTCAAGTAAAATACACACTTTCGGGCAGATCCAGCAATTCCATTTCTTAGTGCTTCTCCCAAGAGAAATGGCAATGTCTATCCACATAATGACTCATCTGTGAGTCTTTGTAACAACTTCATACAAGTTGAAATTTAGATGCAACTTGTACTCCTATCAACAATTCAAATAAATGGCATTATTTCTATATATAGAATGTTGTTATGCAATAAGGGTGAGTGGATGACTGATGTGTACACACATTTATGAGCACATGACTGATCTCAAAACGACGGCACTGTATTTTACAGACCCAGGTCCAAAAGAATACATTGTGTGGACTTCCCTTATATGATACAGTAGAAAAAAAATAAAAACAGGTATACAGGGACAATGAAATCCTTCCTCTGGACTCGGTGAGCACTGAGTGTACAAGTGGTGTATAGGCATTCATGTAAGCAAATCATTCATACATATAGAATCAAATAATTTTAAATGCAAAAAGATACATTCAGAAGTATGCAACAGTAGTATTTCAAAGATGGTGTTTAAATATTTACCAATTTGGTAGCCTGAGCCCTTACAAGTCAGGACAAATGGCAGTCATGAGCAATTGCTACAGTCCCAAGTAACAGAGATAGGGGGTGGGGATTATTGGTAGCCTTTTTCTCCTTTTTTGCTTATCCTTACTTTCTAATTTTCTGTTACAATGGGATACTTTAAAATAAGAGGGAAAATCTATTTTTAATTATAAAAAAGAATGGTACCCTGTTGATACTACATTTCCTACTGTTATAAAATTCTAATGGATCTCAAAACCCTAATGGAACTTTTAAATAATAGATATGAGGAATGGTATACTAAAGCAGCATTGAATTAGGAGTTAAAAATGGATAATGCTATAAAAATATTTTCCATCTACTACAAAGAGAATGATGAGATATATGTTAAGTTATTTTACAATTTTAATATTTAAAAACACCCTCCCTTTGCTCTAATTCCAGCTAGGTGGCCATGTAATGGAGTACATTAACGAAGGACTGGTATCCTGTTTTTCAAATTGTCCTGCTTCTGAAATGCCACTCTACTCAACACTCGCCATTTTCCTAAGGGAATCCTGGCCAAGGTCAAACTTCAAACTCTAAGCTAGTCAGGAAATAAAATGAGACTTATCAACCCTGAATGAATGTTTCCAGCAGAATTACCACCACGACTGGCATCATCGCCACCACCTCTTCCTAGAACACACAGCTATCACCCTCTCTACAGCATATCACAGCAGCAATCCTGTGCTCTGAGCCATTCTTCAGAAGTCAGCCTAATAAAAAGGCAGCTATAGGAGAAGTTGCTGAGAAGCGACGATCAGCAAACGATGGCCAGGGAGTCTCTGCCATCACGACTCCCTATGAACAGAGAACCCATGGCAGTTCATAGTCTTCCCAGGTGGAAGTCCGTGGTTGGTTTAATGACAGGACTCCTCTCTCAAACTCAGAAAACCCTGGGGTAAAATTACACAGCTGTACCATCTCCTTACGTTGCTTTATAATGCAGAGCAGATTCCTGATTTTTAAGGGCACCAAGCCCACTGTGAGCTCACAGTTATTGCCAATGCTTTGCAAAGCTCAATGTCTTTAACAACCCACCTTTGTGCCATGGCTATGGTGGAAATATTTCTACCTAAATGAATATTGCTTATAGAACTAGGCTTTGACTATTGGCAGCCTTAACTCACTCTTCCACTTGAATATAAACATGTAACATCTAGGGGTGCTGCATGTATCTCCAGAGCCTTCTTCTGTCCTGTACCATAGGCTCCCTGTTGGTAGTGCAGGTGACCACCCAGGAAGAAGAGGGCAGCAGAGGTCACTGGGATTTTTTCTATGGTGACTGAATGATAACAGAACACTTCAACTTCTGACGATGAGAGGCCCCCTTATCTCCAGGCTGTGGGTTATTTTTATTGTGTGTAAGCTTATTTGTGATACATGACTATTTTATGTCATATCCCCCCAGATTTTAATAATAATACATAGAAATTTCATAAAGCATACAATGTGGCATTTTACAGGATACTCAAGTTATAAATTCATTACTGAACCAAGCCTCATCCAGACGTTTGAACGTCATCCACCGGGTTTGTGCATGTTAGAATCACCTTTATAGTTTATAAGAATTATGTAGCAATTTTTCTTCTCCAATTCCAAAGCATTAGTTATCTCTTATGTGTATATGCCTTTACATGTGTATGAACATACTTATACATATTGTGCAGTCTGTGCCTGGAGGTACTCTAAGCTCAGGTGATGAAACTCATCCACTTTTCAAAACAACTCATTGTTATGAACCAGGATGTGAACCCAAGTATCTCCAGAGTCTTTGTCATCCTGGGATAGACCAATAACCATTGGTGAAATGGTTGCACTGTGATTTAAACATAGAGACCTGTACACCCCCAGGATAGGGCTCCACCACTGAGATATATCCAGCCTATTCTTGTCCAGACTGAGATAGAATTGGTGATCTTCCTTTCTCTGCCTGCCAAGTGCAGGGATTACAGGCATGCACCACTGTTGAGTGATGCCTTTTCCTTGCCAGCCGCTTTGATTTTTCCCCACCAGTCGCCTGGGCTCTGCCACGTTGTAGTCCCCAAATAACACACAGGACACTGTATTAATTATGAGGCAGTTGGCCATTTGCTTGTTTCTTACTGGCTATCTCTGACTTAAGTATTTACTCCATAATTATTAATCTAAGTATTTCTCTTACCGGAGAAAGGGTCGGGACTTCTTATCCCTATGGTGGCTACATCATGACTCCCTGTGTTTCTCCTTCCCAGAGTTCTTTATTCAACAACCAATAAGAGAGAGATTTCAGAGTGACATCTCCCATCATACCACCTTACCTAACTCTACTGATTCTTATGTTCATTTGTTTGGAAACAAGATCTTCTGCAGCCCAGGTTTAAATCTGACTGGCCTTGTAGTCAAGGTTGGCCTTGGATTCCGGATCATTCTGTCTGTCCCACTGGGATTACAAGCATGCATCACCCACATCTGGCTCCCATTGTGATCCTCTGGATTTAAAGTGTTCTTGGTAACTTCTCTAGGAGACTACCCTACTTTTAAAATTTCATGCACAGTGCTCGAAGGGCTTAGGAACATGCCTCATCACAATATCACCAGACACTAAGGTGACTTTCTACCTGTGGCATTCTTACTCTGGTCCAAATGAGAGCAACATAGGATGCCATGGCCTATCCCGTGCCGCCTCCATCTCCTAACCACTTCCACTTCCAGCAGTCAACACCTGCTGGCTCTTTGTCGGAGGCCTGCCACTGTGTGGCAAGGGCCTGCATTGCCAACAGGCAGAGATAACCAGAGAGGTCCCTCCAGAATTGCCCTTGGCTGGTGAATAACAGTAAGAATGTTTAACTATCCAACCCCCCTCATCCCTCATGGTAAAACTCTGAGCACTGACTGCAGTGTCTTCAGATCTCTGCTGCAAGCATAGTCATAGTCTCCCATCGTGGAGTTTGACTTTCCATGCCTTCCTTTCATGGCCTGCTTCTCTTCGCTGTTTCACGTCTGTATTCTCTTACCTGCTCTTGTAGAGTCGTCACATAGTAGAACACTTTCACAGTCTTCTCTGTCGTTGGTCAACTTCTGGGGAACTTCTTCCCCTAAGCAATAGCACCAGCCTCCGGAATGAGAGGCCACAGGACAACCAGAAAATTCTGTAAAGTCCTGTTTTCCTGCACCATCTGAACAAACATCTTGGGTCATGCTCCTGATGATGGGAATCACAGTCATGAACATTCTAATGCTTCACTTACATTGCGTGGTAAGCGTTCTTGTCAGAACCACCAACCCTCAAATAATGACTTATTATTAATCATGAAAGCTTAGACTGAACTAGCTCTTACAACTTAATTAACCTGTGCCTATTAATCTATGTTGTATCACATGGCTCAGTTACCTTTCGTCTGTCCCGTATGTCTGACTTGTTCAATGTGCTGTTGGCATCTCCCTCTTTCTTCCTCTCTTTCTGCTGGAAATCCCACCTGTCCTCTCCTGCCTAGCTATTGGCCAATCAGCTCTTTATTACACCAATCACAGCAAGACATCTTCACACAGTGTACAAATATCCCACAACAGCATTGTTCTTGGTCTTTGCCAAGAGACTTGCCCCTAGGTAATTTAAAGAACTGCAGAAATCAACTTATTGTAGGAGAGATGGCCACGGTATTACTGAACGGATATTTAAAAAGGTGACGGTGGACTGATGACCACATAATTGTGGCTATGATGAAAAGAAGTCGCAATGGACTCTGTGGCTCAAAACGCTGTGGCAGCCTGAGAGCCAAGCATACGGGTGCTAACGAACCCCACTGTCAAGCACAAGGCCTCCAAGCATGGCCACCAGCCCTTTCTCTTCAGTCTTGGGTCCTTCCACTGGAATCATTATGTTAAACATTCCCCTCAGTCATTTTAAACATTAATGACATGCTCTACCAAAGCAAAGATCAAAATCTCTACAAAGATTTTTTTATATGATGAAGTATTTATTGGCATTTCTCTTCAGAATAGATTTTCCAACCCCAGGCCTGAAATGACATCCCCACATGGAAGTCACTCTCAATATACACTTTCTGAAGTCCCAGTAGTGTGTCCTGTTTTCTCATCTCATTCAATGACTTGTTAATGAGGAATAATTAAAATAGATTTTCACTAAGAAGATATGAGGGCATGTACTGCATTTTTACATATAAAATATTTTGTACATACAAAAATCTTCAAGTGCTCAAATATCTATAACAGAGAAATTAATACCCAACGCTTCATCCATCCCGAGTTTCTAAATCTGGTGCATTTCAAGTCAGTCAATGGGACTGTAACAGAAGATCAGCTTCATGCCAAGGGCCAGCCTAATTAAAAACCTTCAATTATAGTCTGTTAATGTCCATGCTTCAAGTACGGCATCATCACTCTTACATACAGGTCATTGATAGTTGTCCATCCCTTCCCATTCTGAAGAGCTGGACACCGGCTTTTCTAGATATCTGTGATCTGAGGGATTCAAAGGCAATTCTGTCACAATGTTCCAGCGCAGATTTCTTAAGCTGCTTCCAGTTACAATTTCACCTTGGATGTCTGGTTGAGGGGAAATCCACCCCCAGTAAATCGAGGGCCAGACTGCTTAGACCCTGAGAAGACGTTGTTCACGGATAATCTGTCCTTGTTTCTGTAAGAGAAAAGAGATGATTAGCTTCCCCAACATCCTTCTCCTCTTCTAAGTTTCATTCTCTGTGAGTTCCTAGGGTAAGCTAGCCACTGAAGACAACTGATTAAAGCCTCTGGCTGGAGACAAGGTGGTTGGGGAGATCTAATTAGGTGTTTTCTGATAGCATGTAGACTTATGGGGAGACAATTAGTTATGAAATATATACCGCTATTGGTGGTCCAAATATGGACAGAGGACCTCATTATAGCTCAAACACTGTGGCTTCAATGCTCTCTGACTTGTAATGATCATCCTGTTTTAAAAATATTTGTTTAGTTCCAAAGATCAGTCAGAAGACTCTTGGCTCAGATACAATGACTAATTAGTCATTTATCACCTGGTACATTTCCAAATTCTCGTGGAAAGTTAAAAATATTTACTGAATGTATAGTATCTTCATCAAACTTGAACATCTATAAAATACAAACTCTCCTATAATTCCAAGCATGCAACAGAAATTACTAGAAATAGTTTAAGATACAAGAAAATCTGGGGAAATTTAAAAAAAAGATGGTATTTTTGGTAATAGATAAAAGGAATTCTGCTTACAACAAATCTACAATGTATTTTTTCATCTGCATCCCTTTCACACATGTGAATACACATACACACATATACACACATGCACAAATGCACATATACACACTCATACATATACATCCACACATGCACACACACACACACCCCTTTCCTGCATATTTACACAAGTTACCTATTTTGGATTAAAAAGGATAAAAATTAAGTGAACTTCTAAGACCAAAGTCAAATAGATGGGCCAAAATCACATGACTGATCTTAGAGGAATGAATACTGGCTTGGCGGAAAGGAACTCATCTTTGAAACTACAGAACAGCATAAGAAGTGGAGACTGGAGGAACCGGGTGGGAGGACATGGGTGGAACCAGTGGCTGGTGAAAAGTGTGTCTGAGAA
This sequence comes from Mesocricetus auratus, assembly GCF_017639785.1. Taxonomy (NCBI): domain Eukaryota; kingdom Metazoa; phylum Chordata; class Mammalia; order Rodentia; family Cricetidae; genus Mesocricetus; species Mesocricetus auratus. Next base: position 13,401,278 of record NW_024429182.1, read on the forward strand.
AAATGAAAGAATCCAAAAGGCAAAAATGATATGAGATGCTATTTTCTAAAGGGTGTGTGTTGTGTGTGTGTGTGTGTGTGTGTGTGTGTGTGTGTGTGTGTGTGTGTGTGTAGAAAATCCATCCGCAGGGCAGGGAAGGCTCTGAGTTATTCCATTTGGAAAGAACCTGTAGAGTGATGGTTAATCAACTCAGCTGCTCTTAGTAGAATTGATTTCATTACTGTGAAAACCCATCCTCCATAAATAGGACAAAAGCTGTAGCAAAGAGGATTCCTTCCCGGACTTTGGCAACTTGTCTAGCTCCTGACTGGTGTTAGATGCAGGCAGTCCTCACTCCCCCTTCCCTGCACCCCCTTGCCTTAAATAACCTGAATTTTCCTTTCTGAAGGAACTTAAGCATAATGCTTCTGGCTTGGTCTAAGCTGACTAATGGGAATACTGTCTCCTCTCCATTATCTGCTCAATGTATTTATAGGCCATTATAATGACTCCCTGCAGCCTTCTCCCCCCAGTCTAAAGCATCTCAGCACTTTTGTTCTTGCCTTTGCATATCTTCCCGAGCACCTTAATCTTTTCTGCTGTGTTCCTATGAACTCTTCTCTCTGTCTGCTGACTTATGGATGCCTCAACTTAAAGGAGCTTTCAAGGAAGCCAAGCCCAAGTCAGAGGGCTGCGAGGGAGGACCAGCGGAAGACAGGCGAAGCCAGAACTCGAAGAGCCACACTAACCATCAGAGACCTCGGCAACAGAGGAAACAGCTCTGGAGCTAGCAACTGTGTGTGGTATCCAACACCATGAATGCAGCTGCTGCAACCAAGGCACAGGATTTTCACTGGTTTAAATTTGTTTGCAGCAGCCGTTAAGTTGGGCTAAGCCAAGAGAGAGCAGCTCATCCTGCTGTATCCAGGAAACCGCAGACTAGCCAGGAAGGCCACGGAACCTGAGATCAGGGGCCAGAGAGGCTGGCTTTGTGTAAAGAGACTTGATGCCATGCCTGGTGGCCTGAGGTGGTTGATCCCTAGGCTTACATGGCAGAAGGAAATAACTGACTCCCATAAGTTGTCCTCTGACCTCATTCCCTACACCATGGCATGGCCACCCTCACCCCCAAACCTCTGCACGCGCGCGCACACACACACACACACACACACACACACAATAAAAATAAATAAATAAATAAATGTGACTTTTTAAAGAGGCAAGAGCAAGCAGCAAGTACAGCAAAACGTGAATTAGTTTTATAAAGATGACAAACCATTTAGCCAAGCTGACTGCTTAGAACTGCGTAAACTATACCACCAGTCTCAGGTGGGGTGTGTGAACACTTAGAGGCAAGAAAGATGATTCCCCTGTATCAGAAAGAAGGTGTCAGAGTGTGGCCAGGCTTCTATCTTTAAATCTAAGCATTATGTTTTACTTGTCATCACAAAATGGTGACAGCATTCACGTGGAGGGCAAGTTAAAATCTTCTGAAGGTAAATCTGAATGACTCCAGGACTTTTTCCTTTGTTTAAAAAAGTTTATGTGCAAAAAAAAAAAAAAGGTTAGGTGCCAGGTGGGAGGGGGAGGGGGGCGGCGGCGGCAGCAGCAGTGGCGGCGGCACCGCCCACCTTTAATCCCAGCACTGGGAAGGCAAAGACAGGCTCTCTGTGTCTCTGTGAGTTCATGGCCAGCCTGGTCTACAGAGCAAGTTCCAGGATAGGTTTCAAAGCTACACAGAGAAACCCTGTCTCAAAAAACAAAACAAACAAAAAAAGTATATGTATAGATACATGGGAGGGGGAAGAAAGGATTTTAAGAATCTCTTATTGTCAGGGTGTGAGCTCAAAAAACTTGATGATCTCAGAGCTTGACCCCTCCACACGAGGAACCAGCCCTGCTGATATTTCAGCAGCACAACCTCAAGATCCCAGAGGTGGTGTGAACCATCTGCTCCCATACCATGTGATCTAGTTAAACCCTAGCATTTCCACTTCAAGACTCCCTTACCTCGGATGGTTTCTCTCTTTCCTCCTCCTCCTCCTCCTCCTCCTGTTCCTCCTCCTCCTCTTTCTTCTTCCTCTCTCTCTCTCTCTCTCTCTCTCTCTCTCTCTCTCTCTCCCTCTCTCTCTCCCCCTCTCCCTATCCCTCTCCCTCTCCCCCCCTCTCCCCCTCTCCTTCTCTCCCTCTGTGGTTCTGGGCTCTGAAACTTCAATGTGCTGAAATCCACCCAGGAAGTCTTGAGTTGCAGATTTCTGAGGCGGATCCAGATATCAGAAAGCGGGGCTGAGGACCCTGCATGTTTAGTCAATCTCACTACGGATTCAGATAGTCACAAGACCCACACGTTAGGACAGACTTCTCTAAATCATGGCCGTATTTCACTCCACCGAGAAGTTGGCATCTAAATGTGGACCAGGGGAATATCCTGATTTACAAGAAGGGCAGATTTTTACTGGCAAATGAATTTGCATCCAGTTACTTTATATGCTGTTTGCTGCTAACGGATTGTAGGCAGATGCACTCAAACCATATTTCACGCTGTCCCTGAGATGTCCATGCAGATGAAATACCAAATATGACTTTCAACCCGTAATGGGAGTCATTGTGGAATTAGTTGGATTAGCTTTGGCAAGGCCACACGATCAGACCAAGTTTCAAACTTCCTGACTCAACTGGGCTCCTGCCCTACCCCCTGGGCACAGGAAAATGACAATAACACAGCAAAGGGAACTTGCGCTTCCCAGAATTTGGGCACCCCCAACTCCCAAAATGTCAAGCTCAGCATTTGCATCTTCATATCCTTATCTCCTGGAAGAGAAGCTGAGACCAACACTCCACCACAAATACTCTAGTCAATGGCCAGCATGGATGATCACAGACAGTCATGTCTAAAACATAGCATGTGTTCCCAACCACAGCGGTGCTCCTGCATTACGAGAGACAACAGCCTTTCGAAGTCCTGCCCCCTCCACAAAAGTGTTTATGGTTTTAACTGTGAAGAAGCTTTAGCCTAGAGAAGTCTGGTTACTGAGTCCCATCTGCAAGCAGTTATTGCCTGGTTGTTGGCAAACCTGGAGAACAGTGTGTGCGGCAGAGTATGGGATGCCCCCCTCTCCCATCTGCCCCCTGTTCAGTCCACCTATGAGCAGGTGTTGGTGGATCCCTGTTAGGTTCCTAACATAGGAGAGATCAACATCAGATGAGACATCAGTTCTGATATGTTACGAACTTCTGGTTGCTTGCTCCATGACTCAGTTTACCCTACTGAGATTGGCAGCTCTGAGAAATTCATCAAACTTTTTTTTTTTTTTGGCCTGGGGGTCTCACTGTGCAACCCTGGCTGGCCTGGGACTCTCTATGTGGACCAGTCTGGACTTCACAGAAGTCAGCCTTCCTCTGCCTCCTAAGTGGTAGGAGCAAAGGCCACCACTCCCAGCCTCCTCAAACATCTTTTCTAAAACAGACAGCAGACGTAACGAGTTCAGAGCAGCTGACGGAGTCTTACTTCTGAATGAGTTCTTTGCGTTTCTGAGCCAGGTATTTCTTCTTTAATGTCACCAGTTCATTGCCAAGTCTCTCGATCTCATACTTGTACTCATGGCTCTGGGATTCGTACATATTCAACTCTGATGAGAGAACCTAACATGATAAGCAAAGCAGTGTTAGCAAAGGATGTACAAGGAGACCGTATCATTTTCCGAAACATCTGTTTTACCCTGTTAGCAACCATCCCAGGAGCTAAAGGTGCAGGCCATTGTGCCGGAATAACAATGGCTCAACAGCACACTTCCGCAGGCCCAGAGTCATTACCTAGTTGTTAATCTGGCTGAGGACCGGTGACTCATAATCAAGCGGCAAATGTAAATGAAATATCATGTCATGCTTAAAAGGAGAGCTAGCAGCAACGTTCAGATGGGTTCAGATAAACGGTGTAATGTGTTTCAGGGGAGCATTATAAGTGGAGACAGAAATACTCCTAGATAGACTGTCTGGGATAGCTCTTAGCCCTTTAAAATATACTCAAAAGAAAATACCACTAGGGAGTGAGATTCTGAGGATTACGGTAAGAGGCCTTCTGAAAGCATCTCACCAGCCACCACTAACTAGGTTTTCAGTTTATGTATATGCCAGGGTGGTTGTTCTGCTAAATGTCTATCATCATTGGCATTGCACGCTCTGGGACTATTCCCTGGCTCACTCTATCTCAATAGTGGGACACTTTAGTTCTTAGAAGCAAGGAGCTGGGATCTTAATGTCCAATGCAGGATCTTAATGCAAGAGAGAGGCTATGATGGGAAGCCTGACCCCCACCTCTCTTCATGACTGGGTTCAGTGACTGCTAAGGGGTATGAGCTGTACCAGAGCAGGGATGTACTCATCCGAACAGGGCATAAAAGATGCCCAGTACTAGGGTGTGCTTCCGACCAGAATCCAGGCAAGGAAAGGCAGCCAATTGTTCTAAGGGGCATGTACTTGTTGCTTTGGAGGTGTTCCTAGAAGAAAGACCACTGCTTTGCCTGCTTGTTTCTGAACTCTTTCCTCTTAATTGTTGTGAGTGTGATTGTGGCCATGTTGGCTGCGCAGAACAACATGATTTTCATGGTGAAAGAAAACCTGTCTCAGTGGTTTGATTCTTGGGGACAAAGAGCCTGTTTTGAGAATCCAGATAATGGCATTGCTCTGTGGGACCTGCTCAGAATACACAACCCTCCCACCCCCTACCTCCTCCATCCTCCCCCTACCCCCATCCCTCTGCTGCAAGGTGTTGGCTTTTATTCTGAGCTGAAGACAAGAGTTTCTTAGGTAAAGGACTGCTGTAACACACCGCCCCTTGGGGGCCATTGAGGACTATCCAGAGCCAACTGCGGGGAAGACAAAGGAAGTGAATATGTTTCTAATTTATCTCGTCCTGAGAAAACAAGAAGAAAAAAATTTTGCTTGAAATATTCAATTGTTTCAAGAAACAAAAGTAATCAAAACTGTGTGTGCCCTTTGCAAAATTCAAATTATGTCTCATGTGAAATGAGCACTCAACAGTAATCTGAAAATTAATATTCTAATTAGATTGGTTTCTTCTGTCCTTTTACCTAAAGGACACAGTATTATAATGTCTTGTTTATGCAAAGATTAAGCCTAAACTCATAGGTTGCCACCTATTTTATCCCCAATTATCACCCTTGTGGGGCAGGTAACTGCCAGAAGTTAGTTGAGCTGCACAGGACACCACAGATGTGTGTGCAAGCATAAAACTTCTCTGGTATTCTAAGAATAGTGGCTGCTCACTCAGGAGACAGAGCTGAAAACACAGCTTGAAGATGGACATTTTTTGAGAAAGCTTCTATGAGGCACGCAGAACAATAAAATACTCCATGTCTCCAAATCAGGCTTTTGTGTCACTAGGAAAGGAATTACGCCAACAAAAATTTTGCATGGTTTTATCTCCCTCCTTTCATGACTGTCTACGTGATAAACGGACATGAATCAAGGCCCTGGGTGGAAAGGAATAGCAGAAAGCTGCCTTGGTACAGAAATGTGCTTCAGTTTGGCAATGGGGTTTAACGTTCTTTTCTGCCATGGGAGCGGTCTAAACCATTCTGTGACCTTCCACGGCTTCTACCCTTCCTCAGCTTCTTCCTTACTGCCCACTCTCCTCCTTTTGGGACCACTGGAGTCCAGTGAACTCTGAGAAAAGCCGGTGTGGTGGGAGACTGACTCACTGAGCAGCCCCGGGAGGACCCTCAATGTGACCCGCTGTCCCAACAACCCAGAGCCGGGCCTGAGCCTACTTTCAGCTGCTTGGTCCTCTCCCGTAGCGTGTGCCGGTAGATCTGCAGCTGCTCTGCGGCCTCAGGGCCAGGCTGCCGGGCTAAGGCGTGCTTCAGTTCCACGTACAGCTTCTCTTTCTCCTGGGGAGGACACAGCCAGAAGCAGACATCAAACAGCAGCCTGTCCAATCGAGGGAGGGGACTGCGCCCACAGGGGCCCTAGTTCCGGAGCCCTCCTTCTAAGCTACCTGGCAGCTGTACACTGATTACATTCACTCTGGAGCTGTCACACCAACCCACCTTTCACAGGCCTAGGGTGTGCTCAGCCTCTGGAGTCAAGGGACAAGGAGCAAGACAAACATGATGAGCATCCTCTCTATCTGGACATATGATTGCGGGGCAGTGTTGGAGAGTCAAGCGGCTGCTGTCAGAGGAGGTGGGGGAAGGCTTGCAAAAAACCATCATTTGAATGTCCTCCCTAAACACGAGTAGACACTTTGCCCACACAAAGAGGGAAGAGATTATTTTTAGGCCAAAAATCCCATGGTGGAACAGGGTGTGGCTTTAAGAGTTCACGGGGTCTCAGAAGGAGTTACCTTGCAAGAGTGAGTGTAGGGGACAAGTCAGGAGGAAGAGAAAAGGGCCCAGATCACAGCGAGTCTGAGCTGTATAGGGAGCCACATCTTCTGGGGAGCTGGGAGCCAGGAATGAGCATGCCTGGGCTGTCTTCAGAGGGAGGAGAGCAGCAGCAGAATGAGCAGTCCTGGGGCCGCAGGGCAGATGAGAACAGGAAAAGCTGTATCTCAGGTCCCTTAGGAGCGAACACGGGTAGAGGTGAAGACGTTGCTTGGGGTGGAATCAGTGGGCTTTGGCGAGTGATCGACAATTGTGGAAGACAGGGACACAGTGACTGAGTCTCTGGTACCTGCCCCTGCATGTGGGAAGGGAGGGCCACAGTAGCAGAGGGAAGAGAGAAAAGCTGGAAGAGGAAGAGCTGTCCCAGAGGCTGCTAAGTAGACAGAGGTTGAGGTCACAGCCAGCCTGGACCATGCATACATCTGGGAGCTGGAAATGCAGCCCAGAATTGGGATGCCAAAAAGGGCAAGCTAGAGCACCCAGCTCCTCCAGACAACTAGCATACAAGGAATGGGTGTGGAACAGGGGGAGGGGAGGAAAAATGATGGGGACCAGCTCAGAGTCCCACAAAGCAAAGAAAAGCAGATGCCTTAGAAACGGGAGAGATGGTGTGAGCGCACATCAAATGAGATGAAGGGAAGAAACCAGGCAGCCTCAACAAACCTGAGGCAAACTGAAGGCAGCAACCAGCTGGCCTCACTGAGGCACACATGGAAGAGAGTATCTCAAGAAACACGAGGGTGGGGGGGGAGGTAAGGAGGTAGCTCAAGGGGTGGGTAGAGGCCCCAGGAAAACGAGGGCAAGCGTATTTACAGGACTAAAAGAAAGGATTTCCCAGGAACCAAATGTGCTCCTCACAGCCTTACTCAGACAATAAACAGGACAGAACTCTCCTTGGCAGCCTAGAGTTTAATTACTGGTGAGACGTTTTCAGATCCTTAACCTGAAGGTGTGACACTGAACACAGTGGGTTTCAGCATCATGTCCCAGTTCTAGACACACATTTGCATGGAGCGGGGTAAACGGCACAAGCATTAATGAAGGCTGGGGTGCTCATTAGTCTCCAAGCGCTCGGATTTCCTGTAGGTAATTATGCTAGCAGGAAACCCATGGTAAGTGCAAGCCTTCATGTTAAATGGGACACCCAATCACATGGAAACTGATCTCTCCCTAGAGTTATGTAACCTTGGTATTGTCACCCAATGACCTATTTTTAACAGAGCACAAACTTCATTTTTAAAATAGGAAAGATCCATTATTATGGCATCATTACCATTTGGTTTAGGTTTCTCCTTTCCCCTGACCAAATTTGAGATATTTTACTATAAAAACCTAGCTCAATCTACAGTCTAGTGTTTGTGGCTCCAAAATCAGGTGAATGGAATCAAGTGTCTCCATAAACACATACACCAAACAAGCAAAAAGTTGCCTTGTAAGACATTATTCCAGAAGCGACAAGGAAACGCGGAAGCCCATAATAAGGAGAACACAGACAAATAGAATTAGAGAGGGGTGGTCTTCCTTTGACATATAACCCCTCCTGTCACACCTTCCAATACAGTCTTCGCAGTAAATGGATACAGCAAGCAGAGAGAACGGCATCAGGAGGCGAGTTTATTTTCTATAGCCTCTTAACACCTTCTCTGTTGGAAAAATAACACTTCTGACAAGGCTCCAAGATTCAATTCGGAGAGGCTGAGACCTGTGTGGAGAGGCCCAGGAAACTGTTTTTGTTCATTTCTTTCAGCTCACCTTGCTTTCTTCCAGACACACGGAGGGTTGAAAAGTAAAGAACCCCATGATGATGAGGAGGAAACAATCTGGCTCAGGATAGAATGGTGTCTTGGCTGCAAAGACCATCTGACTCCAAGAGCCATGAACTGTTTCCCATGTGTAATGTTTTTCAATTACTCGTGCTCAGCTGGGAGTCAGGACACAGAAAAGGAAGTTTGGAAGAAGCAAATGCCGTTAACCTCAATTCAGAGGGGGAAATGTCAAAGTCAAAAGAGACTAATAACATCCAAAGTCCCTCCCCAAGCATGTAGCTATGCTGCTCAAGCATCACCTTCCCTACAATTCAGGGGCTTAAAAGACACACTTTCATGGAAGGGGCAGGGAACCGGGATCAAACCAATCTACAAAATTCCAAAGACTACTCAAAAACATCAATAAAAGAATCAAACCAAAAGGTAAATCAGGCCTAAACTAACCACAAACTAAATGTCTACGGAAAAGATGACCCAAGCCCTCCATCTCCTTTCCCACACTGAGTAGGTCCAGCCTATCCACCCATCTTTCGATGCAGAGTGAATGAAATTTTACTCTACCACATCCAGCTTTGGATCTCAGAGTTATTAAGCGAACCCTAATGGATTTGTCCTAAACATTAGCTGAGCGTGAGCTGGAGAGATGGCTCAATGGCTAAGAGCACTTCTGGCAGAGGAGCCAGATTCATCATTACACAACTGCTCACAACCACAGTCCCATGGAATCCAGTGCCTTCTTCTGGACTCTACTGGTATCAGCCATACACACAGGGCCCCTTAATACACACTGACAAAACATTCATACACATACTGTAAAAAATAAACCTTTGAAAAAAAGAAAAGGAGCTGGACAACTGGACAGAGAGGAACCCACGGGTGTGAAGAAAAGTGAGGGAAATTCCAGTAAAACCACCTATTCAAAAACCAGAGTTCTGCTGGGCGTTGGTGGTGCACACCTTTAATCCCAGCACGTGGGAGGCAGAGGCAGATGGATCTCTGTGAGTCGGAGACCAGTCTGGTCTACAAAGTGAGTTCCAGGACAGCCTCCAAAGCCACAGAGAAACCCTGTCTGGAAAAACCAAAGGAATAACATCAACAACAAAAACCAACCAACCAACCAAACAAACAAACAAACAACAGAGTTCTGAGAATTAAATCACCCAAGATAAGTGATACATATGTTGTGTTCGCAGAGGGTGGAAGAAATGCCAAAGGAGACTCAGGCACTGTCACTGAGGACGGAAGCAGGAAGAGTGTGGCCATGGCCAGTAGTGGTGGGAGGGTACTGACTGCCAGGCTTCAGTTTGTGCAGATTTGGGTCTATACTTACAGTGGAAAACCTGACTGGTGAAACCAAAGTGACATCTGGTCATCATTAACATTCTGGCCATGTGTGTCATAGAAATGTGTGTTTGGGGAGAGTGTGCGGGTAATTTAGATAAATATGGAGAGTTTGATGGATTGACGGTCGAAAGCACGATTGTCTTCCCATTTATTTCTCTCCTAACCCTCTACAAGGTCCAACCAAGCTCTTCAAACACTGTGCAATGGTGTGTATAATAACCCATTTAGAGACAAAGCATGCAATTCTATTATAAAGAAAATCCATCTTATGCAACAGAGACTCATTAGCTGTCCGATGTGTATTGTCTCCATAAGCCAGCCCCAGAAGAACCAGCTGTCTCATAATACATAGCCTGTCCCTCTTCATTAAGTCATATCCATTTCTCTTTAAACCTAGTCAATTAATTTGTCACTTGGTTAGCAGCTCCGTATGTCAATGAAACAGCATAAGAAAAATCATAAATACTTCATTTCCTCACGAACAAACAGTTGCATCTTTTGGTTTCCGTTTCTTATTTATTCAGAGTTTTTATAGTGTGCATCAACATTACTTGGCAGCACGCTTTAGTCTTGAAGTTATTTTATGAACAGCCATAGTGGAAAAAAGATAGACTATTCATACCAAAAGACTAGCTTTCTCTTTGACTGAGCTTATCTTGAGACTAACCACACTACTGTCATGCTAAAACTGGTATTCTCTTCCCTGACACTTCATCCCCTGTGTAAGAGAGATCACTGGGCAGGATTATAGAATATCTGGCTGCAAGAGGTCCCACCAACTTATAGTGGATAACCGACCAGATCTGCTAAGTGCACTGTTAAGAAATAACAGTGTATATGCCCAAAAGTGGTACTGCAAGGTCTTGAGGTAGGTTGATCCCTAATTTTCTGAGAAATTGCCATACTGATTTCCACAGCAGCTGTACAAGTTTACACTCCTACCAGCAACGGAGGAGTGTTCCCCTTTCTCCACATCCTTTCCAGCAAAAGCTGTCATTGGTGTTTTTTTTATCTTAACCATTCTAATTGGTGTAAGATGCAATCTCAAAGTTGTTTTGATTTGCATTTCCCTGATGACTAAGGGTATTGAGAATTTCCTTAAGTGTCTTTCTGCCATTTGAGATTGCCCAAAGGCACATTCACACCACATTTGCTCAACTATGCTCACAGCAACATTATTCATAATAGCCAGATCTTGGAAACAACCTAGATGCTCCTGAACTGAAGAATGTTACATTTATATAATGGAGTAAGAAACAATGACAACCTAAAATTTGCAGGCAAATGGGCAGAACTAGAAAAAACCATCCTGAGTGAGGTAATCCAGAACCAGGAAGACAAATATAGTATGTACTCACTCATAAGTGATACCAGACATAAAGCAAAAGATACCCAGCCTACAATCCATAACCCCAGAGAAGCTAGAACCCTCTTCCAGAAACAGAAGGAAGCAGATGCAGAAATCCACAACTAACCAATGGGCCAAGCTCCTGGAGTACAATTAAGGAGGGAAAATATGAATAAAGAGTCAAGACCATGATGGGGAAACCCACAGAATCAGCTGACCCAAACTAGTGAGATATCACTGATTCAGGTCTGACAAATGGGGATCCTGCATAAGACCAAACTAGACTTCCTTAATACAGGTGACAATGGTGTGACTAGGACAATGTATGAGGCCACTGGCAGTGGGTCCAACATCTAACTCTAATGCACAAACTGACTTAATGGAGCCCATTCTATATGAAGAAATACCTTGCTCAGCCTAGACACAGGGGTGTGGGGGTGGAGAGGTGCCTTGGTTCTGCTTCAACTAGATGATGGGACAGACTTAGTTGAGTTTCTAAGGGAAGCCTTACTGTCTCTGAGGAACAGATGGGAGGGAGAAATGGGGGGAGTGGGAGGAGAGAAAGGAGGAGGAACTGGAATTGGAATGTAAAAAATAAATTAATTAAAAAAGAAAAGAAATAATAGAGGCCAGGGAGACGGCTGGCAGTTCCCAGAGCAGGTGTGGCAGCCCATCTGTAATTTCAGCACTGGGAAAGCTGAGACAGGAAAGCTGAGACCCGAGTGAGACCGTCGTCAGGGAACTCTGGGTTCAACTGGTAGACCCTGCCTCAATGAGTAAGGTGGAGAGTGATCTAGGGAGACTATCACCTTCAGTCTAGACACATCACAGGTATGTCCATATATGTCCACATGCATTCAAACATGCATACACACCCAGGAACACATGTCGTACGTATATATACACATGAAAAAGAAAGAATTGAGAAAAAATTAACTACACTACTAACTTCAAATAATGCTGTCATCACTTGGTGGCAGTCCACAACCTGAACTGGAAACTCCGGGTAAGCAATCCCTCAGAGCTCAGGCCTCTATAGTTTACCTGACAATAAGTTGAAACTCTGCATTTTGAACAGTGAGTGCTATTGTAGCCACGGTTCAGAGGAAGAGGTTGAGCTGCTCTTGGGATTCCTTTACCTCCCCAGCCGTGGTCTTATGACCACTGTTTATATTCTCTGTCTTTTGCTTTGCAACTCTGGCTGGAAACAGAAGGAAGGTCACACTCAACACTGCCTCCGCACCTCCTCTTCCTCCGCTTGCCTACTCGAAGCAGTAGTCAACTGAGAGGAACTAATTTATTCTGTTTTCACCCCAGTCTGTGTTTGGCAAATACCAGTGCTTGATTCTGCTCACTCTGGAACCATCCATTTGCCCGCGCAAGAGTTGGGGATTTTTGCCTCCCCCACCTCAGTGAACTAGCCGATGTGCAGGAGACAGGTAGCTCTCCTCCTGGCTAAAGATGGACACTGATCCGCCCCACCAGGGCAAAGCTCACCCATGTGGACTCTCGAGTACCAACCAAATCCTCCAAGGACAGGTGTGTGAGCCCTCCTCTTTATTCTAGGCTTACCTGACAGACTGAAAATACAGTGAATTAAGACATGAAAATCCTATACCCACTGCTTCTGAAAAAACGCCTCTTTCACAGAATAGTCAGGAACAGAAATGCCGATTTTTCTGAACATTACCAGGCACCGGGTACAGTGCTAACTCCCACACCTGGACTTCGAGGTCAGAACTGTGACAGAGCTCTCTGCCTCCTTCACACCTACTCTTGTGTTCCTCTCATTTCGGGTGCTCAGTAGTTTTGCCCACTGCAATTACAGTGACACCCCTCTATGTACCCCGTATTTTACAGTATTCTTCAACAGAGGTATGGCTGTATTTGAGCTGAGAATTACTCTTGAATCACATGAGACCTTTGGATAGCATCCTTCAGTGGGCGGGGCTTGCACACTGCATATCGAGTGCCGGTGCTGTGAGGGTCAACCCGGTGAACTCAGTGTTTGCATTGTGTCTATTTGTGCGTAGCTCGGAAAATTACTTGATGTGCAACGTTGATCTCCTCACTAAACGGTTTTAGAGGTTTCTAATGGTTCTGTTTCAGACACATTTTTGAAATTCATATGACTTGTAAATGTATTCAAATTAACTGGCTCTGACAACACTACTTGAATGTGCATGTTCATACTGATGGTGTCAGTATGAAAATGTAAGGGTAAGTCTTGAGCTGCTTTTGTCCATTAAACAATGTGTTGACTTTTTAACAATGTTCTTAAACACAGAAATCCTGATCGCACTTATAACTCTCCCAGAATTAAAAGAAAAAGTATAATTTTTTGCCTCTTGGCTTAAAATGTATTTACTTTCTTGGTTTCAGTTATTTTTCTAATCTCCCTCACAACAATCCAGAATTCTTAATAATGTATAAAGGTAGATTTAATTTTTAAGCTAATTACCACTACACCCCCCCCCCATACAAAGGCAAGTCCAGAAAGAACACTGCCTAATGTATCTGGAAATGCCTGTTTTCGTTAGTAGGAAAATGAATTAGGAAGTCTGTAAACATATTATATTTCTGCATGGCTTTGGAAAAGGAAAAATAATGGCTGGTGTCTTGAGGCTTTCTTGTTTATTGGCTTTATAAGGAAAATGTCAGCAAAACTGAACCCTGGGCCCATTTTGTTTATGATGTCATGAAGAGGCAAAGCCCCCTAGAGGAGGTGAGGGATGCTGGAATTGGGGATGAAACAGAATTACACAGCCTCACTCCCTGTGAGCAGAGAACTAGTCTGTTACATCGTGGGTCTTGGCTTCGGATTTGGCTGAGTACGTGTCTTATGAGGCATTTGAGAAATCTGCATGCTCTGACCTTCCTGTTGTTTGCAACAATAGGAAAAATGCTTCTGATAAAACCAACACAAATTTTCAAGAAGGATCTTCCTGTACACAAACAAACATTTGTGAACTTCTGCACAAAGTAGATAATCCCCTAGACCAGCCTGCCTTTTGCTAGCTGAGGCTGCTTGCCCGAGTCACCTTTGAACCTTACTTAGCAATGTTTAGAGGAATTTGCTACCATTAAAACACGACAGTGTTGACTTTTCATAAACCAGTAAGGAAACAATCCAGAGGGATCCAAGGCAAGTAAGTATTTACCTATGCAAGATTCACAGAGGTAGAGAAGTCTGAAAGTGAAATTTACTGTCCAGTGAAGGAAAATCAAACAGCCCATTATAAAGACTAAGGTATGCCAGGTCCCCAAAGACACGGAAGGTGCACTGTGCAGTGCACAGACAGGTTTGGCAGCAGAGGTGACATCTAGCTGGCGGACCATGGGAGAGATACCAGGTATGTCTTACATATTAGTAACCACAATAACAGAAGTGTCGGGGCCCATAAAGATGGCTCCACTCCATCCTGACTGTAGGTCAGAGAGTTCAAAACTGTCCTTAGTAAGTCATAAGACATAAAGCTCATAGGCGTGGCTACAGTAGGATGTTTGATCTTGGCCTTAGGTGCCTTATCTGAATAAAAACAGACTTGGTCTGAGTTGTGGTTACTCTTGACCCTCAAGGCCCAGATAACGAGAAATTAAATAAAAGGTGTGGTTACAGAATCCTTGGAGAATTGAGGAAGAAAAGTCTGTTCGTATATTCGAAACCATATTCCCGTTTTCTGTTTTCTGTTTTTGTTTTTTTGTTAAGGTATTTAAGAATGGTGAAAAAATAAACTCGGCGTGTTTACTATTGACTGAATTACCCTCCTGACATCTATCCTGTGTCTCTGTTTTTTCTCTTAATGTCTTTACCTAACCTTTCTCCATCCACGCTCCCCCTCTCAGGTACGAACTGTGGGTGAGTCAGCAGGAACGGACTGCAACTCCAGAAGCACTGCTCCCCACACAGAAACAATTGGAACATTTGCATTTATGGACCAGAAAACACCTTTGCTATCAAAGGAAAGATTTAAGAGATAAAGCCCTTTGAAGTTAGTCCATTTGAAATGTGTCACTGCTCCTAGAAGATTGTTTCTAAAATATACCCAAATGCTATGCAGGAATTTGACACAGGGAAGGTAGTTGTCATTGATGCTCTTGTTAGACCCATGGCATCCAAGCTCATTGCCCTCCATATACGGTACCCACAGTTCACCATCGTCATAAACGACTTTTGTTTGCTCGCTCGCTCACTCACTCACTCGCTCACTCGCTCACTCACTCGCTCACTCACTCGCTCACTCACTCACTCACTCACTCACTCACTCACTCGCCCGCTCGCTCGCTCGCTTGCTTGCTTTTAATGCCAGTATTCCATGTGGCGCTCCTCTTGGGAATTTTGTTGCTATAAAGTTTGGCATCAGGAAGAGGATTAATGGGTCCCAATTCTCATAGCTGAGCCATTGGGTTCCAAACACAAAGTAATGGAAAAAGGGAGGGGGGTTAAAAAGGATTCATGGATGAGGGTCAGGACTCCATGGGTTTTGTTGTTGTTGTTGCTGTTGTTTAGTCATGTAAAGTTGGGAAGGAAAGATGGCTGGGGGGGGAGTTGAAAGAGAAAGTGGAGTGTGTGTGATCATGTGGGTTTGTTTGAATTCAATGTAATTGCTCCAAAGATTTCCCCCTGGGGGCTGTACAGATGGCTCTGTGGTTAAGAGCACTTGCTTTTCCCGAGGATACAGATTTGGATCCGAGCACCAGAGAAAGATGGCTCACAACTGACTTGTAACTCCAGTTCCAAGAGAGCCAACACCCTCTTCTGGCCTCCAAGGGTACACACACACACACACTACACACACACACACACACACACACACACGTAAGCCCTTAAGATACCCAGGGGAACTGTGGGGTTTGCTCTACTCTTTTTTTTTTTTTAAGAGATAAAACAGGTATTTTGAAGATTTGCACTAAAACAAACTCCTTGGGGGAATTCAGCACACACAGATAAGACGCAGCTAAAGGGGAAGAGAATCTGATTAAAACATTAAGTCACTCAACCGTTTTGAGAAAGCAAAACTGAAACTGAAGAACGCATGCCTAGTTGGCTATTGTTTTACTTTAAATGCATGTTTTAAAAGAGTTGACAAAAAGGAAATAAGAAAGCTTTCACGTGTAATAGATTTTACTGGGACTTTCGTTGTTGTAAGTTTGTTTGCTCTGGCTCTAGAGATGGAGCCCGGGGCTTTGAGTGTGTAAGGGAAGCTACTGGGCTGCGTCCCTGTCCCTCTGTACGTTTCGTGTTGAGACATGTCTCTCTAATGTACCTCGGCAGGCCTTAAACTCTGGATCCAACTGTCTCGGCCACCTCAGCAGCTGGGATTCAGGTCTGTGCCACTAACCCTAGGCTTAAAAGTAATTTTTGAGCCAGGCGATGGTGGTGCACACCTTTAATCCCAGGTGGATCTCTGCATTCAAAGTCAGCCTTGCCTACAGAGCGAGTTCCAGAATAGCCAGAGCTACACAGAGAAACCCTGTCTTGAAAAAGCAAAATAACAACAACCATAATTTTGATGAGGTTTGTTTCCCCCATAAAATTGAACTAAAATTATTTTTAAAACTGTCTCAGAACAGAATTTATACTGTAACTATAGCAGTGTATGACTTGGAACAAAAAACTAAGACAATTACTAATAGTCATAGTTATAACAAGCAATGAACCATGAGCTTATGAGATTTGAGTCATTTTAAACTATTAGATATTTGCAGCAATTTCCAGGGGATCTATAGATAACTAATATGGACATCTTCACTTCTATCCCTAAAATAGTATCTTATATGATTGTCGACTTTGTTTTCCCGAGTATAAAACAATGCTGAACTTTTTTCAAGCTTAAAACAATGCTGAACTTTTTTTTTCAAGTGTATTCCCCATTTTTGTTTCTTCTGGCCTGGCAGCACTAGACAGGGTAACTGTGGGCGTCTCTAAGGACATGCAGGTGACTCTGTCCGCAATTACAGGCAGTAGGAAGCCATTGAGAAATGTCTCTTCAGACGCCATTTCCCTCTTTTACAGCAGAGTAGCTTTTCACTATTGATCTGTAATTGTTTATATGTGCTGGAGAGATAAATTTTATGCCTTAACTTTCTTTATGATTTCCCTGAAGAAACAGACGGTCTTAATTTTAGTGTAGTAAGATTTAGCTATAATTTCTTTTATGGTTAATGCTTTTCGTGTTTCATTTAAGTACTCTGGCCAAGTGTTTTTAAAAGATTTCTTTTAGTAGAAATATTCAAAGGCTTCATTAATTCTTGCAAATCTCTTTCCAGCTCCTGGATCCTTAACATTATCTTCCATCTGCACTTATGCTGTGTAATTTGTTCTTTTCCTACCAGATTCTGGCTTGTCATTGACTTTGAATATAATTCCAACATTTTCCTGGCGACACCTGTGTTGACATCATGGCACATGACATCTAGTGTAAGGATTATAATTTTACCTGCAACTGTTTTGCATTGTATTTTCATTGCACTGTTGGATTGTAATGTGAGTGGATAATCCCACTGAATGACAGCTAACAATGCTGTCAACACAGGCAATTGAGGCTGGTAGAGAAAGGAGAGCAGGGACCAGGCTAACAGAAAGCTTGTTAGTGACTGTAAGTGATGGCATACTCAGCTCCCTGAACATTATTACAATTTGGGACAACTGGGCAAAGAATACTGTGAGGGGTGGGGGAGGTAAGAGAGGCCAGTCCACCCCTCACACAGAACCAGTGTTGCAGACAGGCCAGGCACAGCATACACTCGGCATATGCCACGTCATCCACTGGACACTGTGTTCCAGATGAGGAGGATGAAGCTAAGACCGGGTACCATTCCCAAGGGACACTACTGAGCAGTAGAGCCAACCTTAGAACTGAGTGGCTCCAAATGGAGTGGTTCTGGTTGGGATGAAAACGCGAATTTTCCTTGCTCTCAGCCACTACGTGAAAATGGAGAGCAATTCAAAGCAAAGCACAGGAGTGATAATGTGAGAATTTAAGAGCGTCCAGACAGCAGCCCAAGGTGGCTCAAGCCAGGGGGTGTGCAGGAAGGGTTATAACAGCTTGCTAGACTGAGAGGTGTAGGGAGAGATCTTACGTACCTGTAGCACTGACCATGGCCATTTGGGCGTGGTCACAGGTACGCAGAAGATGTGGGGGGATAAAGAGCTAAGAGGAAGGGGACTCAGTGCTGACCTTGGGTTCTTGGCTTCTCGTGTAAGTGTCTTCTTCCTAAATAAATACCATATGACATCCCTATCCTGGGCAGGCTAACTTTCCTCGATAGACAGGAGGACTGCATTTGTCTCTGAGGGTACAAGAGTCTATCTTTAATTCTAGGCAGTCGAGAGCTACAGAGGTTTCTTGGTGTTAATATTATCCTTATATTAATAGCACAATATATTATCTCCGTACTGCTCTCATGAGTTATTTATGGCATGAAACATATATAAGTCAGGGCATTTCAAGGACTGAGATTAAATTGCATATACCTATAGGTACTCTAGCATTTTCTTCTAACAGAGTGGGTTGTCTCAGGTGCTCTCGGATCATGGAGAGGATGGGAGTGAAGACAAGGCCCAGTGAGGGCAGGGAGAACAAAGCACAGGCTGCAGACGGATGCAAGAGTCCGTGTGGATGCAATCGAGGCGGTCAGCAACCAGCTGGGATGCAGGGAGAACGGAGGAGTCGGAGTGGCTCTGCATTTCAAGCTATGAAAGTTTAGAAAAGCTGTCACCCCATAAGTGTTCACAGCAGGCCAGGGAGAAGGCGATGCCAGGCAGAAGAGGGTGCCTGGGCTGAAAGAGCCGATAGGACATCCTCATGATGTGCAAGTACCAAGAAATCTGAGACCAGGATGCAAAGAGGCCAGAAAAACCATCATCTTCACGAAGGTGGTACCCGAAGCCTTCACAGAACAAGACCTTTGAGAGTACAAGCAGTGTTTGGGAATGTGACCTGGATAATGGTCACCACTGGTGAACAGGACAAGAAGGAACAAAAGGCAAAGGGAGAAGAGAGAGGAGTTAGATGGGGAAGGGAACTTCTGAGGCAGGGAGAAGGCGTTTGCAAAGGGAGTGGATAGCATCAAATTCAGCAAGCCTTGGGGAACAGAAGAAGCAGCTGTTTCCCATTCATTTAATCACGCAGTCTCCCCACCACTCATTGGCTCTCTTCACACACACACACACACACACACACACACACACACACACACACACTCGTGCTGCCCCGCGCACTGGGCTACATACCAACATTACCATCTCTGCAGCCGTAGCTACCCTCAAAGTCACCAGCTATCATTTATTAAACTGTTGCATGCCAGCCCCATTTTTTTCCCTTTCACGAATGGTATGCACCCCTTCTAATGAGTCTGCCATTCATTAGCTTCATCTTACTGATAAGAAAATGTGACCTGAACAAGAAAACCCAGCTCCCAGAGACTATTCCTTCTGTCATTCAAGGAATTCTGAGTCTAATGATGGAGAAAGACAATGGATCCAGGGTGTGCTGAGATAAGGGAAGTTCTTGACAATAACAAAGGGACCTTACAAAAACAAGAAGGGGCATCTCTGAACAGGAAAGGTCCCTGGCATCCCATAACACTCCATTACTTTCCAAGAGCTCAAGGAACTCCACTTCAAAGGTCCCCTGACTGGGACCACACATCCTTCTTCACCGAATCAGTCTCTCTAAAACTTAGATTTTTGGTGATTTATAAAGGAGTAAGATATAGGCTAAAAGTGTATTGCTGTGTTTCCAAAGAGAGGTAGTTAAGGGATACATTTCATTCAAACTCAGATTCTTTGGCTTGCTCCTCTGGCCCTGTCTAACTTCTCTGTCTTAGAAGTATTCCTCCAGACCTCCTACACCCTCCTGTCTAAAGTCTGGAGTCAAGAGTCATTCCAGGCAGTGAACTCCAACCTCCTCTCTCTGAGAGACACCCAAAGTAGGAAACACGATGGAAATTCTAGGACCATAGTTAATTTGACGTTTGCTATGAATGATCCCCTGGGGATTCATAAAAGACAAGCTGATGCCAATTACTTAAGAAACAGTAATTATGATAATAGCTAAGCGCCATTGAGCACATGCCCTAAGCTCAGAAGAAACCACTCTCTACACATCAGCAATGTGACCCTGTCACATCAATTCCACTTTGTAATTGAGAAAACAGGGAACCACTGAGCTAAGCTGTGTATCCAAGACCACACACCTATAAAGTACAAAGTGAAGACTTGAACCCAGACAACTGATCCTGTTTAGGGTAGAAGGGTTACTGGGAATTGGGCCCAGGGCCTCACACTTGCTGGACAAGTAGTCTATCATATTCCTTTTAACAGTGTTACCTATTTTGAGATAGGGCCTCACTCAGCTGATCCTGGAGCTCACTGTGTACCATTAGCAGAGCTTGAGTCTGCCATCCTCCTGCCTCAACCTCCCAAGTACCTGGGATTACAGGTCTGTAGCAGCAGGCCCAACTTTCCTTTATGATTTTTGCACCTTTTATAGATAGTACTTAGTCCTCTTCCTGCCTTTCGAGAGAAGCTCATGTATCATACAAGGACACTTAACCAGGAATGCCCACCCAAAACTTTTACAATCACAAAAAATGAAAAGAAAATGTTCTTAGCTAAATCACATCCCTTGAAAGCATGGATATAATAGAGATATACAATGAAATTATCTACAGCTTGAAGCGCATCCACATAGATACATCAAAGAAATATAATGTGGAATGGGTATAAAAGGAAATGAATAATGTGTGTCATATAATACCACGTGTAGATATAAATGTAAAATACATCAAGTACTCCTTTCTATTACTGGTAGGTACATCCATTTACAGTAAAAGTTCCAAAATATATGTGAGGCTCACACATCAAATTCATGATGGTCGTTGTCTGTAGGAAAGGCAGGGGAAATGAGGTTTTGAAAGGGAGAAAAAGAAGTCTTTACTTAATTTTTGGGAATCTATTCAAGCTTTAAATTTAGAAACAAATATGACACAACATTAACATTTGTCATTTGGGGCCAGGCACAGTGACTCACACCTTTAATCTCAGCACTCAAGAGGCAGAGACAGGCAGATCTCTGTGAGTTTGAGGTTAGCCTGGTCTACTTAGAGCATTCTGGGCCAGCTAGGACTATAGAATGAGACCCCGTCTCAATAAAAAAACTCAGGTAAAAAACCTTTTGGGGTTGCAGAGATGGCTCACTGTTAAGTGATGATCTGAATTCAGTTCTCAGCACCTGGAAGCACCTCACAAGTGCTTGCAACTCTAGCTCCAGGAGGGTTCTGTGTCGTGGCCTCAGAATACAACTGAATTCATGTGCATATACCAACTTGCAGACACACACATGCACAGACTTAAAATAATAAAGTAAATCTTTTTTAAATTTGCCATTTGGCATGGACATAGGGTATATATGTCACGTTTCTCTGTATTAACATTGTATCCAAACCTAAAACAATCACACACACACACACACACACACACACACACACACACACACACACCAGTCTCCAACCCCAATATTACATAGGAATTCACTATGTGTTATTCTAGAACTTCTGTAATATTTCTTAAAATTTTGTTTGCATATGCAGAAGGAACCTGGCCTAACTTTTTCAATAATAAGTTGCTAACACTGTCTATCATTCATGTTTACTTGTCATAGTGTAGTTACTGGCTCACACCCTTTTCTCCTTCATGAGATTAGCTCACACCATAGTTGAGGACCATTTATGTGCCTTTTGAATCATACAATAAACTTAAGACTTCGTTTTTGTTGTTTGCTAAATAAGTGAATGTATAAAGGGGCTAACTGCCGACTGGCTGGCTGGCTGGCTGGATGGATGGCTGGGTGGATGGATGTATGGGTGAATGGGTGGGTGGGTGGGAAGGTGGGTGGATGGATAGATGAATGGTTGGATGAGTGAGAGGGAGGATGGATGGACGGATGGACAGATGCAAGTATGCATGGATGGATGGTATACTAGTTTCTTATTGTTATAAAATACTCTGACAAAAGCAACTTAAGAAAGAAAAGAGTTAACATGTTTCAAAGTTCCTGATTATAGTCCATCAAAGAGGGAATGCCACCATGGCAAGAGCTTGGTTGAGCTGGCCACATCTTATCCTGCTTAGTTTTTGTCAATGTGACACAAACTAGAGTCAACTGGGAAGAGGGAACCTTGACTAAGTAATTGCTTCTATCAGAACCATCTGTGGATATTCTTTGGGGCACTGTCTTGATTGCTAATCACTAGAGGAGGACCTAGACCACAGCTGGGCACGTGGTCTTGTATTGTTCAGGAAAGGTATCTGAGGTTGGGTGTGGTGGTGCACTCCTTTAACCCCAGCACTCAGGAAGCAGTGGCAGGTGGATCTCTCTGACTTTGAGGCCAGCCTCAACTGATAGGAAATATAACCGTACACTGGATAAGGATATTGTTGGCTATTTATTGTGAGAAATTACTTACAAGAGAAACTGGTAACCCAGGTTAGTCTCTGCAGCTTCCCGAGACCTGGCCAAAACCCCAAAAAGAGATAGAGTCCCCTTCCTCCCAGCTCTTTATTCCACACACCTTCTTCGTACCTGTGACCACACCCAAGTGGGTGTGGTCAGCGCTACAGGTACCTAAGATCTCTCCGTACACTCATCTACACAGTTACAAGAAAACCAGGACTACACAGAGAAACCCTGTCCAAAAAAACAAAAAGTAGCTGAATATGAGCCAGTAAAAACAGATTTCCTTCATGTTCCCTGCTTCAGTCCCTGCCGTTGCTTCCCCCAGTGACGGACTTGTAGGACAAATCAGTCTTTTCCTCCCCACCCCCAAGCTGCATTTGAATGTTTTATCACAGCAACAGAAGACAAACAAGGATATATTGGGATATATTGCATCCATAACCAGGGACCAAGAACAATGAAGGTATGTGTGCTGGTCAGCTCCCTTTCCCTATTCATATGGTATAAGACCCTGGCAGGGAATGGTGCTGCCCACGGTGTGTGGTTTTCCCACCTCTGCTAACATACGGTAACCCCATTGGCATTCTCAGAGGCCCATCCTCCTGGTAATTCTAGATACTATTGAATTGGCAAGCAACACTAGCCATCACGGATGGATGGATAGATGGATGGATGGATGGATGGACGGACGGACGGGTGGGTGGATGGATGGATGTCTCAAATACATGACCAAATAACTCTCTGCAAGTCTGCAACCATCCTTCAGATTACATCAAACAATCTCAGAAAATCAGAAAAAACTTATAGCTAAGGTGATGCCTAATAAATGTCCATACTAACTATGCTAGTCAGTATGAGAGCCATTAGCCACTTGTGGCTATCAAGTACTTGAATTGTACATAGTCTGAACTTGATATTCACTGTAAGTCTTAATATACATCAGATACTACCTACTTTCTGCTCTGTTGCTATGGTACCAGAAAATGATGTAAAATAACATGTTGGTAGCTTAAAGTTCATTTCAAATTGAAGTGGTATTAGTTTGAATAAATTGAGTTAATCAATATACATTACCAAAAATCAGTTTTACTCGACTCTTTCCACACTTCTTCATTGTGGGTACCACAAGATTTTTAACTTCACAGACATGGTTCACACTATAAATTTATTGGGCAGCTCTGAAATCGAGCAACAATGTTGCCTTACATCTAAAATTATAAAGAAACCCATATAGTTTTCACATGTGCCTAATTTGAATGCAAACCAACCACCTCTTTATATAAATAATGGCATGAAACTAGATGAAAAAGGATGAGGTCATTATGCCGCACAGCCGACAACTTGGAAAATTAGACCTTGTGCAAATTGTTCCATAGAGCACTTAATAAAATTTTAGGGAAGTGGAAAATTGTGTATTAAGTTCTGTAATGCAAAGTAGATTTGTTTCCAAAAGAACACCATAAGAAGAGGAGGTAGCAAAAAGAACAGCCACAGAGGTGGAGAGCTTCTGTGTTCAGGCTTCTGTAGCCCATAGACACACACACACACACACACACACACACACACGCACGCACGCACGCACGCACGCACGCACACACCCCTCATGTGATTTCTGCCATCCTGGGGTAACATAGTACAAGCCAACATTGAGACCCACCAGATCCAATCAAAGACTATCATGGGCAAAGACGGTGACTAATAAGTGTCTTTCAGCAATGCTCCAGGAGGTGTCCTACCCACCTGCTTAAAATTCCCCTTCACTCAACACAGCAGCTCTCATACCCCCAACTTCAAATGTCCTGGAAACCTCCTTTCATAAGCTGCCATTCTGTTCCCATGATCCTGTGTCTTAAAAGCCTGGAGAACTGGCTAGCCTGAGCAGACCCTGCCTGAGAGGCTGGCCTAGAGTGCAGAGTTATGGCCCTCTCCAAAAGGAAGATGAAAAGCTATGCAAATCTGATTTCTTATCTGACGTCCTGTCCGGTCAGTCAATGCTGGGCTGGGAGAGTGAAATGGTTCTATGTATCACCTTGGGGTCAGCATAGGATGCTCAAAAGATGGGTGAAACGAGAGTGATGCATGATGTCCACGTGTACCCGAGTCTCTTTTGACCTAGGAGGATTTCAAGTTGTGTCAGACTGCTGGAAAGGAAGGTCTTTGACAAGTCAGAGAGTGATAGGTATATTAGACATCAAAGAGGAATGGAGACTTCCCCAAATAGGTGCCATTTGGACACATATCAATTTCACAAACAACACCTATTGAGAGACCCTTAAATAGCAGAGGCATTGTGATAAACAGTTTTGAGGGATGGGGACCGC
Source organism: Mesocricetus auratus (assembly GCF_017639785.1). Taxonomy (NCBI): domain Eukaryota; kingdom Metazoa; phylum Chordata; class Mammalia; order Rodentia; family Cricetidae; genus Mesocricetus; species Mesocricetus auratus. Next base: position 13,425,902 of record NW_024429182.1, read on the forward strand.
TGTGCTCCAGGAGGCACCGCTGTATATTTTTATTATTTTTGCTTTTATCTGGTGGACAAATTTATTACATCTCGAGTTCCACAGCCAGCCAAACACCAATGTCATTACTCTGAAAGCTAGCTCAGCAGTGCTCCTTAGGACCCTGTGCCCCTCTGGACACGGTCGCCTGCCCCGCCTCGTCTGCTCATGGCACTCCCTGAGACCAGTCCCTGCACTTTCCTCTCCATGCAGCCCATCAGCCTCCTGGCTTTGCTGTTCCTCCTTCCTCCAGCCCACAGAGCAACACTTCCTAGCGCCTTCTACAACACTTAACTCTCTGCAGGCACACCACAGTGCCGTCTCGTGTGCGTGCCGCACGCACGCGCGCGTGTGTGTGTGTGTGTGTGTGTGTGTGTGTGTGTGTGTGTGTGTGTGTGTAGGAGTGGGTACATGTGCATACATGTGCATGTATGTGGGAAGACCAAAGGGTGTTGTCAGGTGTCCTCCTCTGTCACTCACTACCTTGTGTTCACTCTGAGACAGGGTGAACCTGGATCAGTCCCAGAAGATCCTTCCATCTCCACTGCTCAGCGCTAGATTACAGGCGGGTGTCTCTATGCCCAGCTTCTTAATGTGAGTACTGGAGATCTAAACTCAGGTCCTCATGCTGTGGAGCAGGCACTTTACTGCCTGAGCCATCTCCTCTCGTGGTCTGTGTTTCATCTTGCCTCCACCATGCGTATTTATTGAACTTGGTGCTGTGTTACATAAGGGCATTTTCACACAAGTCTATAACATACGCTAAAGCATGGCTTATTCAGTAGCGCAGTTCAACTCTGCTACGAAGAACATACTTTGTAGTTTTTATGTTTTTAAGCTTTTGTCCTGTGCAGCATGAATAATGAAAAACCCAGAGACAGATGTTGGGGTTCAAGCTGAAGATCAAAAAAACAAAGCAGTCAACCACGAGAGAGTTCTTACCTCTACCAAGGCTGGAGTGATCCCGTCCTCAGAGTGACTGCAGACTGAATGCACTGCACTCCTGTTTTTTGCATTAGACAAAAGCGGGGATTGTGATATTTGTTTATGATCTAACAAATAAAGCTTGCCTGAAGATCAGAGTGAAAACCTAGTCAGCCATAGAAGCCAGGCAGTGGTGGCACATGCCTTTAGCCCCGGCAGCCACACTGGGTAGCCACAGGGGTTGGGCAGTGGTGGTGCACGCCCCTAATTCCAGCACTAGAGAGGAATATAAGATGGGAGGAGATAGGAATGTAGTGTATTCAGTCCGCCATCACGCTGAGGACAGGCTCACCCCAGCCTTGGTAGAGGTGAGCACTCTCTAGTGGTTGACTGCTTTGCTTTTCTGATCTTCAGCTTGAACCCCAGTATCTCTCTCTGGGGTCTTATTATTGGTGCTGCGATTCTGAATTCTTTCTTTCATAACTGCATGTCTAGAATACAAGGCAACAAAGAACCAGAGTCCACTGCCTCCTTCCTCTCAACCTTTTCCCCCTTCTGAGCCGGTGCCAGCAAAGCTTCTATACCCAGCTGTCAACCACAACTGGGCTCTGCAGTAGCATCTGTGGTGACCTTGTGGCCACACCCTGCCTCCGTTCTCTTCACTGGGCAATATCTAACAGAGATGAACTGCTGGTTCTTGGGGTCTTCTCCTCTTCCCCTCTCCCTACCATCAGTCTCCGTGGCAAATCAAGAGAGTTCCATGAAAGACCCAGCAAACCCCAGTGCCCTTTACCCTCCTGGCTGCGACAGTGAATGGGGCTACATTTATCTGAGCAAGGGGTATCCGGAGAAGGGAGCTACAGAAGCGGGAACATCTGGGTGAGCTCTGTGTGCTGCTGATGAAGCCCCATCCTCAAAGGGGGACACTGCACTCAGCCACACAGCCTGCTCCCACCCAGAGTTGTCATTACAGGAAACTCAAAGTTTCTGTAACTGCCAATGTTGTCCATGGGTGTGCCTGTCACCCTCTGAATTCATAAGCCACCCAGGGCCACAAGACAAGGTCTGCTGAGACATCTGGCCCAGGCTTCCTCTCCTCGTTCCTACCCCATGACTTCTGCGAGAAAAGCTCAACAGCAAGGTCCGACCTGGAGAGGAGCCCACAGCCTCACGGATACGCACACCCTCCCTGAAGAAGGGATTTCATTGCCAACAACAGGCAACAGGACGGTGGTTTGATCAATGTGTGGGGTGTATGTTTAGAAATTAATGACAGAGAATCAAGCGGAGTGGGAAAGGTGGTAATGCTTTACACGCCTTACAAAACCGGACAAAGGTTGGATACTTCTATCTTCACGCACCCCACAGAGCTGTTAAAAAAAATTGCTTTGCCGACTGAGAGCACATTTATAATTTGTAATTATCCTTTGATATTTTGCCTGTAGCTAGACCAGGAGTCAGAGTGCGGCAATGTTGGGGAAGATTTAAATATCTGCTAATTCCTTTTGATTCAAAGTTCCAGGAATTGTTTATACACTGAGAATTCTAATTAATTTCCATCTTCTCCACCCTTTTTAGACGTACAGAGTGCACTAGACCTCAGACTCTCTCACCAACACAGGCAAGTTCCGTAGGACTTTCAGTTAGGCCACCAGACTTTGGCCTGAGCCCCAAGAGCCATCTTCTGCCCATAATTTTCTCTTCCAGTCTCCTTCATTTCAATCACCCAAGGCATTGTAAAAATGTCTGATGGGGGAAGTTCTGTGTTTATGTCAATAAAGCACTGTTGGCCAACAGGGAAGCAAGATAGGTGGGACTAGGAGTCTAGGATACTAGTCGCTATGTTATCTCCTGGGAGAAATAGGCACTCAGGAGTGCACCCTCAAAAAGATAAGTCCTTATAAAATATATATTAGTAATTATGGGTTAATAATCAAGTCAGAGCTAGCCGATAAGAAACCGAGCAAACGGCCAACAGCTTCATAATTACTATAGTGTCTTGTGTGTAATTTGGGGGCTGAAAGAGACAACAGGACCCAGGCAGCAGGCAGGAAGACTACATGTTACAAATATCAGTTTCCCCACAGTCACTTCCTGACCATCCAGTTTCCTTTTGCCTCTCTGCTTTCCAGGAGCCCTTCAAGTTCCCAATGAATGGGAGCCAAACTATCTTCTGAACAGGAGTTGTTGCATATGCAAGACCCACAATAAGAGCAAGCCAGTCAGTTTTCTAACAGAGGGAGAAATGCTCATGAGACCTCCAGTCCTGACAGAGGGTCTGTTGACAATGGGTGCCTTCCTGGGGAAGCAGAGTCCATTTCCTTTAATGGTGTTGCCCTGGATGGTTTCCTGCTCTGCTCTGCAATGGGTGGTCCCACACCCAAGATGTTATGGGCAGCACAGAGGGAACTTAATTAATTATCAGTTTTTAATAAAAGGACACAAAGTTGGAGGGGTAGGAAACTGAGGGTGCAGCTGGGAGTAGTCGGGGGGAGATAAGGGAAGTGAATGTGGTCAAAATACATTATAGAAAATCCTCAAAGACGTAATAAAAATATTTTAAAGCAATATCATTTTCACTATTTCAGGTAATATTCAATGGCTAATTTTGGTAAACAAAAACATTTAATTACAGAATAAAAACAAATCTAATATTATTTCACAATAATAAAACCATTACTACTTCTTAAGAAGGATAATTATGTATCTTGAAACCTCAGAAAAATGATTAAGAAGGTATTTATTTGACAGGTTGGCTACAGATGAGCATTCAGAAGCTGAGCATGGTGGGTATCTTAGTTGGCTTCAACTGCCAAGTGGATACAGCCTACAGTCGTCTAGGAAGAGTAAGCTAGCAAGCAGTGTTTCTTGACAGTTCCTGCTCTGACTTTCCTTAGGGAAGGACTGCCACTTGGAAGTTTAAGACAAATTAAACTCTTTCCTCCCACATGTTTCTTTTGAGTGTTTTGTCACAGCCACAGAAAGACGCTAGGAAAGTAAGGCAGGCCTGTACCCCAGTGGTTGGAAAGGAAAAAGCACAGGAATTGTTCTAAGTTCGAGGCCAGCCTGGTCTGAGTTCCTCGTCAGAGCAAGACCCTGTCTCAAGGGGCTGGAGGGATGACTCAGTGGTTAAGAGTGCCTTGCTGTTCTTCCAGAAGACCTGAGTTTGGCTCCCAGCACTCCCAGTGACTCACAACCACCTGTAACTACAGCTCTGGGGGATCCAGCACTTTCCTCTGCCTTCCATGGGTGTCCACACTTACATGCACACCCAACCCCATATACAGACCCTCCATACACATAAATAAAGTGAATACTTTATGTCGAAGACCTTGTCTCAAAAGAAAAAAAAAACCATGCAGGAATCAGCATTTTCCCAACATGACCATAGTAACCCACTGGAATGTGTAATTGGGAAAGATCTGCTCTTCATATCTGCCTATACCTTACCAGGGGAACCACTAGGAATTGTTAAATATATTCAAAGGGGTTCCTGGATTTTCTGTGATTAAGAAATGGTATGTGGGGGGGACTGAAGAGATGGCTCAGTGGCTAAGAGCCCTGGTTGCTCTTCCAGAGGACCCAGGTAGAATCCCCAGCACCCACATGGACACTCACAACTGCCTGTAACTGCAGTTCAAGGGGGATCTGATACCTTCTTTTGGCCTCTGTGAATACCAGGAATTCAAATGGCTGCATAGACATGCAGACAGGCAAAACACACATTCAATAATAAAACAAAAATGGGGGACAGGGTGTGTGTGTCAGAGAGAGAGAGAGAGAGAGAGAGAGAGAGAGAGAGAGAGAGAGAGAGAGAGAGAGAGAGAGAGAGAGAGAGAGAGAGAGAGAGAGAGAGAGAGAGAGAGAAGCGTCCTGAGTGTACCATGAGCTTTGTTTTCCTGGCCATTTATTTTTAGCTTCTCTTTACTGGGGTTTAAAGAGCATTAAGGAGTAGGATGGAGAGGGGCCAGAGGGTGGCTATGGTCTAGATAATGGGCTTTCCAGGCAGCTTATCATCTTTGCCAACTTCATAGTCATCACAGGTCAAGAAGAAAATGGAAACCACCCTTGCCTTTCTTTGGTCTCCTGGCCTTTGCAGACAGTCTTTGCCAGTGCTCTCCTCCACACTTGGAAACATACAGCACAGAGGCATTCAAAATTGTAGCTGCTACCAAAAGAGCTGTGGTTATTGTCATGATGGCATCCACAGCTGTCTAACAGATCAAGGTTACCAGCATTGCTTGTCTCTAAGACAATATATGGTTCGCCATCATCTAGCCAGAAGCACATCTCAGCACAAGATAGCCAACTAAAACACACCCCACACACAACAGCGGAACACATCATCTCAGAACCTCAGAACCTCTTTCCTCAGACTGCAAAACCCTTTACATTTATTTCCAACTGCATCTCCATCAAGCAAACTTTATCTTCCTACATGGGTTTAGCTCCCATATTGCCTTCTCCACCCAGCCCCTCCACCACTACAACCCTTAACTCTCACGGCCCTACAGCTTTGACTCTGTCCTAAGCACATGGAATTACCTGGCCTACTTTAAGTGAATAATTTGCATGCAAATGGGCACTGTATTGCTCCTAACAGTACATAGTTCTAGTAAGGATAAGACCCCAAGTTGGGTCTGATAAAACCAGAACTAAATTTGAGCTCTCCTACTCTGGCACTCCATTGTAATGTACGTGTGGTGGTTTGAAAGATGACCCCCAAAAGGGAGGGGCACTATTAAGAAATGTGGCCTTGTTGGAGTAGGTGTGGTCCTGTTGGAGGAAGCGTGTCATTGTGGAGGTGGGTTTTGAGGTGAGTGATACGGCTCACTTCCTGTTGCCTGTGCGAGGTGTAGAACTCTCAGCACCATGTCTGCCTGTACACCGCCATGCTCCCCGCCATGATGATAATGGGCTGAACCTCTGAAACCGTAAGCCACCACCCCCATTACATGTTTTCCTTTATGAGAGTTGCCATGGTCACGGCGTCTGTTCACAGCAGTAGAAACCCTAACCCAGACAGCATGTTTTTAGGGAATGGCTGGAGGAGGCACCTTGACACCCAAAAGCCCAGCCCAGCCCATTCTTCATTCTGAAGGGACCCAGCTCTTCGCCTCCTCTCCCCGTCCTTCCTGTTCAGGTGGCTGGTGTATACAGCAGGCACTTTATTTTTGCAGTCCCAGCAGTAACTCTGACCCACAGGGAGGTACTCACTGTCTGAAGAGATGTAATCACAGTTGTTCACTAAATGGAACCATAAAGTAATGATCTGGGTTTTCATACACTGCTCTTATCCACCAATCTCATTTCTTCCCAGATATACCTCAGGAATCTTCTCAAATAGGGCTGTAAATTTCTTACAGACAAGGACCATGCCTGATATTCCTCTGTGTCCTGCAAACTTCTGGAGCGAGGTAGACACCCCAAAACGACTTTTGAGGCCTAATTAGACTTCTAAGCAGACTCTCCCATCTGAGGGCCCAGCATACCTCTGAAGATGCACAGGATAAAAAGCTATGAGGCAAAAATCTCCCATCATCATCTCACGACAGACAGAGCATCAAGTCCCTATTCCTGACTGTCAGGAGCTAAAGGAAAACTAGGTCTGATGGCCCCTCTGTAGTTGGATGGCCTCTCTATGGTGCTTAGTATCTCATGACCTCTCTATGATGCTTAATATGCCACATATTTGTCATCTGTACCGGGAGAGACTGTGTATCAGGAACTCAGAAAATAGTCTCCCGGGCATACAGGCAGCTCCAAGTCTGTCTCCTCCATTAAATACACCCAGGGTAGGGAATATGCATCTTTAAATGCATGAAACATGGGGCAAACTTGACACCCATCTATCAAGGCAGCTTTAGGAATAATAAAACCAGAACTGCCATTATAAGGAGAGGGAGCCTGATGACCCACTGGAGATTTCTTTCAATCTAAACGATTCTATAAATTCCTCTAAAATCATAAAAAAGCAGATTAAAGATTCATGTAGGGGCCTGCACTATAAATACAAATTAATTTTGCTCCAGCTGCAATTTTTCTCGTGCTTGTGAGAAGCACCTCCATCTCTGAGATATTTGGGGGTGAAATACCAACCAACAGAGGAGCTGGAGACAGTTAGGACTCCCCCAGGTCCTTGTAGGCAACTATTTTCTTCTAATTTCCCAAATAAATCTGTATCTTGAAATAAACTGAATTGAATCTTGCCGCTGTCCAAAAACATTTATCAAGGAAAATCTGTTTTGTTTGGGGAGTAAGATATAATTGTACACAAATTCAATAAGAAGCTAAACACTCCACGGAGGAACTCATTCCTGAAAACGTCTGGACTCTGAGTAATCTATTTATTCCCTTTTTCAGTTACTGGTCATATTATTGTTATTTGTTTTTACTGAAATTTCCTGTTTGAACACTGCTCTTTCAAAAACCTTGAATAGTTCCCGAGGCCAGAAATGTATTGTTCTGCCTCTCACCTGGGATCATGCATCTCCATTCAAAATTATCCTAGCAGAAGTAAATAACAAAAAAACAAATTTCAGCATCCTCACATCTATTATAGCTCAATAACTAGAAATAAAAAAGAAAACAGTAAATGGTAACATTCTTTCAAGATTAATTTATCAGCTACTGCAGTTTTAGCTCACATGTCTTCTCTGATCCAATATGGAGTCAGAGACCAAAATAGAAATGAACAAATGGGTTGTAGATCACATTTCCAAATGTGTGTGGGGAAAGTGTGTTCAGTTATGACATCACAGCTGTTTCTCCTATAAAAAGAACCATGTCCTGTGGCAAACTATAATTTCCCAAATAAAGGGAATAAAAGATGAAAGGAAAGAAAAACATGTCAGCAATAGAATCCAACAGTATCGACCAGATGCCAGGCATATTAAAATACCATATCCAACAAAAGACTTAAAAAATAAAACTTGTACCACAAGTGTTTAAAATCGAGATGCTTAACTACAAAGTGCTTCCACTGAAAGTCGACAAAGAAAGGAGGCAGGGGAACAGTGTTATGGGAAGACCCTCCTCTATCCTTGGTCCTGAAAACCGGCTTGCTGATTCTGGGCTTTGCCATACGACTTGAGCTGTCCAACAGGACATTAGAAAACATGACACACAGAGACACTCAAAAGTCACTTTGACATTGAGATTTGGGCCTTCTTGTTGTTTTGGAAACCTTGAGGTTGTGACCATGAAAATCAGCCTCCATGAACCTAGTGGGGGCTTAAAGCTCATGGTTGCTCCCATCAACCCAGCCAACTGCCAGTGACAACCCCTGGACATGTGGAGTGATGCATGAAGACCACCCAGCTGCTGTCCCATTCTTCAGCAGGCTGCAAAAGCATGAATGAGAACAGGGTACCCCAGCTGAGGCCCGCCCAGATCGCCAGCCGACATAATCACACTTTGTAAGATGATTGCTGCAAGTCAAGAGGCTGTGGAATGATCTGCCATACAGCATAAGCTAAGTGACACGAGGTCATCACAGAATGCTATGTCATGAGTACAGCATGAATGGGCTACCCCCTCGCCCAGGAGGGAAGCGAGAGACTGCCTGATTCATTGATGGGTTCGGCAGTTATTTCTGAAAGGGAGATCACACACGAAACACTGAGCTGTGTGCTAAGCTCTTTACAAAGCACCACTTTGGAAGCCCTGCTGCCATTCAAATCTAGAGTTCAGTGCCAGGGCAATAACCATCAGGGTTATGAAGCACAAACACCAAACTGTGTGCCTGATAGAGACGGTGTTTGCTGTACACAAAGCCCTCGTTTGAAACATGGGATTGTCGTCTCCACGCTGCACTCTGAGAACTGAGGCACAGGGTAGTTACATACACTAGCAATCAGCACAAGATTACGAGTGAACCAGAACTCACAAACATGAACCATGCTCAGCAGCCTGACCCTTCCTTCCCTCTGCTTTCTACCAGATACTACCTCATGAAGGCCTCTCCTGCCCACTGGCCAGGGAAGCTGTGTGGCCCAGAGAGTCCTCTCTCTGTCTCTCTGTCTCTCTGTCTCTGTCTCTCTCTCTCTCTCTCTCTCTCTCTCTCTCTCTTGATTCTTAGATAGCCAAGAGAAGCAGTTGTTTCAGTGGTTTGAAGCAACAGAGCATGTGGCCAGGCAATATTTACCACACAGAGTCCAACCTGCTACAATAAATAAACAGCCAACCAGCAGCTAGCTCCCCTTTTCCCACTCATTGGAGGGTGGGGCTGGAAGGGGAGGAGCCATGCCTTTCTTTCCATACACGTGCGATCCTGTGTGAAGGACAGAGGAGTCCAGCTGCTGCTCATTCAGTATACATGAGAACCCTTTATTAACCGAAGCCACTGTTTCCTGGATTTCTGACCCTTTAACTAAGCCGAGGTGAAAATGTGGGTGAAGACAGGAATTCAGCAGACATGGCCCTCTTTGAACACAAAATACTAGGTGAAAAACACCCTCGCTAACCAAGACAGAGTCAGAGACAACCAATCATTGATCTGTCTGTCTCTGTGGATTACAGGTGTTTAAGATCCTTACGGTTTAGGGCATAAACTGGCTTTTAACTTCTTTCTGCCTAGTTGAGCCTGGCAGAGCCACTCTCTTCTTAAGAAACACTGACACCTCGGGGAATTGTTTCTGGCCCGTTTATGGAGAAGCAGTGAGCGGGAATATGAGAGGCATTTGATAATTGAGCACATGAAATACACCTAGGCAAGCAGGAAGAGACTGGGGTGGAAAAGCTATTCCCCTCCAATGATGCTGAACAGGATTGTAAGGAAATCTCCAAACATCTGCATGCTTAACACTCGCTCTCTACGGGGAGGCTGAGAGTCCATAGCAACCTACAATGTCTTCCTTCTCTTAGGGCTGCCAGCCCCAGAGGAACTGGCTTCGGAGGGCAGACGCATCTCTCTGAGCCAACATTCCCGATCTGTTGAACAGAGTTGCGGTAATGTTCAGAAAATGAAATAGTGGCTCCTGGGTTGTAAATTTCTTTGACCTGCAAAATTAGGAGCACCAGCAGGCATGCTAATTTAAGTTTTATGACTATACACACACACAGAGAGAGAGAGAGAGACAGAGACAGAGACAGAGACAGAGAGAGAAATCAGTAAGTAAGGGTACTTGCTAAGTAACCCTGACAAGCAGAATTCGATCTTGGAACCTACATAAAGGCAGGAGTTAGGAACCAACTCCACAAAGTTGTTCTCTGTCCTCCACAGGCACACTGCAGTCCAAGGGTGCCCATACATAGACACACACACACAGGCAAAGACAATATAATAAATGCAGTTTTAGAAACCAAAGAATGATGAACAACATTGTGACTTAAATATAAAAAAATCCCCCACAAGTTCATGTTGAATAGTGTTTAGATTCTATCTGTGGTGCTGTAATTGTTTTGGCAAAAAAGGAGGGGTGTTTTACAGAGACATTTGCAACCCCCAATTTAACTATCAGACTAATGAAGTAATAGGCTCCAAGAAAGGGGAGTTTCCCTGAGGAATCTCAGGCTGGGAGAAGAAAACTGGGGATCCTAACCCCAGTTGGAGGGGTAACACAGTTGTAACAACTTGTAAGGCCACCTTCAGGATGGAGCCTAAAGTGCGAACAACGGTAGCAGTTGGCGAGAGACCACACCTTGACCAGGACCCTTCGGCACGCCTGCCCTTCTAGTTAAACTTTAATCTCATTTTAGAACCCCAAAGTTACACTGGGCAGTGGGGTGGAGGGAGAACGACTGGATTGTTTTATTCCCTCTTTCCAATGTGGCCACATTGTCTAAATCTCCCTTTGTTTCGATGTTGGCGAGGCTGTTCTAATTGTCTTCTCAAGGATGGGCTGCTTAACTACATTTCCTAGGCCCCCCAAGATATGGAATATCACTTTAAGATATGTTACATTTGCTTACGTTATGGAATAATACTTTTAACTACGTAAAGCTGTGTTGCATTTGTTTGTGCTGCATTTGTTTAACTATGTAAAGATGTGTTGCTGCTTTACCTTGCCTGCCAAAGGTATGTGAACGGTCTAATAAAAAAGATGAGCAGCCAATAGCTGAGGAGGAATAGGGAGGGCTGACCCGCAGAAAGAATAAATAGGAGGAATCTAGGCTCAAGGAGAGAATAAGGGAGAAAGAGAGGGAGACACCAGCCAGCTAGACATGGGAACAAAACAGAGACATAGGATATACAGAATGAAAGATAAAAGCCCCAAGGCAAAGCATAGATAAAGAGAAACAGGTTAAAAATAAGTTATAAGAGCTAGTGGGAAAAGCCAAAACTAAGGCTGAGTATTCATAATTAATAAGTCTCTGTGTCATGATTTGGGGGTTGACAGTCCAAAAATGCTAGCTATATCCCCAAGTTTACTAACAGTGCTACTTTGGGATGTGCTGAAAGTTTAGGAGGCAGAGCTAGCATGATCCTCTCCTCCCCCCCATAGGAGCCAGTACAAGAAAGCAGGCAGCACTCAGATGCCCCAAGAAACGTTGGTAAATAAGTACAACACTGTAGAAGCTGGAGAGAAGCTCACAGCCATGCCAAATCTTCTAATGTTCTCTACCCAGACTCCCAAGCTGCGTCTCTCTCATCCCATCCTTTCCCCCCTTTCATTCTATTAAGGAAAAAAATATCCAACCGAGAGGTTCGGCTTACAAAGTTCCTCTCAGCACTGCCCTGCCTGTCTCTCTAGTGAGAGAGCATCTCCAATCATTTCAACTCAACTCTAAGGTGGGAGCATCCCTGGTTTACACACTAACAGATCAAACAAGCATTTCGTTTAGCATAGGCTATGCCACCAGTGTGGCACAGTATTAGAATTCAGCTTTCCAAATCCTAAAGAGGTTGTTAAAAAATTGAACAATGACTTTGGAATGGGGGCAGGCAGGAACTCACCCCAGAAATGAAATGTTTAGTGACGTGGAGGCAATACTTAGGGGCTGTGTTCTGAGTTCTGGTGACTAAGGTCTATAAGAGGTCAGCAGGCATTTTCTGTGTGGGGTCAGATGGCTAGTGCTATACAGAGGCCTTATGAGCCATTCAGTCTCCATCACAACTGCTCAACTGTACCTTGATAGCATAAGGACAACCATGCTCAATATGTAAACAATGTGCCAATTAAAGCTTAATTTCTGGACACTGAGTCCTGAATTTCATAGTGTGTGTGTGTGTGTGTATGTGAGAGAGAGAGAGAGAGACAGACAGACAGACAGACAGACAGACAGACAGACAGAGACAGAGTCAGAGACAGAGATAAGAGTACTATTCTTTGGGGATTTCTAACTACTGAAATAAATTAATAACATTCCATCTGAGGGTCATATAGAAGCAGGTACTGAGTCAGGTACAGCCCACGTCATGCCTTTATTTCCCAAGCCTTGGGTTGTAATCAGAGCACTGGCATTTCTGAGCGGTAAATGCTTGACCAGGTTTTGTTTTCCCTCCTGTGTAAGTTCATGGCCAAGTTCACTTCCCTCCCCTATGGAATGAAAACAGCAGCATCTACCTTATCTGAGTGTGCTGTGGATGCAGCCAGAACAGAACGGTCAGCGCAGGTGGCTAGACACCCACTCAGCATTCAGGAAACGTGAGCGCTTGCTAGCTCCCTCTGCTCTTCAACACTCTCTGCAGCTTCTGCCAAACCCATCCAGGCTTCCAGCAAATAGGATCAAAGATCATCACGTCTCCATCAACAGAGAAACACCTGAGACTCCTCAGTTTGCTGGTCCAGCCACGGTTCTCAAATCCTGGGCGTGCCAACCTCTTCCTAATGTTTTAAGTCCCTGGAGTGTGAAAACAGAGGTCCACAGAAAAGTACCCCCCCCAAAAAGTCATACTTTTTAGGCCTTTCCTAATTCTCAAGCTTTCTCCTAAGCACTTAATGTAATTCTTTCCCTTGATCACCAGGCAATAGGAGAATGTTGCTTGACAGGATGTGAGTTCCAGGTTTCAGGGGAAGAAACAAAGGGGAGAAGGTGACACAATACAGCAAGGCCAGGAGCCAGGAGGGGCCCAGGAGCCCCTGTGGTTACCAACACCAGGGCTCTTGCTTTGGAACACTGAAATCTCCAAAGAAAAGGTGACCAACTTCTAGAGCTAAATGGTGTCCTGAATACTGACGGTCTTGTAAAGATGAAGACTGTTGACCCTGGTGACGGGGAAAGTCCTTCTGTGTATATGTTTGCCTTATTGGTTGATAAATAAAGCACTGTTGGCCAATAGGGAAGCAAGATAGGTGGGACAAGGAGAGGTGGAGGATTCTGGGAAACAGAGGCACAGTCAGTCACCATGTAGGATACAAGAGGAATAAGAGGTTCCGACCCTTTCTCCGGTAAGAGAAAACCATGTGGAAATATTCAGATTATCAGTTATGGGTTAATAATTAAGTCAGAGCTAGCCAACAAGAGACCAAAGCAAATGTCCAACAGCCTCATAATTAATATAGCATCCTGTGTGTTCATTTAGGACTGACACAGCTCTGGGACCAGGCTGGTGGGAAGAATGCTCATTACACCCTAGAAATGCAGCATTTCTGCAGAGTTCTCTGGAGCTGCCAACACTGCTGACCTGAACCTAGGACTGGCCTGGAGCGGCATGGTTCCAGATGCTGTGACGAACACGAGCTTGCTCTTGAGTGCCCAGGATTGTCTTTACATGATGCATTCAGTACCCAGTGTTCCTACATTGCATGCTGTGGTAGAAAAGAGCCTTTGGATCCCAACATATAATCCCATACTCCACTAGGTTCCAGGCATATGGTCTTGGGAAAGTCTTAACCTTTCTGTGTCTTATGTTTTCCTACTCTGTGACAGGAGATGGTACTGCTCCTCTAGGCTCGTGATGACAATCGAACGGTAAGATACATACAAACATCTCCATGGCATTTAATAACTAGTTGTTAAATGTGGGGTGGCCAGGAGGTCACAAAAAATGCAGACTCTTTGGTGGAGAACTATCTGAAAATAGACTATGAGAGGCTTGTTCCCCTACATGGCAGGAGACTCATGCGGAACTCTGTCCATGCCCTCCTCTAGTTCCAGCCATTGTACAGTTACGTAAACCAGACTTCTGTCCAATTGATCAAAAGCTAAATTAAAGAGAAAGTTCACCTTGAAAGGGCAGGACCCACATGTCAGCAAAGCAGCAGTGACTTGCAATTCAGTTCATGATTTATGCATCTGAGGTTTTGCTCACTACCTAGGCTTCTACGTAATTGTAAAAGAACACGTGTGGTGGTTTCCTTAGGCAAGACACATCTGAACTCCTCTAATTTCATATTCTTACCCATGTCACTGCAGAGCAATCAGTGCCCATTGGAGTCTCCGGCCAGCCATATTAATACCTAGGACTTCACTACTGCTACACTTCACGGGAGAAAAGTCATCCTTCTTGCCTGTATAATGGGTCCTCTAGAGAAGCTAACTCAGTGAGAACATTCTAGAAGGTCGATTTTATTATCTTTATTTGAAGTGGTAGCACTCCTCAGGTGACTCACCCATCACTTTGTCCCCACTATCTGGCGTGTGGTCCACTAAAGTCTCTGGGGAGGGCAAGCATGGTGCCTGGTACAGGGTGAGCATTTAGTAGGGGAAGGCTGTGATTAGAACAAAGTTGAGGCTTCATCTTTAAAGTATGCTCTGTTCCTGTTGTCTGGCTACTGGATAGTAGCTGAAACGGGGACGGGGGGGGGGGGGCGGCAAAGACCCAGACAGAACTTGATTGGCAGATGCCACCTCCGGTTCCAAAGCTGGATGGGCAGTTTACAGCTGAGATGAGCTGCTAAGGTCATCAGGACCCACCAGGAAGCTGGATCCCATACAGCAGACACTTCTCCTGCCCAAGCCCTGTCCTCTGAACAGCCTGAAATCCATAATCTTGAGCTGGCATGCCTCAATCACTGCATGGCCATCAGTTCCTGGCACAGTCTGGCAGCTTCTGCCTCCAGCATACACAGACTCAGCTTTTCTGCCTCCAGCCGGGGCTCATCTAATGAGACACTGGAGGCAAGCAGAGGCCCCTCAGCCTCTCTCCTCAACCGAGGAGGAGAGCAGTGAGCAGATCCCCCCCTCCCCCCTTCACCCGCTGGGTGCTGCCCTGCTGCAGTTTCTATGCTTCCTCTGCACACTCTCAGAAGCCACTGGGACTCCTACAGCTCCCTCCCTCCATGGCTCTTCCTGTTCCCCTTCTCCCTCTCCTGCCCCTTACGCCAGCCCCCCCCCCCCTTAACTTTCCTCCAGACGAAGCATGTCCAGATTCTGTCTCGCATCTGATTTGCGGTTCCCAAACTGAAATTCCTGCCCACTCCCAAGTGGTGTCCAAGTCCCCTAGCATCCTGCTAAGAACTCCAGCTCTCGTCCCAGTGCACGGCAGTTACAGGACTGAGGGGTCCTTTGACACCAGATGGGGCTGGCTTCGTTCATCCTGGAATCCTCTGGCCGTAGGGTGCTCCTGCGGCCCTTGCATGAGAGGGTGGAGGGCATCCTTGAAGGTCTTTCCAATGCTCCAGGGCACCCAAGCAAGAATCGCTGACAACAAGGGATGAGACAGCTCAGGGAGGTTCCTCTTTCATGGAGCTCATGCTTCCTGCACGAGGAAACATTCTCTACCTCCCCTGCCTCCCCACCGGATTCCAGTTCTCTACCTCCCCTGCCTCCCCACCGGATTCCAGTCACTCAGCCTGTTCACCTCCAACTGCCCACACCTCACCTCCTCCCCATACTTGCTGCCCTTTTCATTCCTGGGCTCTGAATTTCCATTGAGGAACCACAATGTGGTCTAAGGAATCAAAACAAGTAAAGCTGACCATAATTTCCTTTCTCCATTTCTCCCTCCTCTCCAGGCCCTGAAGCTGGGGTTACAAACCACCCATCTGCCACCCAAGAGTGATAGGCAGGTTTGTTTTGGTTTGGTTTAAGTTGCTTTTGTACTTTTGAATTTTATGTGCATAGGTGTTTGCCTGCACGTGAATAAGTGCACCATGTATAGGCAGTGCCCATAGAAGCCAGAAGAGGGAGTCAGACCCCCTGGAATTAGAGTTTCAGGTGGTTGCTGGCTGCCATGTGGGTGCTAGGAATCAAACCTGGGTCCTCGGAATCAAACCTGGGTCCTATGAAGGAGCATCCAGTGCTCTTAACCACGGATCTGTCTCTCCAGCTCAAGACTTAGTTTTGAAAGGCTCATTTGGTATTCTTAAGGTTTGCTACTTTTTAATCTTCAACATACCAAACACATTTCTAGCTGTCCTTGAAAAATGAAGTGATGTATAAGCCTGGATTTTACTCGATTCTGACAGCTGTTTCCTAGAGGTGAGACCCACAATGCCCTGCGCTGTGGCTCCCAGCACTCCCTTTTGCTTCTGACTCTGAGAGCACCAACAATAGACATTTCTGATCCTAATATACAAAACTCAATTCACCGATTCCAATTGCTTGCCTAGCACTTGAGGGGAAACCCCAGCTGCTCTAACTGAGCCTTATGCTTGCAAGTGCCTGCAGCAAGAGGTTAAGCTTCCTATACTTACAACACCTTGCCTTACGCTCATGATGATGATGATGATGATGATGGTGATGAGAGTCATCACCATACACATGCTAGCCTGATTCCACAGATGTCTTTAAAGAAGACTGCCATTCATCCTGTGGACTGGGAAGGAACGAGGGCTGAGTGGAGGAACAGCAATGGCATATGCAGATATGTTTCGACTGCACAGGCTTCCTTGAAAGGGAGCGAACCCTGGTAGACAACAGCAGGCTAGTCTTCTCATGCACACCTAAGTTTCCAATCCTAGCAAGAATGCAGAAGTCTCCATCTTCCTACCAAAACTGTGATGTAAGGCTCAAGGACCATTGTCTGGCAGACCCACAGCAAGAGGCAGACTTTGAGCACACCCATGGGAGTCAGCCTGCCTCTGCACACAAAGATAACACAGACAGATCCATAAACCGAAAGCAAATCCCAAGCCCCTGCAAAGTTGATAGCAAAGTACCAACAGGAAGAATAATTCCCTATCTTGTTGGCCCAAAATTAGAACTCACTGTCTGTGGGATGTATGACTTCTCAGAGGGACATCATTCTTCCAGGATTAATCACTCACTCCACAGAAATTAGTAGGGATGATCCTAGGGTGTGATCACCAATAGGAAAACTCAGAAATCACCTTTGGAAGAAAAACAAATGCCTTGGTGGAACCTATCAACTAGCATAAAAGTATCAAAATGTATAGTGGTCAGCTTGGGGGCTAGTTCTTCTGATAAAGTATTTGCTGTACAAAAGTTTGTACAGCATGAGTCTAAGCTCCAGAATTAGCATGAAAAAGTCAAGTGTTGTAGCATCTGAATATAATCCCAGCACTGGGAAGGTAGAGACAGGATCCTTAGAGCTCTCTAAGCAGAATCTTGGCCTATTCAGTAAGTCTAGGCTAATGTCCTACTTGGTAAGTCTACACCAATGAAAGACCCTCTCTCAAAACACAAGGCAGACAGTGCATTTACAGTAAAAATTCAAGGACACTTGTTTATGGCTTGAGTGTTAAATGCCTTCTGTAAGATCACAAGTTTGAGCTCTTGGAACCCGTCTGGTAGCACTGTTGGGGAAGACTGTGGAAACTTTAAGAGGCGGGGCCTCACTGGAGGAAGCAGACTGCAGACTGCTGGGAGCGAGCCTTGAGGCACCACAGCCCCAACACTCTTCCCTCTCACTCTCTGCTTCCTGAGTGCAATGCAACCTCTTGCTCCTGCTACCACACCTTCCTGGCTCTCATGTCTTCCCTGCCAAGATGGACTATGCCCCTCTGGAACTGTGAGCCCAAAAAAGAAAACACCACCAAAAGAAAGCCTCTCTCCCTAGGTTGCTTTGCTATCACAATTTTTCAAAGCAGCAAGCAAGTGACTGAAGGGGGCTGCATTTGCAAAGCCCTTGACAGGGAAGCCAGAGGGACAACTAGGAAGCGCTTTTCCCAAGAAACTCCCGGGTCTAGTGCAGGACAAAATGGCCTTCATTCTATCTGCTTCTTGGAAACAGTGGACTCTCTCTATTACCAGGACACAGAAAACAATCACCACTTAAAAGTTATCCTGGGGCTCAAAAGAATTCAACCATAGATCTTCAAAATTATATGAAATTCCCCTCTGTTAAGTGCTGGGACTTTTCTAATAGCTCAATAACATACATAAAGTTAAGAGAATGACCAGTCCTTTGGGACATTTCATGCTTTGCCAACATACCAAGGCTTGTTGCCTGGGGATACATGACTGCTAAGGAACTTAGGAGCAGCCAATCCTAAAAGACTATGTGAGGGATTGCTCAAAAAGAAGTGAGACTTTGGAGATCTATTAAAAGTGTCTGGTGACAGATAACAATGTTACTAATAAAATTATTGATGCTAATGATGACATTGTTAATAATGACTAAATACTCTTCTCAATCTGGATGCCCGATAGCACACCCAAGTCTGTAGCAATTATTGTTATTGCCCCAAATTTACAGATGAGGAAGATAAGAGGTGAGACCTCCATCTTAGTCACTTTTCTATTGGCTATGGTGGTGACCAAAGCAACTCACAGGAGGAGTTCATTTGGGCAATAGTTCCAGAGGCATAAGAATCTCTGGAATATCATGGTTGCCAGGCAGGGCAGCAAGAGACAGGCTTGGTGGCAGGCACAGGAACTGGAAGATCACATCTTAAACTACAAGCATGCAGCAGGGAGTGCAAAGAAGAAATAGGATAACGCCCACCTCCAGTGACACACTTCCTCGGGCACACCTCTTACACCTCCCCAGACAGCGCCACCAACTGGGACCCAAGTGTTCAGATGCCTGAGCCTATGGGGGACACTTCTCATTCAAACCACCAACACATTCCTATTGATGACCATTCATCAGAATACATAACCTGAGCCTATGGGGACACTTCTCATTCAGACCACCAACACAATTCCTATTGACCATTCATCAGAATACATAATCTGAAATCCTAAACTCTGGTGTTTACAAAGCATGAGACACTCTAAACAAAGCAACACAAGATTTTACCACAAGGCAGTCTGCATGTGGTTGGCTCAAATGTCGAAATCAAAAGTTGTCCCGCATTTGAAGTAGCCAACAGTGACACAAGGCAGCCATCTCTCAGTAGGATACTCAGTGAGCAAGGAGCCTGGCTTTGAGAGGCCACAGGACAAGGGTGAGGGCTTGAGCCTGTGTGATCTGGAAAGTTGTGACTGATACTCCTCCATATAAGAGTTAAACCAAAAGCAAAAGATAGAATGTCCCACCTCTTCCGGGAAGACCACAAGGACCCATCTCTCAGACTCTCATTGGAAAAACATGGTTCCTCTGGGAATGAAGATCTATCAACCTCCCATCACAAGTCTGGGGTCCCAACACATGTCAACCAAATGGTCCAGAGTCCCACATTGAGCACTAACCATAAAATATTACTCTAAACAACTGACATTGCCTAGGAAACGTGACTGAGTCAAATTCAAGCACATGGGTCCCCAGACAAATGACCAGAACTCCATCTGTGGATCCCACAGTGGAAGGAGAGAACCAGTTCCTGGGGTCTGACCCATGACTGTCACACAATGCCAATGGCACATGCATGCCTGCACACACTCCCAAGTGAAGAGCACATGTACAAGCATGCACACACACTCTCTCTCTGTCTCTCTCTCTCTCTCACACACACACACACACACACACACACACTCCCAAGTGAAGAGCACATGTACAAGCATGCTCTCTCTCTCTCTGTCTCTCTCTCTCTCTCACACACACACACACACACACACACACACTCCCAAGTGAAGAGCACATGTACAAGCATGCACACTCTCTCTCTCTCTCTCTCTCTCTCTCTCACACACACACACACACACACACACACAAATAAGGATAAATACTGTAAAATAAGAAGGAACCATAGTAACTAAGAACATCAGCCAAATCATAAACAGAGCCTGTTGATTTGCTTTTTTATTTTACCAGGGATTTGCCAAAATACAAAGACCACCCCAAAATTTAAAGGTATACAAATATCATTTTAAAGAACCCTGGTGGTAGGGCTATATTAATATCAGATGAATTTTAGCATTCTTGTGAGAGATTCTATATAATATTGAAGGAATAATTCCCCCAGAAATGAATATAACTTATACCCTTTTACTCACCTTATGTGTGAAGTTAAAAATAACACAACTAAAAGAAGAAGTCAAGCTGGGCATGACCTTAAGAGCACTCGCCTTTAGTCCCAGTACTGGAGAGGTAGAGGCAGGGGGATTTCTGTGAGTTCAGAATGGGTAGGAGGCACGTGTCTTTTTCAGACGCCGAGATCATTTACTTCTAGATGATCACTTACGCTCAAAGGCAGTGTTAGATTCCAAAGACCACATCTACTACAGCCCTCAATGAAAAGGAAGACCAGAAGGAAAGTTCAGCCTAAACATGCCTAAATCAGAAGATCTTAAAGTGCATTCTCATTGTCATGGGAAGAACGGGGCTCCTTCAGACCTACTCTATATCAAACCCTGTGGGAAGGGACTAGGGTGTTACTTAAAAGACTCTTTATGGACTCAGAAGCCTATATGAGAAAATAAAAGGGCTGTGGGCGTAGTTCACTGGCAGAATTTTTGTCTCAAGTATGCATGGTTCAATCCTCAACACCCAAAACAGAGAAAAGATGAAATGAGAAGGTAAAAGAGACGAGAAGAGAGGAGGAGAAAGAAGAGGAGAGATTCATGACCATGCATCTTCTTTGACAAAGTAGAAGAATAGAGCAAACCCAAAGTGTCTAAGGGGAAAGAAATAACAAAGGTATAGAGTGCCCAGGGGCTGGAGAGATGGCTAAATGGTTAGGAACACTTACTGTTCTCGCGATGGACCAAGGCTTGGTTCCTAGAACCCAGATTAGGAGACTTAAAACTGCCTGTAACTCCAATTCCAGAGGATCGGAGCCTTCTGGTCCCCAGAGGTATGGCGCACATTACTTCACTCAGGCACAAACACATTTTCCTAGTTATGACACCCAATATAGTAAAGAACAAACTCTATGTAAAATACAAAACA
The DNA here is from genome assembly GCF_017639785.1 of Mesocricetus auratus. Taxonomy (NCBI): domain Eukaryota; kingdom Metazoa; phylum Chordata; class Mammalia; order Rodentia; family Cricetidae; genus Mesocricetus; species Mesocricetus auratus. The sequence goes on from NW_024429182.1 coordinate 13,446,906, forward strand.
AATTATCTTAAAAACTGAGTTTTGACACAACACACAATTGATTAAATTTTACAAAGTGTCAACGGTAACAGAAGAGTCAAGGGAGTGAAGTCAAGGAAGGCATGGGTTCTGGGGTGGCTGACTGGCTGGAGTTCCAAGCCTTTGCTCTCCAGTTTGAAAAAACAATGTCTCTCATTGTCCCTAAGTCAACTGTTGAAGCTAGAGCTTCCCCGCTCCAGAACCTGCCTCCTCCATCACTAGGCTCATCTCCAAGACTGGATGAAAATATTGTGCTCACTCTATGCAGTGACGCCCCCACTGCTGTGTACCATACAGTCCAGCCAACTTCAGGGAAAACACATCTAAGGTCAAGCACAAAGCAGAAGAGGGGCAGAAGACTCCCCCTGCACGTGTCTAAAAGTACCTGCCTGCCCCTACAAATGCTCACCCAATAGTTAAGGTCACATTGGAGTCGATATTTGATATGAACTGAGTGTGATGCTAAGGTCTTTCAGTGCCTACAACGCTCATTTTCACAGGTTCTATGGTCCTTAATGTAGACTGAGAGCCTCGGCTACAGAGAAATAACAATCAAATAGCTGAAAGCCAGCAGAAGCAGAATGCCACTCCAGACCTCCTGACTTCAGCACCGCTATTCTTACCTCATTCTTAAATTTCCAGGCCCCAACTTTCTCACCACCACCTGAGGGTGATAAGACTCACGCATAAGCTGTTCAGAGGCAATGAGACAGGATAGCTAAACCTCCACACCACACCCACCATGCAGGAAGGGATGCCCCAGTGGAGGTGGAGGAGAAGCAAGGGAGGGAGGAGGAAGGAGGGCAGAAGGGGGAGCAGGAGCAGTGTCAGCAGCAGCAGGTGGTGATGGCCCCAATGATAAAATAAATGCCAGGATGGGGAGATGGCTCGGTGGGTAAGAGCTCTTACTATCCAGTGTGAGGACTTGAGTTTGAATCCTCTACACCCACGTAAAGTCCAGGCATGGCCACGCATGCTCTACACCCATGCAAAGTCAGGCATGGTCATGCATGCTCTACACCCATGTAAAGTCCAGGCATGGCCATGCATGCCTGTCATCCAGCATCAAGAAAGTTGAGACAAGTGGATTCTGGGAGCTTGTTCACCAGCCAGCCTAGTCAAGACTCAGGGTTACTGAGCAACCCTGTTTCTAGAGAATATGGTGGGTGACCATAAGGAAGACACCCAGCATCATCCTCTGTCCTTCACATAAATGTGCACTAGTGTGCACACACCTTGTCCCGTGCCACTCCGCCCCCGCCGTACACATATCACATCCTCAAACACGTCTTTCTGCTCCATTCACACAGATCCTCCTGTGGACAGATCATTTGCGCTCTATGTGAAAACTGTTTTCAAGATTGAAATCACAGCACTTCGCACTCCATGAAGATAGGAAGAAAAGCGGTTAAAATAATTTGACAAATAATAGAGCTGTAGGAAAGTGAGAAAAAATGTTCACATTCCCCGACTGCAGTAAGTCTAGCCTTGAACTTAATTTTCCGGGATTCTTGAAATATCAGTGATCGCAGCATAAAGGAACAATTAATTAGGCTGTTTGTTCTCCTTGTGTGAGTCGCTGTTGCCACCTACAGCTTAGGACGAGGCATGCAAGGCTGCCAAGTCACTGATTTTGAGGACCCCGGAGACGGCCGAGCTTGGGGAGCACGGGCAGTGAAACGGTACCTGAAGGAGGAGCTCCTTCTCCACCACCTCTTCTGTCTTGCTGATGAGTCGCTTCTGCAGGGTGTGGATCTTCTGAATCAGCTCAAAGGTGCTGGGGTCACTGGCCTGTCCAAGGAGAACGGCGGGAGACGGCATCAGTTTCAAAGCTCCGTGGTCTGTGTGCAGTAGTGACTGCTGTACTAAAATGTCTTTCCCCCTTGAAGACCTAGTCAACAAAGAGCTAAAACCAAACAGGATAAAAAAGCGTAGCAAATGACACTGCTACTCCCAAAAGCAGACCACGGTTTCCCCGCTGTCTCGACTATGGCTCTGAGTAACCCACGGATGAAAAGTGTGTGTGTTTGTCCACCAGAAAGAAAGACGCTGATCATCAGGCAACTCAATGCTTCCCATGTGTTATCACATTTTAGCCACGTGACAGCTGTGGGGTGGTATCAATCTTCCCCTTTTACAGACAGGAACACTTGGGAGCAAAGGAGTCATCTGCCAAGGCTGGATTCAAGACGTGCCCTACTATGAAGTCTGTGGCTCTCACAATGCTCTGGGCTCTCCCTGACACCTCAGGTTCCCATAGGACTAACTTCCTGAAATCGATCAGCCTTGGGATTCCCCTCCCATTAGTGTCAACCAGAAGGTTCCATACAGTCCACAATGGGAAAGGAGTCCAGGATGCAGCATCTACTAAGGGGGCGCAACAAGACAGGGCTGTGGCATTTAGCACTCAAATGGAATCAACCTGGACAGCTTTGATGCTACCTCAGCAGCTACGTGTGATTCTCTCAAGTAAGAGTTAGTTACAGGTCTGTCCTCCTCAGGGCTTTGCTTTCAGCCACAGTGACACTCTGAATTAGTCTAGCAGCTGGATATCTTCAGCCCCTCCTCCCCCAGACTCCTTGACTTTTTTAAAATGGAAATCCGCATGGAGTTGGAAATCACCAAGATCTATGTGAGAACCCATGGGACAGGCTGCTGTGATGTAAGCAGGAGTGAGGTCTTCAGCTCACTTCCCAGGCAGACCTATGGTAATCACCGGGTTTGTTGGCTGTGCCACTCTGGGCACTGAAGAGGAGTGAAGACGATATTTCATTAACTCTGACTTTGCTCACCCAGCACCAGCTGATGCCCACATAGCTGAACAGGATTTGGCACACATTCGCTTGGCAGCCCTGGATGGTGTTAAAATTCAGGCCTTGTATTTACACAATTTATAATGCATTAACTTTAATACTTTCTTCATTAAAAGAAAATAAAAACAAAATCCTATTTGGGCGATTTTCTGCCTCTTACCGAACTTTCTTGTGCAATAGACTTACATTTCTCAACCTTGTAATTGGTCGTTTAGCCAAAGTTCCTTTGGCACCACATTATTGTGTAAAACTAAAAGAGAGGGCCATCCTCATCTTGACCAAGCAGAGCTTGTCTGTGGCTGGCATTTGCAAAGATGGTCATGGTGCCTGGCAGGGGCCACAGAATAAAAAGTCAACTACCCGTCCTTCACCAGTGATAGTTTCAGCTCTGTCCCCAGATCCTAAGAGAAAGGGCTTGACCAACACAGTCTAGGCCTTGGAAAAGACTGAGTCACCAAACAGTATTTCCTGCAGGAAATGCAAGAATTCTAAGTTGGCTAAGACATTGGTGGGAGAGACTGCTAAAGGCAATTAATCGTCAATCCAAAACTCAAAACTACCTGAAAAGCAAAATACATACCCACCAATAAAAGCAGTATAGCTTCCACAGGGTATTTTTAGGGGCAGGTAGGATTTTGTCCAAGACTTTTAAAGCCAAACTCAAATTAACCATCTGGTTCTAAAACAACCCAATTTCCATTTGATCCAGTTTTACATTGTAGGTGACAATTTGCATGTCATTACATTAGAGGGAGCCTCTCATCCTGCTTTAGGTTAGGAGCCTTGAGTGGGTGGAGAAGAGGACTGGGGACAGGCAGGAAGCTCCAGCAAGTGTTACCTCAAGCTTCCTCCATCTGTGCACATTCATGGGGTTCTCCAGCTCCTCCTCCAGGGCACGACATCTCGTCCTTTCCTTCAGGAATTCTCTTTGCATGTGGAAAAGCTCCTGCCTAGATAAGACAAGCTGTGTTTGACAAAGAACTTCTCTTGAATGTGCTATCTTTGCTAAAGGGGGCTGGGGAAGGGACGGGTGGGGGGGTGTCCTGAATTCATAAGGACCAGAATTGGAATTCCCAGAACCCATGTAAAAGTCAACCAGGTATAGTGGCCCACCCGTAATCCCATCCCTGGGGAGACTGAGGCAAAAGAACCCCCAGATAGGCTGGTTAGCCAATCAGGCTGGATCTGTGAGCTCTATCTAGGTTCAGCCAGAGACCTATCTCATAAATAAAGTGGAAAACCGTTGAGAAAAGCACCAGATACCAACCTTCCCATGTGTGCATGCGCACGCACACACACACGTGTATAACACACATACAAATAAAAAATGAAATGATTACTGTAGACACACTGTATCTGGCATAAAAAGCCGGATCTAGGAAATTTGTTAGTACAGAGATAGGCCAGCTTCCCAAACCTTGGAAGATCACAAAGAATACTAATTCATTTGGAGTTCAGGATGTGCCTTAGCTCTGAGCAACAGCAGCCTTTAGAATCTCAATTCTGAATGTTTGGGGAAAATTTAGAAGCATATGAAAGTAACCAGGTCGGGAAGGGAATCCCGAGAGTCCCAAGATACATTTCGTGAACACCACATCGCAAACTCCACACCCTGACAGCAAGTTACTATAGCACAGGCGATAAGCCAGCACCAATTACGGCCTCCCACTTCCGTCTTTACAGCACAGTGGAATCACATGGAGCACTCCCAACATCCTTTTTCCGGGACCCATTCTCCAGAGGGCCTCTGCTATATGGGATATGGTACAAAACCTGCACTTCATACGTTTGAAAAGCCCTGCCGGCAACTTGCAGCCTGTGTTTGGAGATGCTGGGTCTGGAGATACGAAGATATTCTACCTTATGTCCCACAGTCATCAAACATAAGTGGTTAAAAAAATCCCCCTGAAGCCCCAGCTCTGTTTCAAATATGGGTCTCAAATCTTCAGGCATCTCTGGTTAACTGGTAGACTGTCTCTTCCCCCCTCAGCATCCTGGGAGATTCTATCCACCAAAACCTCTGTTGACGAAGGAGAAGGGACGAGTGCTTGAGTTGACTCACGTAATAAAGACATTACTATCTGTCCTCATTGGCTGTGGATGCGCAGATTACTAACACGAAGCCATCTCTTTCACTTAATTGCTTCATTTAAACCAATAATACAACTTCCCCTCATTAACAAGACAAACCATTAGAATTAACTGCATGACGTTCACTCAACAGGGAGCGCAGAACAAGCTGCTTAGAATTAAAAGCATATTTTTAACACTTTGTTCTTCTACAGCATCCCTGGAGGAGGAAGGAAAAAGTACCAGCCGCCATACTTGAGGACCGACTGTGGAGGCACATTGCGCTGGCTCCTACCACCTTTAACTGTAATTACAAGGCCAAACCTCAGAGACACTTAGCTATTTGCCCAAGGTCACACAGTTGGTAGACAGTGGAGCTGCTTGCATACGTCCTTTATGAAACTGCCCTCTCCTTGGAGAGGGAAATAAAATCTATTATCAACAAACCAGCATTATCGACTAGGAATGGATCGAATGTGGTCCTTTTTGTATAGCATAAAAATAACTCATGGCTGACGAATGTCATGACAGCCCTTGAGATCACTCAGTGGTCACATAGAATGAGCCCACTTGTCTGTGAAACACCAGTGTGGTCTCTCTGAGTAGTATGGCTATGAGTGATGTTTCTAATCCCTTCTGTGGCTTCCTCTGCATTTCCCACATTCTCTACAGCGAACATGTACCACAGTCGTCATCTGAAAGACAACTCCAACATCAAAAGGATCGATCCATCCTTGATGGTGGCACACTCACAACTCCTGCATCTCAACACCAGAAGTAGCTTTTCTTGTAAATTCCTGTAAGAAGCAGTTCCAAACTGCATCCTTCTCCTGCGGTGGCCAAGGAGAAGCTGCACTCCTACAAGTCTGTGGGGAGTGAGGGAAGTCACCAAGGGATGCCAGATCTCTCATTTGGTTTCCTGTAATGGCTCCTATGAAACACAAGGATGTTTTCCCACAGGGGAAGCAGATGCTGGAAGATTTAAAGAAGGAGGATGTGAGCTAAGCAAAAGCCGTGAAGATGAATCAAGAGTCAGGTAGGAAATGTGGCCACCTTCTCAGGAAACATTTTCAGACAGTAATAGAATTAAATTTTCCATCTCTTTCCAACCTGTATGTTATTCCAAGAAAAAGGCGTGCATATATTAGTAAGATGGTATTTAAATATTGATGCACTGTCTCTTGTAGGCTGCCTGATTAAAGGAATTCCAAAGAACTCACTGGGGGGGGGAGAAAATTCTCAATTGTAACTTGTTGGGGGGGAAGTCCTGTGCATTTGTCAATAAAGCACTGTCTGGCCTATAGGGAATCAAGATAGGAGGGACTAGTAGTCCAGGAGGACTCTGTAAGGAGAAACACAAGGGAGTCAAGATGTAATGCCATGGGGGTAGGAAGCCCGGAATCATTCTCCGGTAAGAGACATACTTAGATTAACAATTATGGGGTAATTACTTAAGTCAGAGCTAGCCAGTAAGAAACAAGCAAGGCCAACAGCTTCATAATTAATATAGCAGCCTCCTGTGTGTTTATTTGGGACTGATGCGGATATAGAACCAGGCTGGCGGAAAGGCTTCTCTCAAGGAAAAAGCTTCCTTTTACATAATGGTTGTCAGGAGCAGGATTGAATTTCCACGCAAAACAACAAAAGCTTTAAAGGAATTTTAGAAACAGAAGAACGGAGAGAAGCACAGATTTTTGGTAGCAGCATTTTCTCAGGTGTGCTCTGTTTTGCTATCGACAAGCTGAGATTCACGCAGCTCTCTTACGGAAGTCTTCCTGACTCGGCATAAAAAGAAAAGAAAAAAAACCCAGCAAGGTTCTTTTAAGAGACTCTGCTAATGATTAAAAGGTGTGTACGTACAGCTGGAAGTGGCAGCTTTTGCTGGATGTCAACATGGACTGAGGCGGTAAGCTGGAGTCACGCTTACGCCCGCCATCTTGAAACGGCAGTTTAAAACAGCTGCGGTTTTACAGATAAGACACGTGGCCAGAAAAACATAAAGATTTGCTGTAAAGTCAGACTTGGATAAAGAAAAGCCTCTAAAGGTTTACAGTGTGTTAAAAAATATACGTGAGATTGAGAGAGAAAATGAAACGACAAAGTGGTAAATAGAAAAGCCGGCTGTGGTGGCGCACGCCGGTAGGATTACTCCAGAGGCAGAGGCAGGCGGATTTCCAAAGAGAAACCCTGTCTCAGAGAAAAATAAATAAAAGTAAAATAAACAAAGTAATAATAGATAAATAAGCCACGTAAAGATGGAAAATACACAGAGAGTCTGGATACTGTATGCTATTGTGTTTTTCAGTTTTTTCATTGCTAAGGAAGGAACAAATGCTAAAGTACACTTGATTATAAATGCTGCCGAATTAATTCAACTTATATCTTTTGAAAATGCCTTGACTTCAAAATTTAAGTATAAGGATATGTTACTCAGAAAAGGAGTTTTAGTTTATGTTTCCAAGAAAATGAAAAGCTGAGGATTCCTTCCAGGCTTCTGTGGTTTGACGAACCAAGACCCCCGGAAGCAGTGGGCCAGATGTTCCAACAATTGAGACAGCTAAGATGATGGAGTTTTACAGACCACGAAAATACGGACTTATACAGGTTTCTGAGTTTTGTCATGATCCCCATGGTATGAACAGCGCCCCCTTCCAGCACGAAGCAGTTTGGAATGAGCGACGTCCCAATTCCCATCTTGTTTATAAATCTTTGTTTTCATTTAAATGGGATTGTTTATAATTGGTTAATGATCACAGCCAATCTCTTTTTAATGGTAAAAAGGAGAATTATGGTATGGGTATTGTTTTTCATTTATTGATACAAATTCAAAGTCAATTTTGTGATGTGTATATTTCTCCTTTTGATTAAGTATTGTGCTTATACTGATCTTTTACAATGTAATGCATAATTGAATGCAGATTATAGATAGTTACTTATAATAGTTAGAATTTATAGTTAGGTAAGTTAGGTTTTCTAGATATACAGAAATATATTTGAGATAGATAAACAGTCTTCAAACCGCTCAAAGACCTTCAGAAAATGGCATTTAAAATAGTTTAGGGTTTTTCTTGACAATGAGAAATGTCTGCTCCTGGCAGCACCAATTATGTCTGAGAGGAAAATGGGCATCGAAGAAACTCGTTATGGAGTTTGCTTTCAACATGGCAAGATTAGCCATTTAGGCAAGAAACTGCTCTTGCCTAGACTGACTAGTTGCTTTATAATCTGGACATGTAGGACCCACAGGAAAGTGACTGCTGAACTCAGTCTTACAGGGTTCCTGCTTCATGGAAGAGTCTACGGGACATTCTGCAGGACACAGAAAAATGACTGACAGACTGCTGATGCAGATGGACAGTTTTGAAATTTCCTGCTTGACTGAGAAATCTTCTAGATACATTGTGGTCTATGGGCTGAAGATGGATGCCCCAATGTTACAGAGGAACTTCGGGTGACTGTCCAGGCAGTAAGATGTCTCTGTCAATCCTAGTGTTTACATATTATCCTTCTGTGGTCTTTGATGGAGTTGAAGACAGATAGTTATAGTTTTCCTTAGTTATGATAAAAGATAAGCTACATATAGAACTTTAGACTCACAAGGATGGGATGGATGATATTTTCTTTAAATCTTGCTGAATGTTGATAGACAAAATATTGTAACTGTATTCTTGATAACTGTTCTGTTATATATGATTTGACTATGTTAAAGTTAAGACCTTTCTTTTTGTTTAAACAGAAAAGAGGAGATGTTGGGGGAAGTCCTGTTATTTGCCTGTTATTTGTCAACAAAGCACTGTCTGGCCTATAGGGAATCAAGATATAAGGGACTAGGAGTCCAGGAAGACTCTGTAAGGAGAAACACAAGAGAGTCAAGATGTAATGCCATGGGGGTAGGAAGCCCGGAACCATTCTCCAGTAAGAGACATACTTAGATTAACAATTATGGGGTAATTACTTAAGTCAGAGCTAGCCAGTAAGAAACAAGCAAGGCCAACAGCTTCATAATTAATATAGCCTCCTGTATGTTTATTTGGGACTGATGCAGATCTAGAACCAGGCTGGCAGAAAGGCTTCTCTCAAGGAAAAAGCTTCCTTTTACAGTAACTGGTTTGCGTTTGTTTGTGTTTGAGCTCTGATTTGAAATTTCCTTCTGAAAGAGCCAGAAGGGTGTTTGAATGACGTTTTTGCTGTCCCCTCCACCCCCTGGAAGGAGACTGGCCTGTTTTTGTGACACAGCATGAGCATAGGGGAGACTTTGAGGAACAGTGGACCCTTTCATCCCATGACGCCCATTCTGTACAATTTGCTTAAAACCTTCAAAGACCCACACAAGGTTCTTTTGCAGACCCCCACCTCATCCTCTTACCTGAGTTCCTCCACGTTCGCCACACTCCTGGCAAGGATCCCCTTTTCCCTGCGTAGCTTCTTGATCTCCAGTTTGAGGATGCGCATGTCCTCCACCCTCTGGTTGTACTGGGTCTCGCCTTTATTCAGCACTGACTGCTGGATCTTGATCTTCTCGTACAACAGGGCTAACTCATCGTTGCGCCGAACAAGTTGCGACCCAAGGATGTCTCTCTCACTGATGACCTGGAAAGACGTGGCCTCTTGTAATGACAAAAAGTCTCCCTTTTCACCATGACAGCCCCATCCACTCTGTCCACCAATGTCTACTGAGTGTCCACAGGACACTGGAAAAATCCTACTAGATGCTCAACATGGCACTTCTCCAATTGTCATAGCCACAGTCTAATAAACCAGTAATGCTTGGCCTAGAGCTGTGTCCTGTTTTTCCCCGAGCTATTTTTTTTAATTCTTAAAAATGTATTTATTTTTGAGTTAGGCAATGGTGGCGCATGCCTTTAATTCCAGCATTCAGGAGGCAGAGGCAGGAAGATCTCTGTGAGTTTGAGGTCAGCGTAGTCTACGGACCAAGTCTACAGCCAAGGCTGCAAAGAGAAACCCTGTCTTGAAAACCAAAGGCGGGGGGAAGAACAAAAAATGTACTTTTATTCCAAAAAATAAAAACGTATTTATTTTTGTGTGCATGGGTATTTTTGCACATCTGTCTGTGCACCTGGTTCGTGCAGTGCCCACAGAGGCCAGAAGAGAGGAGGGCATGAATCCCCTGGTATTGGAGTTACAGACAGCTGTGCACGTCATCCAGGCCATGAGAAGTGAACCTCGGTCCTCTGGAAGAATAAACCAGTGCTCTAAACCCCTGAGTCATTGCTCCAGCACCGCTAACCCATTTTTTATTTTTTTTTCAACTTGAATACTTTTCTGGCAGGACAGTCTCTCTTGCGAATTTCTATCACTTCCTACATAATCTCCCCGACAGGACCCTAACAGCATCTGGATTTCTGACATATAGTAGAGCTCATAGTCTGCAATCCCAGAACTCAGAAGGCTGAGGCAGGAGGATAACCAATTAAAGACAAGTCTAGACTACAGAGGGAGACCTGAAGAGAGAAGTCTTTTCCTTGCCAGCCGCTTTGGTTTTGCCCCACCAGTCACCTGGGCTCTGCTGCGTTGTAGTCCCCAAATAACACACAAGACACTGTATTAATTATGAAGCTGTTGGCCTTGCTTGTTTCTTACTGGCTAGCTCTGCCTTAAGTATTTATCCCATAATTGTTAATCTAAGTGTTTCTTTTAACGGAGAAAAGTTCCGGGCATCTTCTCTGGTGGGCTACATCGTGATTTCCTGTATTTCTCCTTCCCAGAGTTCTGCTCAACTCTTAGTCCCACCTATCTTGCTTCCCTATTGGCCAACAGTGCTTTATTGACATATACACAGGACTTCCCCCATCAGAGACCATTTCTTTTTTTTTTCTAATCCCAAAATTATACACTTGAGTTTCTGTCATGTAATTATGAATGACATTGACACATGAGCAACTATATTATATTAGAGCTTGCATTCCCAGAAAACAGGGACCAATGGCTTTATTAGCCAATGTGTCCCCAGGGCTTAGGAGAACAGCTGATGACAAGCAGTGCCATAACTGAATGGAACGGGTGATTATTTCATGGTCAGCCCAAGACTCTACTGCTAATCTTCAAACATGGCTCGCAGAGGGCAATGGACTGACTGGTGCTTGCTGGTGGGGGTGTGACAAGGAGCTCTTACCTGGTCCAATTCCTTCTTCTGCCTCACCCTCTCCCCGTCAGCCTCAGCAATGATACGCAAGAGTTTCCTCTCTTCCACCTCCTGCTTCTCAATGAAGTGTCTGGTCTCCAGGGCTTGCTGTCTCAGCTTCTGTAGCTCGGCCTGACAGACAGTGGGCGGGTCAGACACACTGCACTCAGCAGTAGCCTACGCAGGACCGGCGGGCTGGGTTTGGCCGCACAGCCTTGTCGAGCACCAGCGAAGCCCAAACAGCGTAGTCTGCTTGTGTAAGCACTCCACTAAGAACCAGCAAATCAACGGTGCCCAGCACAGTGACCCTGGTCATTCTGAAGTTGTGCCCCAAGGGTTTTCTACCAGTCTTCTGTATACACATAGAAGGGGCTCACTGGAATTCAGTAGCATATCCCTGCTCACCACCACAATTCACTAAGAGCAGTTCAGGAGGAGAGCGTGGGTGAGGACAGGGAGGATCTCTACATGTACCAGCTTCTCTTGTGGTCCTACCACAACCAGCGCACTCACTGCTAAGAGAAGGTTTGTTGTGAGAATGAATTAAATTAGTCAAAAATAACAACGAAGCATCGCTCTTGTAAAAACATTTTGATAGGACAGAAGGGGTGTTATGATGTAAAAGAAAAAAAAAACACTCTAAGACATCTCCAAAGTGGAAATGAAGATACACATGCAAATAATATACACATTGTTGAGTGCAGGCAACAATTTTCAGTATCCTTTCTATTATCTATTATTTTATTATTTTTGTGTCTTTGAATGTTTAGGTGTGTGGGTGCACATACATGTGTATGCAAATATACATCTGTGTGGAAGCCAGAGGTCAGTGTTGCGTGTTGGTCATATGTTGATCAGTATTTTGACTAGGCTACCTGGCCAGCAAGCCCCAGGGATCCACCTGTTCCTAACTCTTCAGCACTGGGATTAGACAGGTGTGCCACTATGCACACCCACCTTTCTATAAGAGTGCTAGGGATTAAACTAGCATGCTTGCACAAGAAACACTTCCCTGACTATTCCCAGCCGGCCCCTCCACACACCCACCAGTATCTCTCCTATCGCTTAGACAGTGAGCTGGTGTCACAGGACTTCAAACAACAAGCCATCACCAATCAGAGACCTCAGGGATGCTTTCTCATAGAGCTCACACCTGAGTCAAGGTTAACTGGAGCCTAAGGTGGAGTTAACTAGAAGTACAGGAAATTGTGAAGGAAACTGTTATGTTAGGCAATGGAAATTCCTCCCATGAAAGCCACATCTCTCTACTACCCAGCATCCAAGTGACTAACAATATGCCAAACATGATACTTTGTGTCCCCACACAGAGACAAAGAGGAACACATAATTTAGCCAATGTCACTGAGTTAGTAAACAGTGAAGTTTAGATATCCAAGCAGGATCTTTTGATGCAAAAACCTGTGCTGTGTTTACTGCCTGCATCCAAGAGTTACAAATCAAATACAAAAGATGAGTGAGACAGTATTCATTACCCACTGAAGATGACTGATACAGCTAACAACAGCGTGAACGTGCCATCTGCTGGTGTAGAAAGGGCGTGAGCACACACAAGAAGTTTACATGCCTGCTTGGGGTTGGCAGAGAAGAATGAGACAAGTCCTTGGCAGGTGACAGATGATGCCCAGCTGGAGAGGTGTGTGTTGGAGGGAGGCATCCAACAGTCAGGCTATATGAACTAGCTCGGGCAAACTGAAACATCTGGTGTGTTGAGCAGACAGAACAGTGTCCCTCTCTGGCTGGATCAGAGGGTCAGATTGGGGACGGGAGGAAGAGAGGCTGACAAACAGCTGGGCAGGCCTGGGAAGGGTCCTCTGATTGACTACACTATGGAGAGTACACATCAAGGACCCAGTGGTTCCCACGCTAAGGGAAAGATGTGTCTTAGGGGTGTTCCATGCCCCCTAAGGAGAGTAGGACCGCTGACCATTTAGCACAGGGGAAAGGAATGAGGAGGAGGAGGAGCTCTGCCTTCCCCATCCTTGTAATCGCAAGGGCGGTGATGATGGGACAATGCTAGGCTCCAATGTGTGTGTGATTTGCTCCAAATGACAGCACAGGGCTTATACTTTTTTCCTTCAGTTAACAATTGGGATCCCCACACCCAAGCCTGCAAAAATAACAGGAGGTTTATGAAGCAAACCAACTGAGGTCAAGGCGTGATTCTAGCCTATGAGGGCCAGGAGTCATGAATTTCATACTGCAGCTTACCCAGGCAATAAGAGATAGTACACACCCACTGCCAGACGTGCAGTGTACATGTGTACACACCCACTGTTAGACATGTAGTGTACATGTGTGCATACCCTCTGTTAGACATGTAGTGTACATGTGTGCATACCCTCTGTTAGACATGTAGTGTACATGTGTGCATACCCTCTGTTAGACATGTAGTGTACATGTGTGCATACCCTCTATTAGACATGTAGTGTACATGTGTGCATACCCTCTGTTAGACTGTAGTGTACATGTGTGCATAGCCACTGTCAGACGTGCAGTGTACATGTGTGCACACCCACTGCCAGACATGCAGTGTACATGTGTGCACAACCACTGTTAGACATGCAGTGTGCATGTGTGCACACCCACTGTTAGTGATGCAGTGTACATGTGTGCACACCCACTGTTAGACTGTAGTGTACATGTGTGCACACCCACTGTTAGACTGTAGTGTACATGTGTGCACACCCACTGTTAGACTGTAGTGTACATGTGTGCACAGCCTCTGTTAGACTGTAGTGTACATGTGTGCACACCCACTGTTAGACTGTAGTGTACATGTGTGCACAGCCTCTGTTAGACTGTAGTGTACATGTGTGCACACCCACTGTTAGACTGTAGTGTACATGTGTGCACAGCCTCTGTTAGACTGTAGTGTACATGTGTGCACAGCCTCTGTTAGACGTGTAGTGTACATGTGTGCACAGCCTCTGTTAGACTGTAGTGTACATGTGTGCACACCCACTGTTAGACATGCAGTGTACATGTGTGCACACCCACTGTTAGACCTGCAGTGTACATGTGTGCACACCCACTGTTAGGGATGCAGTGTACATGTGTACACACCCATTGTTAGGTGTGTAGTGTACATGTGTGCACACCCACTGTTACGTGTGTAGTGTACATGTGTGCACACCCACTGTTAGGGATGCAGTGTACATGTGTGTACACCCACTGTTAGATGTGTAGTGTACATGTGTGCACACCCACTGTTAGATGTGTAGTGTACATGTGTGCACACCCACTGTTAGGTGTGTAGTCTAAATGCTAAGTACAAGTAGTTCCTATAAAATCAGGCTTTCTTTGGTGACATTTTGTGTGTTCATTCATGAAATGTGTTTTGATTCAGGGATAAGCAAAATGAAATACTGATTGGGAAAAGATCTGGTCTAGTATTTACCACTCAAGGGGGAGTGTCTGTTAGAAAGGAGAGGAAAGAACCTGCTTTTTCTGGTTCTATAACCATTTAAGGTGACAGCAAAGACAGCAATGAAATACCTGCTTGGCTCACGCTTCCCTTCATAAAACTTTTATTTTCCCGTATCTGCACACTCACGTCTCTGTTCCTAAGTGCCAAGAGCAGATCAGAACCCATCAGCAGAACAAAATGAAACCCTTGTTATATTAAAATGCAATCAACAGTGTGTAAAAGTATCTGTCTGAAATGTAAAACCAGCCTCGTGTCTGGCATTGCTGGGCGCTTTTTTCATAATAGATCAAAATTCTGAGTGGTCTCCTTATGTCATAAATTTATGGGCTGTAAACAAGATGTGACATTAGACATTGGCAGCAAATGTTAGCACCAACAAGATACCTAGGGCCTAATACATTTAGCAGTTGTAAATCTGAGCTGCCTCTCAGGAAGGGTGACAGCCGCTGTGTACCCAAGTGCTGTACCCAAGTTCCCATCAGGCAGCCTCTGAGGGAGGACTTGACGTTCTTTCACCTGCCAAATGCACACTGGTGACCGGAGGGTACAACAAGATGACTGGACACACCCTTCACTAACAATTTTGTTCAGCTTCAGGTTTATAGAATTTTGGAACTAGTGCTTATGGACTGAGTATCATCAGATATAACTCTGGACATAAATCGTATCTCAAGATCCAGATTTGGGAGTCTCATTGGCTCATACATAAACCGCCCGAAGTCTTCAGCCACAGGAACAATTAGGTTTTTTTCTCACCCCCACCTCCCATGGATGACGGCTCTCCATCCATGTCCTGGGACAGAATCACTCAGTGGAAGGATGTGCTACCCTGAGGCCTGTCCCTAATGTGCTACTGAGCTCTGGAGGCAGAGAACTTGCTGCTGCATTATTCACAGAGAAATCAAAGCGCTGTCAAACACATGCAGGATGGCTGGGAAGAGGCGAGACAGCGTCGGGGCTTATTAGGACAGGAAGGCAGACACTCCAAACGAGTGTCGCTCAAGCAAGACTGGAACAAACTGAACAGGAGGATGCAGATGGAGCCCAATCTCCAGCACACCGGCAGAGGTGTGATACACCGACAGTGTCTATGGCCCCCAATCAGTAGAGGCCGGTGACACCAGAAAAGGGGGAAGAAAGAGACAAAGAACAAACTGTTCAGATGAAGGGAGTGAGTAGGGTACAGATGACCTCCTATGACAACTGTCTGTCTGGAGGCTTTGGGAAGCAGTGGGATGGGCTGTCGAATAAAAATGTATCTCATGATCTACTGAGTCTGTGAAGCTGTGCCACTCCAAAGGGTTTATGTACCCACATAGTTTGTAGAATAAAAGATAAATATCCTTGGGGGAAAAGTTACTAGAGGATCTGCCCTTTCCTCCAGGGTTTTAGTTCTCAAACTGAAGATACCTGCAGCCCAGAGGCCTGTGTGGAAACGTGATTCAAATTCTTAGTCTAAACCAGTCAACGGGCTGGAACTGCCCATATGAGCTGTCATGTTATTCTAAGGGATGTCAAGCAGGCTTAACAATGGGCCAGAATTACCCATACTCACAGCACCGTGACCAGTCACCCTCGGATAGCCTCAGCTAAGAAATCAAACATGCTTTATTCTTTCTCTGTTCCTCATCCTCCCCTCAGTGGGAAATGCTAGTAATCCCACTTCTACAGCACATCCAAAACCATCACTGTCCTGTAACCAGTGGCCAAAAGCCATCCAGACCTGAGACGCCCCATTTGGAGCCCACCTCCGAGGCAGAAGCCTTTCAATCACTCAGTCTGCTATTTACCCACTCTGCTTGCCTAGGGATGCATAAATACACAAGGCTACTGCCCTTTATTTTATTATGATGTTTCTTTGGCACTATATATGTAGATGCCTAATAGTGGAAGGCATCATTAAAATAGATACAACCTAACAAAAAACTTGAAGAAATTGGAAGTAACTGATCTTTCATATGGGATGTTATTTAATCCAGAGTGAGATTCTGTACGAGGCACTTAATTCCAACTTGGACTTCACTGTGGAATGTTGGTTTATCTTCTGAATTGGGCGGCACTTGGGAAGTAGAGATGAGAATCAGCACATCCTCCAAGAGGAAGAGATGATATACCAATTAGCAAGGCTTATTACACTGAAGCCTTGCTAATGCGCTGGTCCAAGGGGCCCCTGGTGCAGCAGGGTTTATAATGAGATTTTTCTAATTTGTTCAACAGTAACTAAACCCCATCCTGCTATTGACTCTGGGATAAAACAAACCGTCTCCCAGTTAAACAACTTTTGAACAAGAATGAGGACAAAGATACAGAATATTTTCAAAGTTTATAAAGTACTTTATATGTCAGTAAACTTTAATGAAGAATTTTCCATTCTCTTTCATGAGCTGGAGTGATGGAGATGAATGTATCTGATAAATATTATCAATTACCACATCCTTTTTCATAAAGGCACTTTTGTTATACTTTAATCTTTCTCAAACCAAATGTGCCTTAAACTAATTTAATGCAACGGTTCCATCTCCATGAAAACCTATCATTAGGGTACCGAGCCTGTTATTAAATTAAGAGCATATATGTCAAACTATGGCATCCTGGAATCAAGGGAATGTAACATTAGGCCTGTGTGATGCTGCAGGCATGTTTCCAAGACAGTGTCTATCTTTGAAAGCTACTGTTTGAAGAACCCACGGTTCTCAGTCTCTAACTTGCTATAAAGGTGCAGGTGGATCTTACAAATCCATACATCAAACTTCCATCACTCTCTTAGATGTTCCTCCTTTTAGTTCCTTGGTCAGATGAAATAGAAGGGAGCTTTCTTACATTGTCTTAGTGTACGCAGAGTGTTCTAAACTAGTAGGTTTAAAGGGCTTGCCTATTAGGATGTGGAGGTACCTGCCTATAATTCCAGCATTAAAGAAGTACAGGCAGTGACCTGCACATCTCCTGTGACCAGATTGGTGCCTAGTCCAATTATCATCAGACAGGCATCATCCAGCAACTGATGGAAACAGATGCAGATCTACGGCCCAACATTAGGCAGAGTTTGGGGAATCTTGGAGATGGGGAGGAAGGATTGTAGGAGCCAGAAGGGTTAAGGACACCACAATAAAATTCACAAAATCAACAAATCTAGGTTCATAGGGGCTCACAAAGATGGAACCAACAACCAGGAAGCCTGCATGGGACTGACCTAGGCCCTCTGCATATATGATCCATTTGTGTAGCCTGGTCCTCTCGTGGGACTCATAACAGTGGGAACAGGGGCTGTCTCTGACTCTTTTACAGGCCTTTTGGACTGCTCATACTGGGTCACCTTGCCCAACCTTAATACATGGGGAGGTGCTTAGTCTTACTGCAACTCGATATGCCATGTTTTGTTAATACTCAAGGGAGACCGGCCCTTTCCTAAAAAGAAAGGGAAGAGGAGAGGATTGCAGGATGGAAACAGAGGGGGGCTAGGAGGAGGAACTGGGAGGAGAGGAGGGAAGGGAAACTGTGGCTGGGATGTAAAATAAATAAATTTATTTTGAAGAACGAGGAGGAGGAGGAGGAAGAGGAGAGGTAGTAGTACTGGCCAGAGGTTCATGAGTTTGAGGCCAGCCTGAGCAAGACCCTGTCTCAAAAATATCAAGGGCTGGATTTTTTGGCATCTCAGTAGCAGAATGTCTTGGATGTACAAGGGCCTGAGTTCACCCACAGGATCATTTTTTTAAAAGCAAATAAATAAATCAGTGGGTCTTAGTAAGACCTTTGGAAACAGGTATTCCCAGAAGTAGAGGCTGCAAAGGTCTGAGACCCTCAGACACAAAGTCAACTGTGAACCTGGTCCAGGGCAAACCAAGAGAGGGGAAAGCTCTAGCACCTGGTAGGTAATAACACTGCAGACGGAAAAGTCACCTGCACACAAAGGAGTGAAGATTAGGGACAGATACATCTTATTGAAAGCCCAGAGTGGAGTCTGGGAGTGTTGGGGACGAGCACAGGGCTCATCGGGGGTTGTGAGCCTGCAAAGTCAAGGAATTCCTGGCCACTACCAACATGTTAGCTCCCCTTCCACTGAGGCATGGTGGCCATAAATGAGCTAGGAGCTGACGACCTCCACCACTCTGCTCTCCCCCTGGACGGGGACCGTCACCTGTGAGGAGACCAATCCTGAGATGCCAAAGGTGATCCTCCGAGCACCTGATGTGGGTGGCTTCTGGACATTAACACCTGAGACTACAGGCAGCCTTCCTTGGTCGTTCTCCCTGACCTTGGTGCTTCCAGTGAGCAGGAAGCTGCCTCCACTGGGAAGAGGCCAGCCGGGGCTCCTGCTGCAGGCCCGTACTTACCTTCAGCGTCTCCTTCTCCTTCTCGATGCGCTGCTGCTCCAGGTGGAGTTTCACAAGCGCCGACTCCTTGGCAGAGATCTCTTCCTTCAGCTGGTCCACCTGATGCGTCATGATCTTTAACTTTCTCTTCATCTCTGTTATTTCGTCCTAACAAAAGGAAGGGAGAAAGGTTTGGGAGGCAAACAGACACCATGCTCCACGTGGAAGTTCAGTATCCATTTAAGAGCTCTCCCAAAACAAGATTGACCGAACCTGACCAGGCTACTCCTTCATCTCTTGTGCCCATCAGCATCTAAGTACTTTCTAGCAATGACACAGAAGAGGCTCAGGAGATACACACAACACACAAACAGTGCCATACGCAGCACACATGTGCAAACACATACATGTGCACACACACAACACACAAACAGTGCCATACGCAGCACACATGTGCAAACACATACATGTGCACACACACAACACACAAACAGTGCCATACGCAGCACACATGTGCAAACACATACACATGCACACACACATACATACACACACACAACACACAAACAGTGCCATACGCAGCACACATGTGCAAACACATACATGTGCACACACACAACACACAAACAGTGCCATACGCAGCACACATGTGCAAACACATACACATGCACACACACATACATACACACACACAACACACAAACAGTGCCATACGCAGCACACATGTGCAAACACATACATGTGCACACACACAACACACAAACAGTGCCATACGCAGCACACATGTGCAAACACATACACATGCACACACACATACATACACACACACAACACACAAACAGTGCCATACGCAGCACACATGTGCAAACACATACACATGCACACACACACATACATACACACACACAACACACAAACAGTGCCATACGCAGCACACATGTGCAAACACATACACGTGCACACACACAACACACAAACAGTGCCATATGAGCACATATATGCAAACACATACACATGCATTCACACATACACACAAACAGTGCCATACGCAGCACACATGTGCAAACACATACACGTGCACATACACATACACACACACACAACATACAAACAGTACCATATGCAGCACACATGTGCAAACACATACACATGCACTCACACACACACACACACACACACACAGGAACACTATCTCCTTTAGCTAAAGAAATTAAAAGCACATAAATCATTGTAAATAGGTTCCAAAGGCAGGTTCTGCAATTTAAACAAGAAGGAAAATGTACAACTGCACTCCAAGTCTTGGCAGCTACCAACCGTTCTAAACCCAGGAGCACAGTGGTAATTCCACACAACAATTTAAAGGAGGCTGGGCTCTCTGTGTCCCGCTGGGTTCTGTCACTCCCATTCCCAGCAACTTGACGGTGTGTATAAGCTAGTGCTTGTTCAGGTAGATTGAGCGGGGTTCCTTAGTCTTGTCTAACGCTGCCATTAGAACAACAGAAAGTTTTTAAAGCCAGCGGAGAGAGAAATCAAAATGTTAGCCTGAGCCCCCACCAGGTAACAACACACTGTTTACCTGAGCCTCCACCAGGTAATACACACACACACACACTCACACACACACACACACACACACTGTTTACCTGAGCCTCCACCAGGTAATACACACACACACACACACACACACACTGTTTACCTGAGCCTCCACCAGGTAATGCACACACACACACACACACACACACACACACACACACACACTGTTTACCTGAGCCCCCACCAGGTCACACACACACACACACACACACTGTTTACCTGGGCCTCCACCAGGTTTTTGCTGTATAGGTTCCTATCTGATCTCACAGCTTCATACAGGTTTTGTTGCTGCTTCAGTTTAGTCTCTGATTCAGCAATTTTCTTCCTGTAGTCAAAAATCTGTATTTCTCGGACTTTAATGTCCTCCATGTTTGCAAGGACCTGGGAGAGAAGAAAGTATTTGAACACAGTTGAATAGCCCATCTGTGCTTATGGGTTTGGGGAAAATGAGATTTCTCGGTTTTTGTTTTTTGCTTCTTGATTTACTTATTACATATACAGTGTTCTGCCTGCACGTATGCCTACACGCCAGAAGAGGGCACCACATTTCACTGCAGATGGTTGTGAGCCACCACGTGGTTGCTGGAAACTGAACTCAGAACCCCTGGAATAACAGAGAACAGCCAGTGCTCTTAACCTCCGAGCCACCTCTCCAGCCCAAGTTTATTTATTTATTTATTTTTATCTAAGAGTGGCGGCTAGGGATGCCAGCAACCAGAAAGCTGAGACTACTGTCACTTCAGCACAACACAGAGCGAAGGCCAATTTTACATACACGACACTGAGGCTCAGGTATAAGAGCCTCACACGGTTACTTTCTAAGATCATAAACAGGGGAGTGATTCCACTCTGGAAATGTCTACGACTTACCTCACACAAAAACAAGGCAAGGAGGCCCTGAGTTTAACAGATCTTAACACGCAGAGCTAGGAAGTTGTCACACAAGTACGTTCTCAAACTCACTGTGAGGGTTTTTTAGTGAAGTGAGCTTTGACAGCCATCTTACTCTGTCTTGTTAATGTCAAGCCCTTCCCATTATGCAATTGAGGTAGACTTCATAAAAGTGCAGTCGACTATGTATGCGGCACTTCCAGAAAGGGCAAGAGGCCACACCGCCACATCCCCTTCACAAAGATGAGAAACAGGGCCTGAGACCCCAGCATGATCTATAACCCCGCCCCCATAACCTGTTGACGAGGAGACACTCCCTAATGGTGACTCTGCTGCAGTGGCCACAGAAACGGACTCTTTTTAAGTGAAACTTAATTTTAAATGACTTTTTAAAAAATTTAGCAGAGGGACAATCTATTAAACTGCAATGTAAGTAACAGCAGCACATGAAAAGACAAAGCTTTAAGATATCACCACATCCTGGTGGACGTTTTTGAGCGGTGACAACAGACAGTAAGAGAGTGATGTGGCTGAAGATGGAATGGGGACATACTCAAATGACATGAGCCTCTGAGAAAGCACACTTCTTTCTAGAACCTAAAGGTGAGAAAGAACCACACACCTTTGCCAGGCCCACGGTCAGGTGATCCAGGCATGTGCTGCTACTTTTGTGACCAACATGCTACCAAGTTCTTGTATTACACTCAGTAATAAGTGAAGGAGGTTTAACGGAAGTCCACACTTGGGGAATAAAGAATATCAGATATTATGTCAGGCATTGGTGGCACAAGCCTTTAATCCCAGCACTCGGGAGGCAGAGATAGGAGGATCTCCGTGAGTTCGAGACCAGTCTGGTCTACAGAGTGAGTTCCAGGACAGCCTCCAAAGCCACAGAGAAACCCTGTCTCAAAATGCAAAAAAAATAATAATAATATCAGATATTCATTTGGGGAGCACTCACACAATGAAGGTAAATAACCACCGCGGTCTTCTGCCCTGAGATGCATTTTGCTCAGCTCACAACCCAAGCAAGAGCCCGAGCAAGGACCCTCCCCTTCCTTAGCCAGGCCCCTCCTCTTCCTTGGCCAGGCCCCTCCTCTTCCTTAGCCAGGCCCCTCCTCTTCCTTAGCCAGGCCCCTCCTCTTCCTTATAGGGATCCCGTCTGTCCCCACACAGAAGCCCCAAGGCCATTACCTCAAGTCTATTTGCAGAACAAGATGCCACTACAATAAAGTGCCCCTTGTGCTCCTTTTAAAAGTTCTTTATAATGGTCCCACGTGCCATGACTTAAATTCAATTCATAAGCATCAAGTGCGCACTTTTCTCTTTATGTGGGCCTTCTCACCCTTCATCCACGCCAGGCCCTCGTCTCCACAAAGCGCAAGGAGGGTAACAATCGGTTGCGTGTCTGTCATGTTTTCCCTTGAATTCTGCATTTCCTACTCAGGTCTCCAAAGGAGGCTGCGATAATAACGCAAAGCTCTCAGTTATTTATGGTCTATGTCCCTGGCACTTCTCACGTTTTAATTCATTTAATTGTCACTGGCGTCCTAAAATCGGGAAAGTTGAAGTCAACAGAAGTAATATTTCCACAGTGATTCAGCTAGAGTCTGCAGTCCGGGGATTTCCTCCCTTTTATATTATTTGCTTTGGGGTTCGTTTTTCTTTCTTTAGGCAAATGACACCTTTTTGTGGAAACTTCCATGCACTCAACACGTGATGGTTCCCTTGTGGAGACCATATTAACTAGCTCCAAGTCACTGTCTTGAATACCCTGCAGCCTGAATGAGTGCACCACCACATAGTTAATTACCCACTGCTTGCCACCAGGAGCCAGGCTGCAATGACCATTTTGTACGAGGATTCTCATACATTGGCACTCTTGCTTCTGGGGAACAGATTCCCAGGAGTGGAATAGCTGGCTCAAAAGACATATATATATTTTTTAACTTTAATACATATTGTTAGATTGCTTTCCAAAATGGTTGTAACACTTTACATTCCCACGCCGCCAGCACCACTTTCCTTAATAGTAAACTACCTCGGCACTTCTAGAAGAAACCCTCTTTGGTCAGACTGGATGATAATTTGAATGTGCTATTGAATTTGGTCTGCTACATTTTCATTTAGTACCCTATCTGTGGATTTTAAGTAGTATAGGCCTGCAGTGTTTCTATTCAGTTTTAACATCAAGGTTCTTGCTACTTTTAGAAAAGGAACGAAATGCCTTTCTGCTCACGCATTCACTCACCTGTTCATTCATTCACTCACCTAGTATTGCGTGGGGGAATCAGGATGCTTTGACCAGTATGATGAAGTGGAGTTTATCAGGAGAAAATAACTTACACAGGAAATGGGTGACGGTCTCGGGCTCCCGCTTCAAGCATGCAGACCCTGCCACCCGGATGCTCTCCCTGACCCAAAGAAGGGGCTTCTGAGCCCCAATTCAATCCTTTTAACCAGTCATGTCTGCACCTGTGACCACGCCCAATGGGCGTGGCCAGTGCTACGGGGGGGGGGGGTGAATAGCTCACTACAGTCTAGTCATTCATTCACTCCATCCATTAATTCACTCACCTATTCATTCACTCACTCTCTTCATTCCCTTGCCTATTTGGTCATTCACTCAATGAACACAGACTGAGGTCCTGACTATGACAGACCTTACAAAAGCATGATTGCAAAGAGGAGCAAGACACATTCTCCACCCTCAAGCTTATCTCTATCGGGTGACCCCACTATAGAATGGTTGCTCAATGAATGGTTAAAATCAGATGGTGACATGCACTAGAAAGTCATGGATAATTTCTGGAGATAGACCTATACATCCTATCCAAGCAGATAATATTAGGAGTTTATATCATTTGTGGGAGCTGCCTCTTTGTTCTTAGCACTCAACCGTCCCATCCAAATACTCACCTTGTACACAATCACTGCAGAAGCAATGAGCTGCATCAGTAAAGCAATGGCTATCACCATCACCCCAAAACTACACAAGTGCATGAGTAGCAGTTTTTCCTAGATCTATGCACAAAGAAGACACAATTATAGCTTCTACCACTATAATTGCATAAAATAAGAATTATCTGCATATAATTAAGAGTTATGCAAAGCATTTGATAACATCCTGCCATTCTGTATTATTGGTGTTTACCTCTATCATTCAGTTGATGCAGACAGAAAACACCGAGGCTAAAACATATACAGACTCAAGGGAAGTGACCTGGATGTGTGGGAATAGTCAGGGGTGAAAAGAAATCCTTCATCCAGCACCGCTATAATCTGCATTGTTGGAGCCTTAACAAAACAGCAGGCAGCTTTGTAAGACACAACATGGTAGTTAAAATTGCGTTAGGAATAAACATAAAATCTAAATAAGGCACTCATCAATGGATCTGTTGTCTGATTGTAAGCATGAAAGAAAGAAAATAAGGAGGCAGGGAGGAAGGGAGGGAGCGAGGGAGGGAGGCACTAAAGTTAGTCTGAAATTTAGCCTCTTTTACAGATAAGACATCATTCTCACGGGGTCAGTGAAATGAAAAGACTGAAACTACTTTGAGCAGTGTCATCGGCATTCAGAATATCTAGCAACACATCAGAGAACGCAAAATAAATTGCTTGTTCAATCACTTTGAGAGATATTATAACAAGAATGATCCTTGGCACAGACAGAATAATGCTCCAGAGAAAGGATGCTGGCGAGGACATTTTTTTTGAGCATCCAAGTATCACGGACCAATGTTCTGCACACAACAGTGCACAGAATCTCAAGTTCGCGTCTAGATTCCTGAAGCCGAGAGTCATGGGAATCCATCACCATACCAAGAGGATGAACGAAATTTAAGTTAAGTGACAATGAAGAAACAGCAAGTGCTGAAGCTAAGGAAAAAGACAATTTGCAAGTCAATTTATTTCTGAGCATTGAGACTCGATTTATTCTGATGCAAAGCATTCAAACCAATGTCCTACAGAAGTTCATAAACCCAAAATGTGTTAAATGTGTTGGGGTGCCATACAGCAGTCCACTTTTTCATCATCGTGTTGTTCCCTGTTAAAATCGAGTTATCAGAGAAGCCAAGGGTGGTGCAGCTGTGAAACTGCAGCTTAGTGAATTGATTCCACTTTCAGGTACCCCCAAAATCAATTTCTGAGGTCGACCACATCAAGTCTAGCAATTTTAATTGCAGTCAGAGAATCAGAGCTGCCAGTATCCACAGGTTACTTCAGAGGAGCACAGAGAACGCTTACAGTGCTGAATAGGAGTAGAGTCCGCACATGTCAATCCCCTATTACCATTTCTCTTTATGTTAAAACAGCCTGCCAACAGACATGAGAGTGAAATTAAAACCAGTTGAGGAGGCTGGAAAATGGAAGCACAGGCAACACATCACATGGAATGAGGCTAGACGAGGAAGCAGGTCGCTGACTTTGGAAGCCTCTGCCTGTGTGTGATGAGACATCAGTACAGTCAGCTTCTCAGACACATCCCTCTGTCTCCGTGTCTGTGCTCTCCTGCTGCCAGCACCCTCACCTTCCTAAGCAAGCTGGGAAACTCTCTGAGTGAAAACAAAAGAGACTTCAGTGCCCAGCCACAGCAAATCTGTGCCCAGCAAATTTTTCTTACTTCCTTGTTTTATTCTCTACATCAAGCTTAACAAGATATATCTGCATCTTATTTCAGTAAGAGAATACACATTTTTGGTATCCTGTAAATGCCTAGCACATAGAAGTAATCATTAAATAAATGCTAACCCATTATGATGACGGATTACACAATGTCATGTGTATCTAATGCAAGTACTTAACGAATCAGTTTGATTTTCATTGGAATTAAGTCCAATTCTATGAGAAAGGAATAATATGACATAGAAAGCTCACAGTTTGTGTATGTCTCCTTCATGGCGGTTCTACCTAATTAAACACACTATATATAAAATGCAGATTAGTACCAAATGGAGTATTTATTTCATTATATAGATGTATATTTCATGAATAATGTTTATTATGTGTGTGTGTGCATGGT
This sequence comes from Mesocricetus auratus, assembly GCF_017639785.1. Classification (NCBI taxonomy): domain Eukaryota; kingdom Metazoa; phylum Chordata; class Mammalia; order Rodentia; family Cricetidae; genus Mesocricetus; species Mesocricetus auratus. Next base: position 13,473,214 of record NW_024429182.1, read on the forward strand.
GTGTGTATGTTGTACTTTGTGTTGGGGTACCTTTTCTCATGTATATATGCATGGAGAACAGGAGTTGTATCTCTCTCCAGATATGAGAATAACAATATGGATAATATGTGCTGAAACCCTGAGGTACATTAGTCTAATGGTTCTTCAAATGTTCCCTCCTTCCCCTTGTCCCACAAACTCAAAAGTATTATTCCTCATTCATGAGGTTGAATTCTAGCATATGATTTGCTATCACCAATGAGAAGTCAGGGCACTATGTGAGGAGACAGAAAAGTGAGCTTGCATGATCAAGTATCTTTTGCATGTCTTCCATCATTTGAAGAACATATAAATTTTAAAATGATAAACAGGTGGTTCCCACCAAGGTCAAACTCACATCCTGGAGTCATACCCAAGCAATCCCAGCCTGTACCCGTCTACTACAGACTTGTGCAAGCCCAGCCTACACCCATCCACTACAGACTTGTAAGATATGCATACTGATATGTGAATGCCATTGAGATTTCTTGCTTGTATATCATGAAACATTTTTACGACAAATTTTGATGGAGATGAAATGCAGCCCAGATGGAAGAGGAGACTATCCGGGTGCCACTCAAGGCTTCAAGTGACAAGGAAAATCCAGATCTGCTCACCCATGAGGGTGGCATATTTCACATTAATTTTCAAGCAAGGCAGACCCCTAGTGTTAAGTATTATAAATACTTTACTGGAGAATAATTTAAGGTAGATACTTAAAAGTGGGTTTTTTGACTGGCTCATTTGGATCCCCTATTATGCTTTTCATTCATCCTTTTGAAAAGTATGTATCTATTTAGCAAATAACTCATTTAGGCCTCAAAACCGAATGATGCTTGTCATTAAGAAGTCAGTGAGTAAGTACATTGAGGCAGATTGGACAACTCTGCAGGATAACACAGAACTCCTTAAGAACCAGAGGGGAAATTGAATCCTCAAAAGGTAAAGGTCACTTTTAATGAAGCACTTTAGTGAAAATGGAGTTGTACTGGTCCTTGAGGGATGGGAAAGATGTCTTAGTATTAATTATGTGTACATGTGTACAGGATCACACATGTGTGTGTATTGGAGTATGTGCACATGGAGGAAGGAGGTCAGTTCTGATGTCCTCTCAACCATTTCTCCAACCTAATTTTCTTTTTGAGCCATGCTCTGCCATTGAACCTGGAGATTGCTGATTCAACTAGACTGGCTAGCCCAAAAGTGTCCAGACATACGCTTGCCTTGGCAACCCCAGCACTAAGGTAGCAGGCACACATGACGTTGGCTGTACCTTGGCTTCTACCTCTATCTTCCCCTCTTAGCTTAGAAAATTACGACCCTTACCTTTCGCTTGCATTCTACAAGAACTCACGTTTGCATCTGCTTTTACACAAACGCAGGAACTCCAGACTAAGAGCTGCCCGAGTCATCTCCCAGGGCCTACTGCTTTGTTGCTCTTACTGATTGCTTACTTGTGTTTTAGTCAGGGCACTAAAATAATACGTACTCGTGTGGTACTTAATATTTATTATCAACTTGACAGAATCTACAATCACCTAGAGACCACAACTGCAGCATTTGTTGGGGGGGTTCTAGGATAGATTAATTAAAACAGTATCATTCCATGGACTAGGGTCCTGGAGTGTGTACAAAGAAGCAAACAAGCAGAGACACAGCATCCATGCCCCTTGCTTCTGTCTGCAAACGCAATGTGAACAGCCTCCCTCCATGTCTGCTGCCGTGACTTCCTCACCACAATGGACAGCACCCTCAAGTTGTGAGCCTAACTGAACTCCTCCTTCCATAAGTCGATTTTGTCAAGTATTTCATCACAGCAGTGAGGAGAGTGGCGAATAGAAGTGTCTTAAGAGATCTTGGAAAAGATGAGCGGCAGACACTAAGAGTCAGTGTTCCCCCACACGGAGGCAATCACTATCAATTTACCCACAGATTTTCCACTCTTGCTCCAATTTTGAACGATGAGGGAATGTGGTTTCTGCACATTTCTTGCCTGGATTCTCAGAGTGCTTTTCTTCATCGCTGTAGACACATCACACACTCACAGGAGCTTTCTCCAGAGCCAGTCGATAAGTGCCTGTTACTGCTCTTTCCTGGAGCATGGCAGGTCAGCACACACATCTCTCTGGATTTCCCATCACCTCTTGGATTTGGGGCCACCATCAGAGACTGACTCTCTGGAACTTGGTTTCTACTCTCTGTCATCTTCATCTCCTGACTTGGAGAATCTGATCCTCCATCTTTTGCTTGCATTCCAGGAGAGGTAAACTCTGCACCCACTATGCTGACTCCATTTCCTTCCCCAGAACTTCAGTTTTTTTATGTTTAGTGCAGATCCCAGAATCTGCCATGTATGGGAATTGGTGGCTTGGCTTTCAGTTTCTATGCAGCTGTTAATTCTTATAATCCTCTCGTAGCTTTTATTTCGTCTTTGTTTTCTCCTCAAAGTGATGCTTTCTTGGAGGCATACCCCAGGTGACAGTCCTATATCCTAGTGGGGTCACTGTCCTTAACAATAGCCACAAGTGTGGTGTGATGGTTTGAAAGGGAATGGTTCCCATAGGTTCTTCATATGTGGCCCTCAGTTAGTGGAACTGTTTGGGAAGAATTAGGGGGTGTGGCCTTACTGGAGGAAGAGTACCACTGAGCGCTCCCTGTGTGTGGATTAGGATGCCAACTCTCCGTGCTTCACACTGCCATGCCTCCGCCCGCCATCATGAGCTCTAGCCCTCGGCAAACTGCAAGATGCCTTGGCCATTGTGCTTTGTCACAGTCGCAGAAAAGTGACTGCGACGCTCAGACTCCCCATTCCGAGCACTAGGAAACCCCACATCCTCCCAGTGTTCCCTAATAAGTTTGTGAAGGAATGACATGTCTACTGCGGTTTCCCAACTCCAATGCTTTCTACAGCCTCAGTTGGCATTTGGTCTCTTATGCGTGGTGTTGCTTTTCTAGACCGTGTCACTGTGCAGTCCTCAGCCCTACGTCTGCCTGTGACATTACAGCCAAAGGTTAACACAGATGTCACTGAGGGTTTATACTTCAGAGCTCAGAGAAGACCTTAAAAACCCAAACTGGCATCCCTGTTCTGAGCAATTGACTTCCTCCCATGGCAACTCCCTACTGCTGTCTCTTCTGGAAGAACCAAGGCTCCGCTTGACACTGGTGTTGGCTGTGCCCAGCCTCTTCTTGGTCTCTCCTCTCTCCTCCCACTGCTATCTGCACCCCAAGTTCCTCCTGACTCCAGTCACTTTCCCTTTTGGTTTGTTTGTTTTTTGTTTTTCAAGACAGGGTTTCACTGTTCAGCTCTTGCTGTCCTGACACTCATTCTGTAGAGAAGGCTGGTTTTGAATTCACAGAGATCCTTTTGCCTCCCAGATCCTGGGATTGAAGGCATGTACCCCTGTGACTTTCCTTATGTCCCTTCATTCTGGCTGATACAACTGTACCTTTCACACCAATGTAAACATCAGGCACTTCACCAAAGTGGACTATTTTCCACTGGTGGAAACCTGGCACCAGATGTGCCCTCTTGTGCTCTGTGAATGAAGCCAGCACTGGGATTTCTACCCTTATCTCCCTGGTATCAGGTCTTCAAGTGGTCATTGACGTACATCCCAGCTGTATTGGGCCTCCAGACTAAGACAGAAGACTGTAGGAATTCTCCACTGCCATCACATTAGACACTCCTCCTGCTCATTCTGATGCCCTGAAGGTCCCTGGCTAATGCTCACAGTGACGCTGGTAGGTTCTTGGGTGACACTGGCCCTGGTCATGGGAAATTAGCAGGGAGAGATGCTGAGCCATCTTCCCAGCTCCTCTTGGGCCATGTGTCTGATGAAGCAAAATGAAGAACCATGAGTGGTGATCTCGGTCCTTTTCAGTTCACCTCTATTGGCTTTAAAATTCTTGTCCATCTTAGTCTCTTGTCTGTACCCTCTGGACGTTTAACAAATTAAGAATAGCACTACCTAAATACCACTTAGAAGAAAAGCTCTGGATTATTTGTCAAGCAGATGTGTTTACTTCAAATACTTTGAAAGCATGATTTCTTTTAATCCTCGCAACCGTCCCCAAAATAAATGCCTCCAACCCTGTTGTATGCATACAGATAAAATTGGAGTCATAACATTTGCATAATTCTGTATTAGTCATATGATGAACATGCTTCCCATTTTAATATTTGCGTACAATTATTACAACAGCTACTTAATATTTTATCAGATAAGCACAACACAATTTGTTTAACCTTTCAGGGTACTGGTTTCTATTTTTCATTATTCTAAATTATACCATGAAGAACATTCTTTTAGAAAACTCTTTCCACTCCTATTTTTTCTAAGATTTGGTTTGTACAAGAGAAATTCCCATGTCAAGATGACACTTCGGAATGTGTGTGTACTCACTTTAGTAAGTGTCAATGTTAATCTCATGGCATTTTCTCTAACCTGGTGTTAGTTCCTAATGCCTTACAAATGGAAGGGATGGGAGAGCTTTGTGTTTATGTTAATGAGGGTATGCTGTGTATCCACATGTGTTGGAAGATAAATAAAGCAAGAGACAGAAATACTGCAAGCCGGTAAACAGTATTTAAGAATTTATACTGAAGCCGGGCTGTGGTGGCGCATGCCTTTAGTCCCAGCACTCAGGAGGCAGAGACAGGCGGATCTCTGTGAGTTCGAGACCAGCCTGGTCTACAAGAGCTAGTTCAAGGACAGCCTCCAAAGCCACAGGGAAACCTTGTCTCAGAAAAAAGAAGAATTTATACTGAAATTGCTTGGGTGAGATCGTGTAACTCCATCCACTTCAAACTCTAGAAACTGTGAAAAAGAGCTGACAGCAAATCTCAACACCAATATCCCTCCTTTTCAAGGGAGTCAAGAAAGAAAAACATAACACCCTATGAAGAACTACAGTAGCATCTTTTAAACCATCACCACGTACCCATTTAAAACCTGCTTAGTGCCCACTACATGTCAGGATATCAGAAATACTGTGTGAGGTAAAGGCATTGCCCCCAAGACCTCCCTAAAAACCAGAGAAAATAAATGAACCAACAAATAATTATGCTAGAGGTTCATAAGTACCAGAGACACCAGAGATACCAACAAACCCGGGGTGTAGAAAGGGAACCTCTCTCCCTAAGGGAGTTCTGCCTGAGCAGTTGAGCTAAGTCTCACAGCAAAGAGACAAAACAACCTTCCAGAGAGAACGAAGAACTTGGACTCCACCCCAGAGGCCAGAGCACCCCCAGCTGCTGTGTTATACATGGCCTTGTATGCTAATTCTTTCTATTCACAGCCTGGCAGTGAGTCCTGGGAGCCCGCATCCCTGGGTTAGTGTATTCTCGCCCTTGTTCCTATGAACAGGAGACCCTGGATTTTCTTCATGTACTGTAATATGAAAATCATTAGGAAGCAATGTCCTGCGTAGCTGGCAGGTGGCAGCTGAGCAAGACGGGGAATAATAAAGTTACAGGGGAGGGGCATGGTGATGTGCATCTGTGCTCCCAGCACCCTGGAAGCTGAGGCAGGAGGACCTTGAATCCGAAGCCATCCTGGACCACACAGTAAGACCCTATGCCAAACAAATCTTAAAATTAAATATTAAAAAAGTCACAGAGTGAGCTCTGCTCCGGTGAAGTCATGGCAGCCTGGAGGAGACCGGCTGTGCCCCTCACAGAGAGAAGTTGTTAATCCTTGATTTCTCACATTCAAGCGCCTGCACGGTCTCTCCACACAGGGTTTCCCTTAGGATAGGTGCGTCCAGCTCCTGCCCAGGGTGTCGGGTGTGTGGGGTGCAGTACGAGTAGGCAAGCCCCACCCCTGCCCTTGCCAGCTGAAGCTCGAGAGAATCCCAGGGATCTACTGGGTCAAGAGGCCAGGGAATCCCTCCAGGATCCTCCTGCGATGTAGGGCTGAGGCTGACCCTCATTGAGAGTTCACCTAAGAAAGAACAGATCTCTGTTGCTTTGGACCAGACACGCAGGGATTATTCTCTGTTGGGCAGGCGAATGAAAAGAAAAGCTAACGTGGAGCTTAGACTTCGGAGTCCCACCTCTGGACTGGCAATGCATCCTCGCAGAAGAGATAAACCGGTCCACATTTGTCAGCCGTGAAGTGTGCACCACTCCCAAGGCTCCGGCTCTGGAGTGTGGGGGTCCTTTAGGGGCCTGCACGGGCTGACTGCAACACTGCCTGAGTACTCCTCAACCTGCCTCTGTAAATCTCACTTTGTTTCCAGTGGGGATCGGCTGGCTTCCTACTTTCCAGCACTTGCTCCCCCTCTGTGTATGCAATCCAAGGGTTGGTGGCTGTCCCTTTATCATCTCTGAGAGTCCATTCAAACAGCAAACGACGAAACAAAGCTTAAGCATGCAAGTGTGCTGCTCAACACTGCACAAGTCACTGTGGATCTGACTGACAGGCAGAAAAGCAGATCCACATTGCTGTAGAAGTCAGCATTTTGCTAGGGGGAGACAAGAAGACTAAATGAGTCTTTCTCCCCAAACTCTCTTCTTAACTCTTCTGATCACCCACCCCAATCCTGGGCCTCTGTTCCAGACCCTTCTCCAAAACTGTGGGACAAACCCACAAGGGATCACTGAATGTGGAAGTGGGGGGGGGGGGTGACAGTACACTTAAATGTTTCTGAAAACACAATAACCAAAAACTAGAGGCAGCTAGCATGATGGCTCTGTGGTTTAAAGCACTGTCGCTCTTACAGAAGACCCAGGTTCAGTCATCAGCAGACACGTTGCATCCATAACTCCAGCTCAAGTAGACCCATGCTCTCTTCTGGCCTCCCTGGGCAACAAAGTTGCACATAGTATACACACACAGGCATGCAGGCAAAACACACGTATAAAATAAATCTTTAAAATATACCTGGAAATCAAAGGTACAAGGAACCCCAGGTGTTTCTGGCGGCGCTCGCCTGTGGCACATCTTACAGCTTTGCTGCCTGCAGCCTTGGCTCTGAGCATGCTCACACACTTTGCACTGTCCCTGTCACAGCACCAGTGAACAACGCTTGGAACCCTTAGCTCAGAGCTAAGACTACTGTACATCATGGATGGCAGTGATTTTGCCCTGCGCACAAACTTTTCTGCTCTTACAGAAACGGTGTAATTATGGAAAACAAAGACTTCTAATATTTTCCCACCATTACTCCTCAAGATGGAAGTATCAATACATCTGTGAATTGTATTGCTAGAATGCTTGATTTTTAAAAATTGCTTTTTTGAGTTGCTGACCTGAACACATTTAAAAAATAACAATCATTACATGAATTTTGTCTTAGGATTAGAACAGAGTTTCCAACAATTTCTAAAATGACCTTACGCATATTTCTGCCATTTTGTATGACATACTTGTGTAAAGTGGCACTCCCAGCTTTGACAGTTATGAAAATCAAAGTAGCAATCAACTCAGAAAAACATTAAGGGTGCTTTATGTTCTACAGTATTAAATATTCAGGCAAGATTTCATTCTTTATGTTAAAAATAAGCATTCGCAATCCACCTCATTGGCATGCAAATTGGCTTTCACCTTTAAGAAATGGTAACACTGCATGTATACCAAAGAACTGCTTGGAAATGTGCTTATGATTTATTATCATATGATGTTTGGTTCACACGTTTATTTCTATGCCTATGTATCTGGGGTCAAGGAAACAAATTCTTGGGCAGAGAGGGATCTTGAGGGCAAACAATTTAAGAATCACTGCTCTAGGCCATTTACAAGTGAGTGCCCTGCAGACAGCCACTGTTTACCTGGCCTTATCGGATTCCAAGCAATGTGCCAAGGCATCTGGCTAAAAAGTTCAAATATCTGAAAACCTCCCATCGCTATGTCCTTCTGTCTCGAAGTGGTTTACAAGAACGAGAGACCTGGGACCCAGCTTCCCTAAGCGTGGATTGCTCTCAATGGTGGAGTTGTAGGTTCTTCCCCACTTGGAAATAAAAAATGCTCTTTGAAGATGTGACACTGTGGACAGGAGGTACTTGTGACCTGGCTTGAGATTGGTTAATTGGGTGTCTTTCTCCCAATATGCTCGTCTTCTGTGTTCTGCAGAGACAAGAGCATCAGGAACAGATGCAGGGTGACCACAGAGAGTTGAGAAACGATGGTGCCAGCAACACAGTGCTGGAAAATGGTGGTTGCTACACAGTAGGGCAACAGAGAAAAGGAAGAAGCCACGAGGCAAGGGGACAAAGGGCAGAAATGAGAGGAGACAGAGCGAACAGTACGGTCCGTTCCGCAATTTGGCCCGGGATCAAGGGCAAGTCCTACATCCGCAGGCAAACCGTAGGCAAGCATCTGAACAAACCATCCCTACACGCTCCGTGGAGTGGCTTACCTTCTGGGTGAGGTCACTGGCCTCGTTGATATACCGATCGCGCTCCTTTTCCAGTTGAAAGATGATCTTCCTCTGCTTCTGGGCCTCATCCTTGTAGTTCTGGATCTCCTCCTCCAGGTTCCTCTTGGCTTGCTCGTGGAGCTTCACCAGGTCCACCTGCTTCTGGGTCGCACTGACCGCCTTAAGCATATTCTGAAAAGCGAGGCAACCAAGCACCTGAATTACAGGGTTTGAGGGCCTGGGGTTCAGTTTAACCCAGCACCCATCTCTAAAATAATTAGATGTCTTGGGTTTGGTACGAATCAAAATGATCATAGGCCCTATAGATTTCGAAGAGTTTGTTATGTGAATTTCGCACAAGGCACGTTTAAATGCACTAACAAACTTCAACAGCCTGAATGGACTCTGCACTGTTTACTGTTTAGCAGTGGGAAATAGAGACTGAAGGGAAAGGGTATCCGCCTGGTTCACACCACAGGGGAGTGGCAGAGCCGGGACTGGAATCCACCTCCATTGCGGCTCTGGCCTTTATATCGTGAAGCCTGGACAGCCAGACTTAATCACCTACATGGTTTTGGCGACAAAGTAAAACAAAACCATCCTGTTAAGTATGCAGAGTTGAGCCCAGTACTGGGTCACAGACCTGTAATCCCAGCAGCCTGGACAGTAGCAAGAGGCAGGAAGATCATGAGTTCAAAGCTGGTCTCTACTGCATAGTGAGTTTCAGGAGGCTCTAGCACACGCACAGGACCTTGTCTCAAAAGAAAAATTCAGAGACTAGAGACGTGGCTAAACAATAGAGCACTGACCCAGCAGGATCCAGAGCACTGAAAAAGTAAAGCCCGGTTATAGATGATAGACGATAGATAGATAGACTGATAGATGCATAGATGGATAGATGATAGATGGATGAATAGATAGATAAATGGATAATGCAAATACCTATAAATAACAAATAACCAATAAATCTATTCCTAAATCACTACTCAAAGAAATGGAAGCACATAGAGAATACTATGAACATTCTTGCTACAAAAGAGATTAGTGTCAACAACAAAGTGATAAGTACATTAATCACTCTGATTTGATCATAAGGCAATGAAAAATGCACAAAACATCCCTCTGTATCTCAAATAGCACTTGTTGCGATTCCATGCCAAGTTAATAGTCAAACAAAACTTTTCTTAAAAAAATCAAAAGTTTCATGCCAGGCGTTGGTGGCGCACGCCTTTAATCCCAGCACTCGGGAGGCAGAGGCAGGCGGATCTCTGTGAGTTCGAGGCCAGCCTGGTCTACAGAGCGAGTTCCAGGACAGCCTCCAAAGCCACAGAGAAACCCTGTCTCGAAAAACCAAAAAAAAAAGAAAAAAGAAAAAAATCAAAAGTTTCATAGTATCCATCTTCACAAAAGTCTAAAACTGAAAACACAATGTCTACCAAGTGATGGGCACCAGAAACACATGGGAGTGAAATATTACTCGGCCGTAAGTGGGAATGAAGTTCTGGTATGTGCTGCAAAATTGGCAGAACTTGAAAATGATGCCGTGAATGAAAGACCAGACACAAAAGTCACACAGTATGTGATTCACTGATACAAGCAGGCAGAATCATCAAATCCACAGAGACAAAGAGCACATATCTCCAGCCCTGGATTTAGTTTTTACATTTATTTTTTTATCATTACCAGCATTTAATCCCTCATCTTGTAAACAGTAGGTTTTCTGCCAGTTCAACACAGGGGTTATTTTCCTTTTTTTTTTTTTTTTTTTTTTTTGGTTTGGTTTGCCTCATTGGGTATTTCAGTGAGGGATATGCAGTTCAATATACCAGCCCCCTCCCCCAGGCCATTGCCCGTGTGAGACTCGGGAGGCATGCAATCGACTTTAATGATTAATTAATTATTTCCCCTCTGATTTGAACTGCCAATCCTCATAGAAAGAAAGAATGATAGTGTTCTGACAGGCAGCACAGTGTGTCTACTGTGTCTTCCAGCACGGCGTGGAAGTGGCATTTATAAAATAAATGCTTAGCCCAGACTGACCTTGTGCGCGTTCTGCATCACCACCCAGCCGATGTTTCCTGAGCATTTTACGTGCTTATAGGCCAGTGGTTATTCAGCCTGGTTGCACTTTGGATTCCTCAGGAATTTGAGAGAAACTGTAAAGCACCCCATGGGAGCTCTGCGTCCAGACAGCCCCCAGGAAGTACTAGGAACCTGGCTTGGCATTCTCAGTGGGAACCTTTCCCCACCACATGTTTTCCTGCTAATTCATCCTGCTAATTCATTTCTCTTTGAGTAAAGACCTCGTTTTTCAGTCCCCACGCCAGGAAAGTGGTCGTCACTAAGGACCCCCAGGTAGTGTTCCTTGTCTGCTAAGCTGCCAAATTATGCAGGTCCCGTGCTGGGGGTGGAGCTTAGAGGCAAAGAGGCTGCCTGGCGTGCACGGGACCCTGGGAGGGATGCTCAGCACTGCGACACTGACTCATGCACATACCAGCACACCAATGAAGGTACCAGAAAAAAAGAGAGGCCTACATTTTATGGCTTTGGTTTTGTTTGTTTGGTTTTTGGTTTTTCGAGACAGGATTTCTCTGTGTAGCTTTGGAGCCTATCCTGGCACTTACTCTGTAGACCAGGTTGACCTCGAACTCACAGAGATCTGCCTGCCTCTGCCTCCCAAGGCGTGCGCCACCAATGCCTGGCGAGAGACCTGCTTTTAAGGGGAAGCAAAAGCTCCCCCAGTCCATCCTTCAGCTTTAGACTCATGAACTCAAGAGACCCAATGAGACAAGGGTGAGAAAAACCGAACCCTACAGCCGAGATGTGTGAGACCCTGAGCTCAATCCCTGCACCTCAAGGAAAGGGAAGGTGAGGGGCTAAATCCAATAGGACATCTCACTAGGTGTAAATTTGTAGAATCCTGAAAAGACAGACGGAAGAAAGGCGAGACTTACATCACCAAGCAATCATTTTCTTGCCTAACACCTCAAAGGCATGTTTTAATTAGCACTCACACCTGTAATTTTTGGATTAGCCGGATTGTAGATTATAGATATTAAATTAAGGAAATGTGACCAACTACTTAGGATGCCAAGTAACACAGCAGCAATGAGACCAGAATCCACAAAACACCCTGAAATCCCTGCTGGCTTGTGTGCTAATTCTCCCGAGTCCTTTTGTGCTCAACAGTGAAAATGTAGCTTCAATTCCAGGCCAGACAATGGCGGAGCATACACAGCTGCTGAGAGGGAAATGAAGCAGCATTGTTCATTCTAATCCATTCTTGTTTGCTCCGGGGTTTCCTTTCCCCCACACAACTTGCTGTATGCAGATACTACAGGGTAGAAGAAAGGCGCTCATTCGCCAGTGTTGCTGTAAGGAACCTACCTTATTTAGTATGTCCCTCTCTCTCAGCAGCTCATCCATCGCCTTCTTATCGAGCTCTGCCTGCTTCTTTGAAGACTCCACCTCTAAATTGCAAGGTAGGAAAATAATAATGAACGGAGAGTCCATCCAAGGGAGAACATGAAAAAGCCAACACGATTTTTAAAAAACAACCTGGTTTTATATGTTCAGCTGTAGCTGTGTAACTCTCTCTGATTGAGTGATGGGTGACCTTCATTCTCACTCAAGAATGTGGGTCTTCTGGTCCCAATAAAGAGATGGAAAAGGAAGCTGAGAGAGATTAAGCCAGCCACAGGACCAAGAGTCAGCAAGGGTGAGATTAAAAGCCTGAACCTGATGGTTGCCAAAGGTCTTTGAGCTTTTTGGGTCTTTTTCATTACATCTGCAGGTGGAAATATGAAATGTAACTACCTAGAACATGTTACGTCTCTCCATTTTTCAAGTCTCCCTTTATGCCCCCTGGTGGAATTCTGTAGCTGTTTTATATATAGGTCTTATAGACATGTTGGTAACTTTGTTCACAGCTACTTTATTATTTTAGTTACTACTGTGGCAGGGGATTCTAGGAAATTAGCTAGGATTCTATACAAAATGCTATTGGTAGCTACATATAGTTTATAGTCTGCCACCTTATTGAAATCTCTTAATTATTCTAGTAGATCTTCAGATCATTCCTTAGCTATTATTGTAGGAAGTCCTAACATATAGAGAGCCCATGTTCCTAACCATTATGGCTAACACTGTGCTTTGATTAGGTACAGCAGAATAAACAGGTTCCCCAGTACACACTGGTAGCCATGTGGGAGGCTGAGAGTTGGAGGGCTGCATCAGCCCAGAAGTTCAAGGCTAGCCTGGGCAATATAGCAAGTTGTTATAACAAACAACATGTCCCTAAGAAAAGACATTATCAGCAGTAAATATGAAATAGCCAAAGAAGGGCTGGAGAGATGACTCAGAGGTTAAGAGCACTGACTGCTCTTCCAGAGGTTCTGAGTTCAATTCCCAGCAACTACCTGGCAGCTCACAACCATCTATAACGACATCTGGTTCCCTCTTCTAGAGTGCAGGCAAGCATGCAGGCAGAATACTGTATACATAACAAATAAATATGTCTTTAAGACAGAAAGGGAAAGAGAGAGAGATGAAATAACCAAAGAAAAGAACTTTCTGGCTTTCATAAATGTGACTCAACAGAGAAAGAATTCAATTCAATGCTCAATGGGTTGAAAATATCTGTGGGGGATTAGAGAGATGGCTTGGTGACTGAGAGTACTTGTTCTTCCAGAGGGCCCAGGTTCAATTCTCAGGATCCACACAGGAGCTCACAACCATCTGTAACTCCAGTCCAGGGGATCCAATGCTCTAGTCTGGCTTTTGAGGATACCCGACAACCACATAACACACAAACATATAAACAAAACACCTATAGACTTAAATATATATGCATATATAGTCAGAGAGAGAGAAACAATGATCTCAAAGCTGACAATTATGGCAAGCAAAACTTCCACATGCTCAGTGTTCGCACAGGGTCTATACCAGTTTACACAATAGATACATGGAGAAGTTGCCAAACTAATCTGCAACTACACCTCGGTGAAGAATCCTTCCCACTGTCTCAGAAGGAAAAATGGCTAGACTTCCTAAAGGCCTACTGAAAAAGCATGTCTGTCTAATCGCTATATCTAGAGATCTAGATTTTGCCTAACTTGCCAAGAAGGAATGTGTACTTTTATGCAAATCTTTTGGAAATGTATGACATACAGTAGCAATGCAAAGAAATCAAGAAGCCATGCATGTTCCTGCACCACGCAGTCAGAATTCATCCCGGAGGCTCCTTCTCCAGGTCTAGAGCTGTTTCTGCCACACCACAGCAGTACCCCACATTTTAGATTATATTGATGTTCAGAAAACAACACATGACAGTTAGTAATCCCTTACTCTGTACTTCCGAAAGACAACCCCAAATCTTATTAATCAAGGGCATTCATTTCAACAGATTCCCTATCGAAAGGGCAGACCTCAGAGTTCAGATGTTATTTATTTCTGTGGCAAATACTGAACGCTATTTTAGGTTAGTTTCACGTGGTACCAACAGAACCTATGGAAGAATTCATTAGGCAAAGAGAGTTGAAAGTAACGGAAATGGTGGCACCTCCTGTTGGCTGGTTAGCAGTGCGTGGGTTAGTCTGCTGGCACACAGAGTCCTGGCTTGAGAGTAAGGAACCACTCATGAACACGAGCACAGAGGCGTACCTCTTTCTAGCCCCAGTAAGGAACCACTCATGAACGTGAGCACAGAGGCGTACCTCTCTCTAGCCCCAGGATCTGATTCTTCAGGGTCTCCTTGTGCTGCTCTACTTCTGCCTTTTGGTCTTCGATTATGTGCAGTTTCTTGTGGATCTGCTCTCTGATTTTGTTCAGCTTCCCGATATCAAGGCGCATCTGATGGACTTCCTCCTCTTTGGCCTGCATTGGTGAGAGAGGGTTAGCCAGGATGCTGAGCAAACACTGATGGACTACGGTAAACTCGTAGAAGAGGCTCCTTCTGTGTCAATGCAGTCTGCAGTCATTCCATGGAACTGACTCAAAACACACACAATCGTTCAGTTTTGAGAGAAACTGGAGGCCTCTGTTCTATGAATGAAGTATGTGGTGCAGAGGCTAAACATAATGAAAAGGTTGGTAAAGTCTGATGTTTTAAATGCCACCTAGTTATAAAGTCATGCAAGAATACTGAGTTATACACATATATGTATGTGAGCTCTGCATACCAATGCTGTATTTGATGGGCAGCTTTCACTTACAGAGTGATCTCTCTGGGAAGGTTAGTGAATCACTATAAAATATTTAAACATTCTTTTGGACCCATAGGGTCACAGTAGCCCAGTTAAATGTGCTGCCCTTCGTCTAAGTGTGTCAGTATGTAGATGTGCAGACAGGTGTGCAGACAGGTGTGCAGACAGGTGTGCAGACAGGTGTGCAGACAGGTGTGCAGACAGGTGTGCAGACAGGTGTGCAGGGTCGCATGAATAAGCAAATCTATACAGTGGCAAGAGGTGTCAGAAAAGAATTACAGCAGTGGAATTCTCTGGTCTTGTGGACATTTCTATTTAAAATTAAATTCACTTTTTTTTAAAGAAATGCTGCCATCAAGAGCTAGGGAAATAGCTCAGTGGTTAAGAGCATTTGCTGTTCTTCCAAAGAACCCAGGTTTGATTCCTGGCACCTCAATGGTGACTCCAGTTCCAGGGGATCCAGTGCCCTCTTCAGGTCTCTGTGGGTGTCAGGCATACCTATGGTATACAGACATACATGCAGGCAAAATATAAACATTTTTAAGTTTAGGGTTTTTTAATTTGATATTTTAAATAACTAGAAAAGTAACTAGAAGGGCAGATTGGGATTCCTCTGTGATCATCTTAACTCTTGAGAAGGGAGAGAGAGAATTAGCAATGTATGTTCTCTCTGGGTTATTGCTAGAAACATAATCCCATTAATTCAGGGATGTAACAAAGTCATCCATCTTCCCAGATTCTCATTCATGTTAGCAAAGGACAGACTTGATGGAACATTTTTTTACCATAATTTCACCTCAGGGGCTAATATATCACTCTGACTTAAGTGGTCATCTCATGCCTGCTCCAACTTGCTACATTGTCAGAACAAGCTCCAGGCCAACTCACTATAGACTCTACTAAGTGTTCTTAGCCTTAGACCCCAGAAAGTTCAGATTGGCTGACTTAAAGCCTTTTTTAGTTTTGTGGTGTCCTAATTATACAGCCATCAATCCAGACTCCATGGTTAGACCTCAGAAGAATCCTGGAAAAGTCTCCTCTTGGCGGTATGCATTCAAAACAAGATTCATGGTAGAGGGTAGGGGAGTGAGGTGTGTGCAAGCGTGTGGTTGTGGTTGTGGAGCATGTGAGGGGGCTGTGGATGTGGGATGCGGGGTGGGGGATGGTGTGTGTGTGTGTGTGTGTGTGTGTCTTCAGATTCTCAAAAGAGACTAGAAGATAAAACATTGTTCTGGTTTACTACTCACATCAATTGATTATTCTTGGTAAGCCATTTATTGAATGCCCAGTATCCAAACATAACAAAAATCGGGACTATGGATTTTCCTTAATCACAAAGGAACATGATACAGACCTTAGTGTCAAACGAGGATCCAAAGTTCATTTACAAGAGAGGGCAGGGAGAACAGGAAAACTGTCTGAAATATGCATTAGACGGTACAAAAAAAAAACACGATTCCATCACAGTTTTTGAATGCCCAACAGAGTCAGTCTACGCCCCGGCTCTCCACACAAGCAGCGAAATCTAATGCTAGCTCTCTATTGTGCACGTAGTGAATGGATCCTAGCTCTGGGCAACTGGTTACTTGCAGGGCTAATTACAGAGACGAACATCTGAGCTTGCTTGGGAAAGCATTTGCATAAGCGTCTGATCAGTTTTATAAGTAAGAGCGGGAAGTCATCAGACTACCTGCTTCTGGCCCTGAAGCGATCACTACGGGCTTGCACCTGCCTCTCTTATGGAGGCTCTTAGCGGTGCTAATACAGGGGCTCCAGTGTCAAAGGCAAACCTGTTTTCACAGGTACTGAGGGCGGAAGTGCTAGGGACCGGACATGGCACACGGTGTTTACTTTGAGCTCCAGGGCCTTCTGCTGGTTTTCCTGGGACAGCTGCTCGCAAGTCAAACTATGCTGCTCGTTCTCCTGCTGGAGTTTCGAATTCCGCAGCTGAAACTGCTCCAGCTCCTTCGCCGCTCTCTCGTTCAGTATCTGAAAGGTGGAGAGTGCGGGGGCTGGTTAGTGCCTGTTAATCTGGTGACTGTGTCTGCATATGCGCACGGGAGGCCCCACAGCCCCCTGGGATGGTACCAAGCACCGTCCTTTTCGTCTTGCAGAAAATGTTCTTTATCCCCCAGTGAAAGCACTAACGCACTCAAATGTAATGAATGTTAAATGGCTGAGGGAAACGATGCCTTCTGATGAGTAACACAGTGAGCATGATTTTTTTTTTCTGCGAGCTTTTGGGAAGTCTTGTTCACAGGTGGTGGATAAATATTTTAATGCCTGTTTGCCGTTTGGCAGGCTGTGCACACGCAACAATTTCTATAATCATTGCAAATGAGCAAGAGATTCAAATGGGCTATGTCAGCTCCGGGGCCCAGAAGCTGCATTAACATGCTTCCAGCAACCCTCCCACCCCCAGCAGAATGGGTCCCCAACACCAGCCCAGAGACAATTCCCCTCTAATCCAATTTAAGGAGATCCCAGGGGGCCCGGCGGTGGAGGAACTACTGCCTGTTCTGAGCAGACATGGCTTTAGAACGACAGAAGACTCCATCTGAAGAAGTTATTTCTACTCGGGGAATACTGGAGAAGTGAAGAATGGCAAAGGAAGACAGGGTCAGCCGGTCACTCTCTTTAAATATAGCCTCCTTGTGTATGAAAGCAAGAGGCAGGAAGAGGCACCCAATTCCCTACCAATGCGGACAAACGGAACCAGCTATGCTAAAGATGACATTTTGTTTTATATGGATCCTGGGCTATTATACAAAAACCCTTGTTTTTACCTGGCTTTCAAAGCCCTTTTTTTTTTCAAGTTCATGTTCAAAGAAGCCTCATGGATTTTTCTTCCCCTCCTGGAGACTGTACACTGTGTGCTATTCATTTGAATTCTGGCTTTATATAAAATTAATAAGGCACAAATGACAAAGAAATGTATTCTAATATCTACATTTTAAGTAGAAAAGTGTATGTGCCTTGACAAGTCTTTAGAAAAAAACTTTATAAGAGAAAAAATTTTAGGAAAAGATTCTTCAACTAACTGTATTGTTTCTTTAACGAATGAGAAAAGAGGGTGATGTGTATCTGTAATCTCGGTACTTGGAAGGTTGGGTCAGAAAGACTGAAAGTTCGAAGCCAGCCTGGACAAAGCTGGGGGGTGCAGGGGTGGGGGGGAACACAGATTAGAATCATTAATGTCTGTATTGTCTTAAATGGCCACAAGAGGGGAAACACTGGAAACATGACTATATTGAAAATGTGTGCCGGGCGTTGGTGGCACACGCCTTTAATCCCAGCACTTGGGAAGCAGAGGCAGGCGAATCTCTGTGAGTTCAAGGCCAGCCTGGTCTACAAGAGCTAGTTCCAGGACAGCCTCCAAAGCCACAGAGAAACTCTGTCTCGAAAAAAACCAAAAAAAAAAAAAAAAAGAAAGAAAGAAAGAAAATGTGTAAAGATGAAAAACAACTTTCTCAACTTGAAAATTAAACCTGTGAGGAATACATATGTTACATTCATTCACTCACTACACGGCATGGAAAATGAATGGTCCGTGCTCGCTGTGAGAGCCGTGACATCAGGGCTGTCTGTCCCAGCATAGTCCCTACCAGACACACTGAGCGCTTGAAATGACGCTGGCACAAATAGGGGTTGAATTTTTAAATTAGTAATAAAGGTAAACAGTCACATGTATTTTAAGGGTTTCCATACAGGACACCACGGGTCCATAGCTACACGGTAACCATAACCAAGAGAATATGGAGAAAGTGAGACACAGGAAAATGCACTCAGTTTGTGGTTCGGTTCTGTAAAGCCCAGACAAAGCTATTAGTCCATTAGAATTTGAGAAGAGGCACAGCGGCTTTGGAGCATGTAACTTTGGAGAAGTAACACTTTGCTTCTTGGGCTGACTGCAAGTGAACAAGGCATGATCGCGTGTTGGGAATACACGAAGCTGCATAGTGTGACATACATGCTTGTCTACGTGTACATCATCCATCCATTGAAGGTTGAAAAGAAACTCATGCAATGACAGGCATGTTGACTGAGGCCTCTAATCTCAGCTACTCAGGACACAACGGGGAGGGGGGTGGCAAGTTCAAGATTAGAACAGGCAAAGGGGGAAACCCTGTCTCAAAAGGAAAAAGAAAAAGAGGTTGAAGGGTGGGACATAGCTCAGTGGCAGAGTGCTTGCCTGGCACACATAATATCTTACGTTCAATCCCCAGAACTCAAAAACAAATTGGAAAAAATAGGCTACCTTTCAATACCTATGAGGTCTGGGAGCAAGAAAATAGTTAATAAATGGCCCATAAGAAGCATCGGGGCTGGAGAGAGGATGGCTCAGTAATTAAGGATCTGGCTGTTCTTCCAAAGGATCCATGTTGGATTCCTAGCACCCTCATGGCGGCTCACAGCTGTAGGCAGCTGCATCCCTAGGAGATCGCACACCCTCTTCTGGCCTCAGAAGAGCACCAGACATATGTATGGCACACAGACATACATGCAAGCAAAACACGAATACACATTTAAAAAACGTAATTAAAAAAAGCATTCAAAGCCCAGTTATAGCAGTAAGTAGTGTTGTAATTTTTAAATAGTGGTGTGAGAGAGAAAGATGCCATGCAACAGAGTTCAAGCAGAGGGTTATTTTATTGGGGGGAGTATCGTAAGAGGGGAGAGGGGGAGGGGACACCGGCCTCCAGGGACAGCAGCAGCATAAGAGAGGAAAGAGAGGCAGAGGGCAGAGGGGCAGAGGAGAGAGACAGAGAGAGAGAGAGAGACAGAGAGAGAGAGAGAGAGAGAGAGAGAGAGAGAGAGAGAGAGAGAGGGAGGGAGGGAGGGAGGGAGGGATGGGAGGTGGGCAGGGCCCTTTTAAAAGGGAACAGAGTGAATGTGCACAGGTGGTGCTCTTAGTGGCAGCAGCTGAGGGCGTATCCTGTCAGAACCCCAAGGACAGGCCAGTACAGATGCCTGAATACTTGCTGGCAGCTTGCTCCTGTCACAGCTACTGAATTGTACATGCTTTGCAGGAAAAAAATGTGGGCTTGGGGCTGTAGTTCAGACGGTAGAGGATTTGCCTAGCACACAAGAAGGCCTGAGGACTGTCCCCAGGATCAAACAAACTAGATGTGGAGGTGCCTGCCAGGAATCCTAGCTCTCAAGAGTTGGGAGTCAGGAGGGTCAGAAGTTCAAGGTCATTCTTAGCTCCTTTCTGAATTTGAGGGCAGCCTGAGCTACTTTAGAACGGATCAGAGAGAAGGGAGGGGGAGGGGAGGGGCCATGCGCGTACCTTCTGCTCCTTGAGCTGCTGTTCCAGCCGCTGAAGCTCCTCCTTGCTCTTCTGCATGTACTGCTGCAAGGCCTTGATCTCCGTCTGCCTGCTGTCCATGTCCGACTGGATCTGCTTGAGCTCTTTCTCTAGCTTTTCCTTCTTCCGAGACTCCCTGGATGCTTCATTCTGACGATGCTGAATTTCTTGTTGGAACTGTGGGCAAGGACAGAGAGTAAGAAGATGAGCGCTTGCAGCGGCCGGTCTCCATCAGCCAAGATGTGCCCGCGCGGGATGTGGTCTGCAGCATGTTGTGGCCGTACATGCCTCGGTGGGACAGTCATGCTGGAGCCCGAAGCTCAAAGCTTCAGAGATGCTCTGTGTTGATTTTCAGGACCTTGACACCATAGGTCCAGCCCGGCTGCAGACAACAAATTCACAGATGGTACTGTAAAACTCAACCGAATGCAGGAAGACGCGCGGGGCCCTAGAGATGGTAAATATAGGGAGACTATCCAGCTCTGCTTTAGGAAAGGCCAGCTACCAGAAATAAGAAATTGTGTTTCTTGATCCCGGGCCTTGCAAAGACAAGCACGCTGGTTACACCTTGATGTTCAAAGTCTATGAAAAGCCCTTTTCTTATCTCGTGCTCAAAAATGCCATTTTCTTACAAGAGTCTGCTCTTGTGATTTATCTTGCGGATTAGAAAGGAGGAGGCAGAGGGATCTCTGGCTCTGTGTCTGGTGCCGGGATGCCTGTTTGAACCCAAATCTTAGGAGAGCCTAAGTAACTTCTCAGACAGAACCTGGACAAAAATGAGCTCAAGAAACAGGCCCAGGGAAACAAGGCAGAACAGAGGACACTTG
Organism: Mesocricetus auratus; assembly: GCF_017639785.1. Taxonomy (NCBI): domain Eukaryota; kingdom Metazoa; phylum Chordata; class Mammalia; order Rodentia; family Cricetidae; genus Mesocricetus; species Mesocricetus auratus. Next base: position 13,493,931 of record NW_024429182.1, read on the forward strand.
GTTTAGACACAAGGGGTCCTATCAGAGAGGAGCTAGCTGGGAAATGAGGCAGGAAGGACAGACCATGCCCCGGAACACGGAACAAGGTAGCAGACCTGATTGATGGTCTGCTCCGCGTCTTCCTTGGCGCGCTCGGTTTCCTGCTGCTGTTCAGTGGTCTGAGCCAGGTTCTCGCGCAATTTCACCACTTCCGACAGGAGCTGATCACGCTCTTTCGTCACCTCTTCTTTGAACTTCAGCAAATCTCGGATGCTGAAAAGGAAGAACACAGGAATCCGCCTAAGCGGCCATTTGTTCGGGAGTCCTTCCTATTGTCCTCAAGCCTGGCTTCCTGGGAGGTCAGCGGTGCACACTGTTGAGGCGATGAGCGACAAGAGTGGGAGCTGACTGTGAGAGGTGTTTGTGGAAGGAAGTGACAAAAAAACAATAAACACAGAAAGAACCTTTTTGCTTTATTAAAATACAGTATCTTTTCCTCTCTGTTATTCGTTACCTCTGAGAATCAGGGTTTGGGGCGGATCAGTCAGAGGAATGACTTCTTCCTGGAACGGTGTTACTTGGGTCTGCTACAATAAGAGCATACTGTTGTTGTCAACTCTTACAATGGGCCCTGAGGTGATGTCAATTTAGGAAATTATTTATCTAACGTATCCACTGGAGGGCTATGATGACAACTAAATGTCTAAAATAAAGCACAAATACAACCAAATAATACGCATTGCCAATTTTCTTTCCATTCATCCAAAATAATTAGCTTATCCCAAGGGGGGCAGCCCACAGAAAATGTTGCCCAGAACAAACTTTAAAATGAGGCCGGCTCCTGGATTTTGTGGAGGCTGTGATAATATTCATTGATTTGAATTGTAAACTAAATAGCTCCACATTACAAAATCCATTCCATCTGACTCACCATACTTCCTGCAGAACTAGTGCTTGTCGGGTGTGAAGTTCTGTGTCCGATGGGACTTTTGCAGCACAGGAAACCCGGAGGGAGGCCAAAGAAGCTAAGAACACGCCCCACAGAGTCTTGCAGCTGACAGTCATTAAGCAGTGTCTCAAAACAGAGGAATTTGACAGTGCTCATTTACCAGCGTCCTTGATATAACATAAATGTTTAGTAAGGAGCCGTCAAAACCTATCCCCAGTTGCATCTGCAGAAATGAAGCCTCGGCTCTAAGGCTGATTGGAAGAGAGAAAGCCACAACTGAGCACACTGTCAAGCAGGAACTACAAACTGCACCTGCCCACACAATATCCTCCTTGCCCTCTGCCACGTGTTAACAGGCCTCCTGTCTGAATCAACCCTCTCACACGGCTCATTGTTCGTTCCTTCTACCACGAGCCCAACATTACAGAGGCCATGTTGGGTTTTCTGATTTTCTCCCTGGTGCCTATAGATGCAACATCCATCAAAGTTGGGTCAATAGGAAATACAAGAAACTGAGAGATCACCATCAGGCCCAAGGAAGCTTACAGAAGAGCAGGTAGAAAGAATTTAAGAGCCATGGGACCAGGATGTCTGCTTCAGGATAGTGTCTTCTGTTTATGATAGGGATCATACCCGTGAATTATCAGCAATATGTTTGTCTCAACAAGACCTGAAAAATGACGACACCATCAGGCATGCCAACATGGATGGGGAAAATCTCACAAGGCCCCACCCCTCAATGAACAACTACAGTAGTTGCTGAGACAGGGAGAATCTGTCTTCTCCAAGGACAGACCCCTTGATAGGCTTTCCAATGCCAAGTGGTCAGCGCTAAGCCCGTGTTTAGTGCACTAAATGAACTCAGCAGGCTGTGCTTATAAAGTGTGTGTGCGCACATACATGGCATCAATAGTGGAAAGGTAAATCTAAAATCTCTACTCACTCAGAAACTATTAGGGTTTCTTCTAGAGAAAGAAGTGTAATATAATCTTTTAGGAGGACAAAGAGAATCTTAAAAAGCAAAAGTCGGGTGCCAGAGAGATAGCTCCGGGGTTTTGAGAGCTGACTACTCCTCCAGAAGACCTGGGTTTGATTCCCAGGGCCCATATGGTGGCCCACAACCACCCGTAACTCCATACCCAGAGGATCTGATGTCAGCTTCTGAATTCCATGGGCACCAGGCACGCAAATGACGCACAGACATATATTCAGACAATACACCTATACAAATAAATTTTTAAATAAATCTTTAAAAAAATCAAAACAGAGCTGGGCAGAAAACAGTTTTTAGGAACCCCACAAAGCAGACTTTTGCAATTCAGAAAACCTTTAAAAGGGGTGCAGTCCAACCCCAGGTTAACGGTACCAGGCTACACCAGGCCACTGCATACTGCAAAGCAGCTGCAGAAGCAAGTTCTCACACTATCAGAAAGGCTTTGACCTACTTGCTGTCCTGATCCATCGACAGTCCAGACCCCTGCTCAACTAGTTTGGTCAGGTTTACTATTTCTTCTTTCAGGGCAAGAATCGTCTCCTTGGCCTTTTGTTCCTTATCATAGGCTGCGTCCACCATCTTCCAGGCCTTTTCAATTTCCTGATGGGACAGAAAGTATTCGTGAGAAAAACAAAACAAAACAAATGGGATTCCAGATGCAAGATAAACCAACACTATGGTTGCAGTGTGATAGCCACAAAAAAAGAATAATATGTACTATACAGTGTGTGGACAGACTAAAGTGTTCAGTGTGAGGAGCCTCTAGTTCAACGAGTATTTTCCTTGTGTAGGGGAGTGAGTGTGGCTGCAAGCTTCTATAGCTCCTGCTCTGTCTAGAAGAATTATTTCTGATAAATTGAAAATTTTTTAAAAATTTAAGTGAAAGCTTATATGCTTAGCAGATACTTAAAATGACTCTATCCCATAAGAGATGACCATAGATGCAATCCTTAAGTTAATGGATTGAAAGTGACTCTTGAGAAGAAGTATATTTTAGTCAAGCAGGGGGATCATGAGTTTGAGGCCATACTGAGCTACAAAGCAAGGTCATCCTGAAAACATGCATATACTTACATACATATCCTTACATATGCACACACACTTATATAACACACACACACACACACATGTATAATGTGTGTGTGTGTGGTTTTTCCTGGGATCCCAGGTGAGTGCCTAGATGGCAAGGCCAGCATGAGAACACCCCACAAGGTCACTTTTCTTTGCTGGCACAGGAGTGTGCACAGCAATCCTAGCAATTCCCATCTTCAGAAGGCCAAGCCCAGATCTTCATCAAATGCACAGTAGGCGAGCACTCTACTTCAGCCCTTGAGTTTTTTCGAGAGAGGGACTCTCACTGTGTGTCAGGATGGCCTGTTTCCTTAGAAACAAATGCTGGTGCTAATGGGGGGGGGATAAAACCCATAGCAGAGAATGGAACTATGACTTCCTTACTGTTGTGGAGCGCAGTATGGAATACTTACATGCACACTTTAAGAGGGCGGATTGCCACTCTATGAGTAAAGGAACACAAGCATTTGTCTTCAATAATCTTGAGTTTGCCCTGCCACTTCACTGTCTTGAAACATTTTAGACAAACAAAATTTGGGTCCTCTATCTAAATAAAGTTTAGGTGAAAATATTTAGCCTTTATGTTGACAAAAATAAAATGGATGGGAGACAATAAACCCAAGCTTGCTATTACAGCATGCAGAGAGTCCTCTTGTGTGAGCACAGAACATCTCTTAGTGACTCAAGCAAAATGTCAGTTTGTGGGCTCCATCCTGATGAGGCAAACATGCACACTGGGCAAAACAAGGAAGCATAGCTAAATGAGAATGTGATTGCATAATGTTTTAACCAAACCAATCTCACCAATTAGATTTTAACTTTCGTTTCCAGTGTTAAATTTTATAATGAAGTGTTTTTCCAATTATCAAATGAATTACGGTTTCCTCATATTTTCCATCAAGAAGCAAATTACAGTAGAGAAAACCATGCTAAAGGAGAGTAGTTTCTAAGAAAGTGGGTCAGTCTTATCTTGTACTGGTCTTGGAAGTGAATCTGAATCGGATGATATCCGATTGCATGCTATCAAGGGAATTACCTAAAACATTCAGAAATTATTTCACAGAGCTAGAGATTTAATTATGAATTAATATGTCTCAACCTCTTATGAGCTTGAGATCAACAGAGAACATGTGTGTTTTATCTTCAAGATAATACAACTTAAAGATGAAAACCACAGTGTGGTACAAAGGCCAGCTTCCCCCAGAGTCCGCAGACCAAATCTCTGGCTTTCCTGCAGGCTCACTGGGGGAGATGAAAAGACAAGGAGGACGGATCATGAAAATTACTCTACAAGAACTCACAAAACAGTCTCTCCTGGATCGAGAGGAAAAGGAGGCATGTAGAAACATGTTTGACAAGGTATCAGTGACCGAAGCGCTTGCCACGAAAACACAATGACCTAAGTTGCATCCTCAGAGTCTACTCATGGCACATGCTTCAACTCCAGTGCCAAGGAGACAAAGGCAAGTGGACCTATGGGGCTAAGCCGGGCAGCCAGTCTGGTCTAATCCTGAAGCACCAGGCTGGTAAGAAGGCCTGTCATTAAAAACAAGGTGGACAGCAACTGAGAAACAACTGTAAACCTCTGGCCTCCACATAAGCACACACATCCACCTACACACACACACACACACATCTACCTACAAACACACACACACATCCACCTACACACACACACACACACACATCTACCTACAAACACACACACACACACATCCACCTACAAACACACACACATCCACCTACACACACACACACACACACACACACACACACACACACTGTCAGATGCATACTCATCTTACATCAACCAAACATCCTGAGAGCCCCAATATTACATTTTATCTCTAAGTCTTTTGGACAACCCATTATTTTCCAGAAACTAGTCAGTAAAATAAAGTTCTCCGTTTGTTTGCAGCATAGCAAGCCTCACCAGGGATAACTACTTTCTCTCTAAGTGAATGCTCCTCCCTGGGCTTAATGAATATCTACATTATGTAAATTTTCTCCTAATAACTCATTCTTACCAGCCGGAGAGCTGTCAATATAATGGACAAGTGACGTTTGAAAGTCAAGTTCATCTGCTTCTAGATCACTGACCTTCTTGAGAGACGCGATGGTGGTCTGGTCGTCTTGAGAAAGTTTCAGGGCAGTGGCCACCTTGGCAGAGTTCACCACGATCTCTGCATTCAGCTCTCTGCATTTGGCCATGAGGCGTTTCTCGTTGTCGTAAGACTTTCTCATGACATTATGAAGCTTCTCATATTCAATCCTGAACTTTTCCACACTTTTGTCTCCTGAAAGTTCATTGAGAACCTCCTGAAAATCTCTTTCAATTTCTTCAAATGCAGTTTCCTCCAGCACGAGTTTTTCACCCTTTTCCTACAAGCAAGGATGTCACTCCATTACTGTCCAGAAATGGCAACTGGTACCTCAGAGTGAAAGCCCCTCACATATGCAAAGTCAAAGCCACCAGCCAGCAGAAACATTGAGACTATGTGTTGGGAAGATTCCCTCCTCATATTCTGATGTATTTATATGATGCATACATATATGCCATTATAACTAGTTGACATGAGGTCGTGCCCAAGTAAGGTAAGCCTTCACTCCAATAATATAGGTATACTTAGCAGATTTGGGCAAAGACAAAGAGACACAGAGAGGCAATGGAAAGACTATTTGGACTGATGCAGCTGCAATCCAAGGAAGACTAAATATTTTCTGCTACTACCAGACACTAGAAAGAAACAAGGAAATATTTCACTCAGGGTCTCAAAGAGAACATGACTCACCAACATCTTAACTTCATTGAGAACTGGCAGACAAAAGATTTCTACTGTTTCAAGCCACCCAGTTCATGACACTTTGGTATGGCTGCTCTCAGATGAACACCTACTTATTAAGAACAGCATAGCAGCACAAATAATGATATAGGTATGGCTAATGCATTCATTCATTCATTCAACGAGTGTTTATTCACCACCCTCTCCTAGAGGCAACCAAGGTAAGAAATAAATGGCCCACCCACAGGCTATTTCTCTTTTACTAGCTGGTTGAGTATTTCTGTAGTAACAGAAATATTGAGTCCCTGCCATAAAATGCATTCTATGTTCTTCAAGAACACATAAAAAGAGACTTACTCCCAGCAGCAAGAATAAAGCACATTTCATGAAAGAAGTGGTACTCAAGCCACTAAAAGAAAGAAAAGACTCCTCACAGGCAGCTCTGAAGAAAAAATCACTCCCAGCAGATGACAATGCCTGAGGCAGAGCTCACGGCCACACAAGTGCCGGAGATGCCCACAGCTAAGAGGCATGACAAGGAGAAGAGGCTGAGACAGGTTGGGAGCGTGGAATGACGCGCTAAGAAGTCTGGATTCCTGTTCTGTCAGATGTAAAGACCCACCCAAAACGTCTGAGAATAGATACAGCATGAAGCTTCGTTTATGCTTTCCACGGTGTGCTTTGATAGTCTACACAAAAAGGGTTAACGTCTGCCACCCCCTGCTCATCAAAGAAACCAAACGAAATGATCCTTTATCCCAATAATAATAAAATTTTAGTTCACACTCAAGATTCTAAGTAGCCTTGTTTGCCTCTTCTCTCAATGGGCACAGTTTGCGCAGTATGAGGAAGGTTTGTGCATATAGTCTTAGTTTAAAAAAGAAAGAAAGAAAGAAATACGCACTGTTAATTAAATCCCTACACATGATGCATAAGCAAAACACAGTGTTTAGAGATTTAAATGTGGTGCATGTAACACTTGGCTTAACAGCTTTAGTACTATTTTAAACCCAACAGAGGTTCCCTTGCTAAAAGCAGATTATTGCACAGAACACCATTCAGCAAATGCTCGAAGAAGGAAAAACCACTTTGAGCAAAAGTGGTGGTGCTGCGGCTGCCCCGTCTCATTGATGCAACACCTGAGTCACAAATTCCTAGGAGTCACAACAGCGCTCTGCACTCTGGCCTTGAACGTGGCTTTAGTGTCAACATTTGATCAGAGGCCTAATGATTTGTTTGCAACCAGATTCTCCCCATAAGCCTGCAATTAGTACAGGAATGGGAAAACATCAAAGAGACATTTTAAAGAAACTTTCATGAATGAAAGAGGTGTATGTTCACATTGTCACTTCCAAAAGTGTTCTTCTGTTAAAGGCAAAGCAACGATAATCTCTTAGCCCTGACCAAGAGATTATTGGGCAGCTGTTAATTTCTACGTGGTGGCCAGGCTTGAGTGTGTACTTAAGAAGGACATCAAGATGAAGTGATCAGATCAGAGGAGCTGTGACAGTCCATCATCTGCCTACAGAGTGTCTGCCCTGGGGTCTGAGGCACATCCCGTTGTAAGGAGAACTTTTTTTTTTTTGAGGAGAATAAAGAACAATGAACTAAGATGACACAGTGAGCCGAGGAGGGACCCTCAAAGCAGACAATGAATGAGAGCCAGCAGGACCAAGAGGAGAAGACAGGACGCGAGAAGACATGAAAGAGACTAGGAGAGGGGAGAAGCGTTGCAGCAGCGGCAGCCTCGTGGGTGTGGGGATGAGAGTGATGGCGCCTGGGGGTGGGACCAGCGGTGGAGATAAGGAGCCATGAAGAGCCATTAACCATGCAGAGTGGAGCTTCCAAAGGAAGACCGGGCATGGAGGAGACTGGGATGCAGAGGCGCAGGGAAGACAGAAGCAATACGGTGTGGCATGGAGGTTTTGGAGATGCTGGGACCAGGGTTGGTTTCACGGGTGTGGGCCCAGTCAGTCACACGGGATCTGGAAGACTCCTACTTTGGTTAAATTCCCTACTGTCATCTCTTAAGATTCTTGGTTTTAACAAAATGCTTTTAGCTTTACTCTGGGCCTCATGAGTCATGCAGGTGATTCCCGCTAGAAATTGTTAAGAGGTGGGGGTGGGCTCCGGCAGATCGATGAAGAATTTAAGTAAGACCAGGCTAGATGAGGACTCTGAATATCGATTGATGGTGAGGATGTGGGGCTGTTGAGGCTATAAAGGAGAGGGCTAATGGACAGACAGGCTACGGAAGGATGAAGAAATGAAGCCTCATTAGTGAGGCTGAAGATGAAGTGTCCTATAGCGCCTGTGAGAGATGCCGGCTATGAGATGTTAACACGGGGTCAATGAGAACGCGATGGACCTTGAGGAAAGTGTATGACAGCTGGTGATCATACGTTAGGGAGTCGGGGCGTGACAGGTGGGCAAGCTAGTGAGCAGGGTGACAATGAGTGTGTCGATGAGACGTTTTCAACAGTATCACCTGCAGTTCGGCTGTAGGGTGCAAATCACGGTCTGGGAATTCATGAAGGAGCAAAGGGTGGGGACAAAGCCAAGGGAGAAAAGCGCGAGAGAGCAGATAGCGAGGGTGCTGGTGAAGGAGGACCGGAATTAGCGAATGTAGCAAAGGACGGGTTCCAGCAGGAGAGAGATGACAGCGAGAGGTCGAAGCAGAGAAGCAACAGAGGGGCGCTGACTCCTGACCTCCGTCATCCTGACGCTCTTTGAAGGCGGCCTCAAAGGCTGCCGTGGAGATCAGAAAACTGGGCTGGAGTCTGGAGAAGGGGCTGTGCACTGCCCCCAGTGTCTAAAAGGGCGACACGTTTTTTCTGATCGCCAGCCCGGCGCCGAAACCCGGCGCTCGGCGCGTCTTCGGTCTCCTGGCAACCGCCACGCCCCCTGCCGCTGACAGCGCCGCAGACGTTCGAAAGGGGCGGAGCCCCGAAGGTCCGTACCTGGGCGTTGGTCTGAAGAGACATTTGCAAATGTATTCTGAAGGTGGGTGGGTCCAAGGAAATCTAGAGGCGGTGCCTCTGAGAGGCTGGAGTCCAGAGACCCAGGAGAAATGTGCAATGCTAATAGGAAGAGCTGGTATAATCAGTCTCCTTCGTGAAATGTAGTTTCTTTTTTTTTTTTATCGCTAGCCCTATTCCTAACCCTCAAACTCAGCCCGAAAGGTTGTTCAATAAGTGCTCTTGTGCTCAGACGTGTAATTTTTAAGTCAGTAACATTTAATATGCTTTTGAACGCTAGAAATCGTCTTGAGTTCTTTTTTCACTCAGTGTTCTTTTCTAGGGACTATCTTTTGCTTGTTTGTTTGTTGTTTTGTTTTGTTTTCCAGGACAGGGTACCTCTGTGTAACCCTGGCTGTACTGCAACTCTCTGTAGACCAGGTAGGCTTCGAACTCGCAGAGATCTACCTGCCTCTGCTTCCTGGGTTCTGGGATTAGGGGTGTGCGCCACCACTGCCAGATTGTACGGTCTATCTTCATTGCACTCGTGCCCACCGCTTGGCATTTCAAATTTGGGATCCAACGCGTTACTCCCTTTCTCAACTGCTGAATGCAAAGGCTGCCTCCAGTTCCCCAACGCCAGTAGTAAGGTAGCCATGGACATTGTTGTCTGCCGTTCATTTTACGGATCTACATGCAAATTCCCCTGAGAAAGATATTGATGAGTTGGCGATTGTGCATAGGGGAATCCTGGGACACCACATGAGAACATGTAGGTGTGTCCTGCACAAAGAAATCCAGCCAAGCGACCACTGGGGCTAAAATAGAGCCTCTACTCTCCCTTACCACACCCCTACTATGAGATTTATCCTTCATCCTCCCAACACACACAGGCAGCAAAAGCTCTCTTCTGTAGCCAACTCATGAACCTGTGAGGCTGTGACCGTGTGACTATCTGGAAGGTGGACGCTGCTTTCCAACTGCAAAGGTGTCCCTACTCTCTGGTGGAAGTCAGTGACTCAACGGCACCAAGTGCTTGCTGTTCGATTGTGGTACACAAGCACTGTCCTGTTGTGTGTCCCACAATGTGCTCCAGACTCAGCGTTTGCTGGTCTGCAGTACTTTCGATTCATGAAGACCCAGAAGGCGTTTATTTAGCATAAACAAGGGCTTTACAAACACTGGCTCATCTAATTCGTGGTTCTCTGACCCTGTCAATGGGCTGGGAGAAGCAGGAGCACGTTTTTTGGCTTTTTTTTTCTTCTTTTTCCAATAAAGAACTTGATCATTTCTTCATATGCACATGAGCCATTTTGGGCTTCCCTTCTGTGAGCTGCCTTTGCCAACCTTTCTTTTCCTTTTTAAACATCTCAAATATTTACTTAAAATTAAAAGAATAAAAATAAGCCGAATAACGGTGGCACACACCTTTAATCCCAGCACTCAGGAGGCAGAGGCAGGTGGATCTCCAAGTTTGAGGCCAGCCTGGTCTACAGAGTGAGTTACAAGACAATCAGAGCTATACATAGAAACCATGTCTTTAAAAAACCTTATTATTATCATTATTATTATTATATTATATGGCATGGAAAAACATTTTACCTTTATTTGGATGTTTCAATAGGCATTAATTTGGATGATATGACAATAGTTAAAATCTATGTCAATAAAGAAGTTAAAATATTCGTGCACACTTTATGATTTGCAAAAATTCTCCATTTGTGTCTGCCTAAAAAGAATAATACTTTAGCTGGTGAGATAGCTCAGGGGGTAAAGGCGTTTGCTGCCAAGCCTGATGACTTGAAGGCAATCTTCAAAGTCCCATGTAATAGAAGGGAGGACTGATTCCCCTAAGTTGTCCTCTGATCTCCATATGTCTACATCTGCCATGGTACACACACACACACATATACAAACACACACACACACACACACACACACACACACACACAATGTTAAACCATAGTATTTTGTGTTTTTTGGTTGGTTGGTTGGTTGGGCTTTATTGGTTTTTCAAGACAGGGTTTCTCTGTGTGACAGCCCTGACTGTCCTGGAACGCATTCTGTACACCTGCCTCTGCCTCTCAAGCGCTGGTGTTAAAGGTGCGCATCACTGCTAGGCCTGCATCTTGTCCTTTTAATTGGCCTTGAAAAGGACCATTAAGTTAGACTGGAAAGATGGCTCGGGTTAAGAGCCCTGGTTGCTCTTCCAGAGGATTCAAGCTTAATTTCTAGCACCCTAGTAGTTGCTCACAACTGCCTGCAACTGCAGTTCCAGGGATTCGGTACTCTCTGGTCCCTGTCAGCACCAGGCATGTGCACAGTACACATATATGTGGGAAAACACCCGTACACATAAAATAATTTTAAAAGACCATAAGCGGTATGCGTGTGGTGTATATACATACACATGGGCGAAACAATTACACACATAAAATGTAGATAGTTTTTTTAAAGATGCTGGAGAGGGGGGCAGGCTCGGTGAATGGAGGCACATGTCTGTAATCACTGCACTCTCGGGAGACTGGGCAGAAGTATCAGAAGGCTGAGGCGATCCGGATTCCATGGGGTGTGTGTGAGGGGGTGAAACTCCACTAGAGCGCTAACATTAACGTTGGCTATGCAGTGGGATTTTTGCATCTTGCCCACTTTCCTGTCTTTTCCTTCTTTTCGCTGTACAGAGCGTCTTTGTGAGGCCTGGACAGCAGTCTGCCATCCAAGACCGGAAGCTCCGGTCTTCGTGCTTTTATGAAACAGTAATCGTAAGGTCTGATACCGTAGCTCTCTGTCTTTTTTCTCCCTTTCATCTGTCTGTTTGCTCTTTCCCCAGCAGTCTGCCCTACAAGCCTCACCGTTTCACTTTCTAGCATGCGGTTCTCAAGCCCGTGTGCAGTCCGCCTTAGCACTGAGTGCGAAACGGTGACGGAGACAGACTCGCTTCTCTCGCTGACCTTTGCACTCACGACGCGCTGCTGGCACAGAGACCGAAGGGAGCGGGCACAGAGAATCCGAGCACAGCGTGGAATGGTCGTTTCCCACGCGGATGCTTGGACTGTGTGGCTATGTCTAGCACCTCAACACAGGGTTCACAAAATTTTAGCAACAGTGGACGGTGTTTAAAAGCACAGGCCAAACACAAATTCAAAATCAAAATATAATGAATGACCTGAGGCGCTGACACCTGCCTCAGTTGTTTCCCACGGCTGCACTGCGGCCTTGGTCCTGAGCACCCATACTTTCTAGAGTGTAAACCATTGCACCGGTGTCGTGCAAACTGCACAGCCTGAAGCGCCTCTGCTCGGGCTCGACATTACTGTTTGCTGCGAATTGCAGGGTTTCTGCTGCACATGCAAGGTTCTCTCTTCTCTCTCTTCTCTCTCTCTCTCTCTCTCTCTCTCTCTCTCTCTCTCTCTCTCTCTCTCTCTCTCTCTCTCTCTGTCTCTCTCTCTCTCTCTGTCTCTCTCTGTCTCTCTCTCTCTCTCTCTCTCTCTCTCTCTCTCTCTCTCTCTCTCTCTCTCTCTCTCTCTCTCTCTCTCTCTCTGTTCTTCTGAACAGGGTTTCTCTGTGTGGTCCTGGCTGTCCTGAAACTCACTCTGTAGACCAGGTGGGCCTCAAACTCAAACTCAAACTCACAGAGAGCCTCCTGCTTCTGCTTATGACGTTAGAGCCTGCTCCTTCACCTGCCACAGGCAGCAAGGGGCAAGGGGAGCTATCTCTCCCCTGCCCACAGCACCGTATGGCAGATGAGGGGTGTGGTCAGATCTCCCATGCTCATGCTATCAGGGCCTGTTCACCTGCACACCTATCAATAGCTCTACCGCACTGCCCAGGTGGCCCGCCAGCCTCACTTTCCCAGTTCCATAGCTGGTAGGGGGAGGGTCAGTTCCCTCGCCTGCCACAGGTGGCAGGGGCAAGGGAAGGCATCTTTCCCTCACCCTCACCGCCACGTGGCAGACAAGGGAAGTGTTCTATCCTTAAGAAACAAAATGACTTAATTATGGGAAGATAATTTTAATATTTTCCTACCAGCCTTCACTTTTCCTACCAGCATTCCTCAGTATGCAAGTATCAGATTAGTATACCTTTGTGTTAGGATGTTTGGTTTAGTTTTTTTTTATTGCTATTTGAGTTGCAGATTTGAGTTACATTTTTTAAAATTTATTATGTAAATTTTGGCTTGGGATTAGGAGAGTATTGCCAGCAAGTTTTGAAGTGGTCTTAAACAAGATTGTGATTTTTTTCAAACTCCAAGTGTTTGGTTAGTGGCATTCTCAGTATTGGTGACTGATAAGACCATAATTTAGATCTACTCTGAAAAACACTGAAGGTGTTTTATGTCCTCCACAAAAATATCAAATGTTAGCTGATATTAGCTAAAAATAAGCAAGCATAATCATCTCATTAGCAGGCAATTTTGCTTTTGCCTTTAATACACAGTAAAATTAAATGTATACCTCAGAAGCATTTAAAAATAAATGTCTTTATGACTCATTGTCAGTAAATGTTTGACATCTATACATATTTTGTAAATTTACATACCAAGGGTCATATACATTTTTCTTGGAGTTATGAGCAGAAAAATTGTAAGAAGTCCTGATTTCAGCTCACAGAGAGAATAAGAGTTGTAAGGATGCAGACACTGCTTACACAGCGTGATTTATAATCTGGGGAAAACACAGTTCCGGAAGTGGGCAGTCTGGGATCCCCAAGGACATGGAAGACACGCAACGTGGTCAGCTCACAGAAGCGAGATCCAGATGAACATCAATGTGGGTGTGGAAATGGATGATGAATAGAAGAATGAATCTTTGAACAACTCAGTTCATGATGATGAAACAAAATGATTTCCCATTTCCTGGTTTTGGGAACTGGAGTCATTCTGCTCCCCCGTAGAGTTGCAATAAAAAGAAAGCCACTAGGTGGCATCACACTACAAACAGTCCGCACCTTTCACAGCCTTAAGGACACCCGAGGTAGTTCAGCTCTGATTTGAACAAATACTAATCTCATTCCTCCTTATACACATTTATTTCCTGAACACCTACTATATGCCCAGCCTTGGACCTTTGACTTCAGCTCCTTGAAGATGTGAAACCTGGAACTCACAGCACTTCCTTCTCTGCCTAGAATTTTGAACCACCCACTCCTGAAAGTTCCAACACACCCTTTCTTCAGATCTCCCATCCTCAGTGAACTCTTCCCTAGCAAGAATGCACATGGCCTGTAGTCTACTTCTTAGACTATCCCATAATGGTAACAAATGATCTGATCATATAATTGGAAAAACCCTCCCAAAGCAACTGAACAGCAAAAGGCCTAAGATCATCATATAAGCCTTGCTCAGCCTTGTACGTTGTTTTCAGTTGGGTTGGGTTTATGGGCTGAACTCTTTGTCTCTGTCTCTGTCTCTCTCTCTGTCTCTGTCTCTGTCTCTCTCTCTCTCTCTCTCTCTCTCTCTCACACACACACACACACACACACACACACTCATATGTTGAAACCCTAACTTCTCAGAGCTCAAAATGAGAAGATTGTGTTTAGAGGTAGGGCCTTTGAAGCCATGAGTCATGACTAAAGTTAAAACAAGATCTTTGGGGTGGACCCTTATGCAATCTGACCTGCGTCCCTCTAAGATGAAGCAATTGGCAGTACAAGCAGGAGCACGTGCAAAGACAGGAAGGCTAAGAGAGAGGCCGCCGTGACACAGCAAACTTATAGACACCTTCATCTTAGACTTCTAATCCCCAGTATTATGAAGAAACAACTGTCTGGGTTTAGGCCATTAATCTACAGACTCACTGGTCATCTTAGATGATGGATCAAGTTCCTAGCCGAGTAGAGTGTGAAGCATTAGTTCTGGCAAGCTAATGCATCCAGCAACTGCACGGTAAGCGGCCATTGAGTGAACGGCTAGTGAGAGAGCTCTCAGACACGGAAGTGAAGGGGGTCACGGCATCTTGGGGAATGGGAACTGAGGTTGAGCTGTAAGAATAAGAGTAGCAATGTGGGAGAAAACAGAAGGAATCCCAGCTATAGGAAATAGCATGGGCACATACCACGGCAAAACTGCAGAAAGTCTCCTGCTGCTTGGAGGTGGCTCGGCACTTAAGACCACATGCTGTTTTCACAGAAGTCCTAGTCTGGTTCCCAGCACCCATATCAGGAGGTGCACAGTCACCTATAACTAAAGTTCCAGGGATCTGATGCCTCTGACCTCCACGGGCTCCAACAGGCATGTGCACGCACGCGCGTGCGCACGCGCACACACACACACACACACACACACACACACACACAAATAGTCCTTTTATTAAAGAAGAAGGCACAGTCCCTATCAGGGGCCAATGCACACTGTAGACAAGAGGGCAGGAGTGAAGAATAGTGAGCTGTGGAAGAGTAGCAGCGAGGTTGCCACAAACTCAAGGACCAAAGACAGTCACGGATACACGTATTTGTTCTGCAGGCTAACTCAAATATTGGCAGGAGCTATAATTCCTCTGAAAATCCCCTTGTTTAAACCTGACTACTGCAGCCTCTTATCAGTGCCCTCCTAGGACTGCTCAGCTACACGCAAAGCACAGCTGTAGCAACACTATCGTGTAGCTAGGCGAGCGAGCGCTGTCCTCATCAATGACACCCAGGGAGCTGATAAAGCAAACCTCCAGAAGAGCAGAGCCTAACTAGAAACTTCCCAGTTTTAAAGGCAATCGATGGCATACCTCAGGAGCTCACTCCTCAAGGGATCACAGAAGTCCTGCATGCCACTAAGATGGAGTTTGCACAACCCACAGTCTCATTTAGACAGACAACTTCTACCACGAAGTGCATTCCTCCACGAGGCCAGATGCTCTGCTCGCTCAGCCTGCCTCCCATAGCTGAGTGTGGCCAGGCATTCACCTGGCCACAAGATGCCTATACATTTTCCTAGGAATCGACATTTATGGTCACAAGTTGCCAGTCAAACACTGCTGGACCCTGGAACTGGGCATGTCAAGGCCAGGAGAAGCAGAAAAAGGTGGGCTTGGGAGAGAAGGAAGAAGAAAAAAAGAAGGTGAAGTCAGGTATGGTAGTCCATACCTGTGATCCCAGCTCTGGGGATGCTGGGGCAGGAGAATCACAAGTTTGAGGCCAACCTGGGCTACATAGCCCAATCACCCACACCTACAAAGCAAAACTTTGCCTCCAAGTTTTTTGAAAAAAATATTCAAACAAAACAAAAAAAGGAAAAGGAAAAGGAGGAGGAAGGGGAAGAAGAGGAACACAGACTCCAAAGAGATTAGGGAGACAACTCTTGAGTTGCTGGTAAGAGGTCCCGGGGAGACCCTGCAATATCTGCTTCCCTGGGTTCTGCCTATGTGCTGTGTCCTCCAACAACATCACGTTATTTGTTTCAGAGAAATGAAAAATGTTTTCATTGCCTAGACCCATGATCCACCTTCCAAACGACAAGCCCTGGCTGACATGGGTCCTGTTTACACAGGCATTCTTCCCATATTGCTGGATTTACTGTCCGTGGAATCTAAAACTGCAACTGGGCCCCCAGTGGCATGGTAGGAACTGCTCCAGTCATCATGTCTAACATTTTTCCCTCCAGGCTGCTGAGAAGATTAAAAGCCCATGTGTTACAGAAAATTGTTATCATTTATCAGCCAACCCTTTGGTCACCTAAGATGACAGAACCGAATCCCAGCTGGCTAGCACTCTCCAAAACTGTGAGCAGCACATTTTATTCCTTTCATCTCCTCCTTTCCAGCCCGCTGCAGACTTAACTTCACAGAACATCCTGTGAGTGTCTGGCACCAGCTCCCAAAGGGCTCCAGACAAACTCCCCTCTTGGTACCGAAGGAAGCAGTGAAGCTCAGACAGACGGATGGGGAAGATGGGAAGGTCGGGAGGGAGGCAAGGTGAGAGCTGGAAAAAAATAAGCCTGGCCCCCTTTGGGGGCAAGAATAGTCTCGTAACCAGGACATGTCACCTGTCTGGAATGTGGTTAGCTTCCCAGCAGCTGTTCTCACTCAGGTGAGGCGACTCTGGGCCACAACTGGCTAAGCCAGCTAATTCAAGTTCATGCGTCTTGCTCAAAGAGGCCAAAGTTGACAGCTCTGCTCCTTCTGTACTGAAAAGGACCTGTACAAACCAAGTGGCTGACCAGGTTGGATAGAAAGGCTGGTGACATCCCACAAAATATACCCACTATAAATAAAAATAAATAAGCAAACACCTTTTAAGTTACAGCATGACTGCTTTTGATGATGG
This sequence comes from Mesocricetus auratus, assembly GCF_017639785.1. Classification (NCBI taxonomy): domain Eukaryota; kingdom Metazoa; phylum Chordata; class Mammalia; order Rodentia; family Cricetidae; genus Mesocricetus; species Mesocricetus auratus. The sequence goes on from NW_024429182.1 coordinate 13,510,920, forward strand.
GTCAATTCCTACTATCCCCTGAAAGCGTTATTACTTTCAAACACCTCCAGGCTTTACATATTTGGTTTCCGTAGTGGATGGTTTTATGTCAACTTGACACAAACTAGACTCAAAGAGGAGGGAGCCTCGTGTGAGACAATGCCTCCATAAGACCGAACTGTAAAGCATTTTCTTAATTGGTGATCGATGGGGGAGGGCCCAACCACTGGTGGTCCTGGATTCTACAAGAAGCAGGCTGAATGTCCGAGGACCATGCTAGCACAGGGAGTCAACGTAACCATGCTGTGCCCAGCCAGTCCTGCCCTTCACTGGCCCTGGGATAGCTGAGAGCGGAGCCGCCACCCCCACCCCCTATACTCAGGAAAGATGGCCCCACCCCTCATCACAGGTGTGCACCTCACCTGGGCAGCACATTAGAGCTGAACATCTGGGCAGGGATGCAGGTGAGCTAGCCCTGAGGGCATAAGAGGAGACCTGATCCCGCCCACCCTCAGCTGTCACGTGGTGACATGCGTGAGGGAAAGATGCCCTCCCCCCTCTGCCCCTTGCTACCTGTGGCAGGTGAGTAAGCTGGCCCCGAGGTCACGAGAGTGAGAGATCTAGTCAGGGATGCAGGTGAGCTAACCCTGAGGGCATGAGAGAGAGCAGACCCTGCACCCTGCCTGGACAGCACACTAGAGATGAGCAGACATCGCCCGACCCATACTCTCCTTACAGCAGTCGGGAGGGAGGGTCCTGCATATTGCATGAACAAAACAGCAGAGATGGCCTGGTGCATGTGTGAGCGTGGGTGACCCAGACCAGGGTCTGAGAGCAGGAGAAGTGGTCCAGCTCCTTGTTGCAGGTTGCATTGGGTGAGCTAGCTGAGGCAATGCTGGAGAGCTTGTGGTGATGATGAGGGAAATCTGGTGGGCTGACCAACCCAGCTACCACCCAGGCCCAGAGCCAAGGCTATGAGTTGGCCCACTCCAACATCCCCCTCATCGATGAACTGTTGGAGCAGGTGAAGGGGACTAGCATACAAATCCAAACCAGCAGGGTCTCCATGACACAAGACAGCAACAGGATACCTGAGAGGAACCCCAGTGAGAGCCTGTTATTGATGATATAGCAGAAACCAGAGGCCTTGAGCCCGACCAGCGACCTATGCCAACGAACACTTGCAGGTACAAAGATGAGTGGACTAAAGGGTGAACTGTGTGACTCAGTGGGCCACACTACAGTTCAGTTTCCATAACAAGATCTTCCTCCTCCTCCTCTCCCTTCTCCTCCTCCTCCTCCTCTTCCTCATCCCCATCCTCCTCCTCCTCCCCATCCTCATCCTCATCCTCCCCCTTCTTCTCATCCTCCTCCTCCTCCCCATCCTCATCCTCATCCTCCCCCTTCTTCTCATCCTCCTCCTCCTCTTCCTCCTCCTCCCCCTCCTCCCTCTCCTCCTCCTCCCTCTCCTCCTTGTCCTCCTCCTTCATCATCTCACCCCCTAGATTTTTTTTATTTATTTTGTTTTTCAGGGGAGGTTGCAAGGGCAGAAGGCAGATGTGAGGAGATGGGGAGATAAGTGGAATCAGAATGCATGATGTGAAATCCACAAAAAAATAATAATAAAAGTTAATTTTTAAAAAGCAGGCTGAGCAAACCATGAGGAGCAAGCCAGTAAGCAGCCTCCTCCATGGCCTCTGCATCAGCTCCTGCCTCCAGGTTCCTGCTCTGTTTGAGTTCCTGTCCTGACTTACTTTGATGAAGGACAGAGATGTGAAAGTTTAAGCTGAATAAACCTGTTCCTCCTCAACTTGCTTTTTGGACATAGTGTTCTGTTGCAGCAAGACAGTTCCTATACCTCTTTCACTGTCAAGCTAACAAGTAATTATGCATTTATAGTTGTGCTAGGGATCTAACCAAGGGCCTTGGGCATATTAATCAAGCACTCTACCACTGAACCATGTCCCCAGCCTGATGGGGAAATCCTGTGTATATATCAATAAAGCACTGTTGGCCAATAGGGAACCAAGATAGGTGGGACTAGGATTTGAGGAGGATTCTGGGAAAGAGAAACACAATGTAGGCTGCCAGAGGAGTAAGGGGTCTGGACCCTTTTCTCCAGTAAGAGAAATACTTAGATTAACAATTATGGGTTAAATACTTAAGTCAGAGCTAGCCAGTAAGAAATAAGCAAATGGCCAATGGCTTCATAATTAATATAGTGTCCTGTGTGTTATTTGGGGACTGCAACTGGGCAGGGCCCAGGCAGATGGTGAGAAGACAACACTCTACGCCATCCACTTAGTGTTTTTCAAGAGTACACTCAAGCTGGGCGTGGTGGCCAAACCTGTAGTCCCAAGGAGTGACAGGAAGTACAGGAGTTCAAGGCAAGTCTGAGCTACCTAGGAGATCCTATCAGAGAGAAAGAGAGAGAGAGAAGGAAGAAGGGAGAGAGGAGAAGTGAGGGGAAGGTGGGAGGGAGGGAGGGAGGGAGGGAGGGAGGGAGGGAGGGAGGGAGAGAGTTTTATCACCACCCACTTAGCCACCCCTCCCGTGGTGCTGAGACCCGAGTGTCGATCATTGGCTGCAGCTGTGCATTTGTTTCTGTGCTTTGCTCTGCTTTCCCACCAGACACCGTGTGTCTCTGATGCTGACCCTGCACAGGAGACACTGAGAAAGAGAGGCTGATGAGTGAATAGGAAGAGCAGCTCTCTCACGCATGCAGACACCCAGTAATGGCTCTTAGACATTAGGGAATGAAGAAAGGCAGGCTGTTAGAATGGGAACATGGAAGTGTTGTTTTGAGAAGGGTCTCCCTCTGTACGTCAGGCTGATCTCAGATCTATTACATAGGCCTGAACTCACGGTCCACTCGCTTCGGTCTAAGTGCTGAGATTACAGGGTCCTAGAGATTGGGGGGAGGAAAGACAGGGTTTTTTCTGTGTAGCCCTGGCTGTCCTAGAACTAATTCTGTAGATCAGGCTCACCGAGATCCTCCTGCCTCTGCCTCCCAAGTGCTGGGATTAAAGGCGTGCGCCGCCACCACTACCTGGCTCCTGATTGAGATTTTCAAGGCAGTTAAACAAAAATCATGCTAATGTACATACTAGGACACGGAAGAGAAGTCTCAATATTACAATAAAATGAATTTATCTCTTTTATTTGCCTGTCCTCATTATAAGCAAATAGGACTTCTTTCTCCCCCTGAGGCGTGGATGCACTAGAGGCGTTGGATGACAACGGATGGACGAATGTGGCCTCTGCGGCCACCCTCAGAGAGCACTGTTAGAGTACACAGGCGGTGGTGTGTAAAAGTAAAGACGCCGCGTGGATGAATGACGTGGCCGTCAGCCAATGAGACTGTGTGTATAGAAACAAGCGGTGCCACGAGCTGAGCCTGCCATCTAATTCCTGATTTAGCCCGGCACCGAGCATAGGGTAGTTGCTATCTGTGGGACGAATGGATGAATGAATGAGGGAATGAAGGTTTTCCTTAACCTCCAGCACACTGATTTGCAAACTACGAGGAGCAAAATGAATGCTTCATAGCCAGAAATAATCTTGATGGAAACCGCCCCTAAGTTCTTTACCATCCCCAGCAGAGTATGCTGTGGACAACCAACACATACAAACCAGAATGCACTCATAACAAACAGAAGTGTGAGCTGGAAGGATTGTTTCTTTTAGTTTTTTCAAAGTGCAGATCTTGACTCATGGCTTGAATTTTTTGGAGGGGGCTCACAACACCTCTCTCACCCTCCTCCTTCCACAAGGCTCAGACACATATAGAAAAGGGGATAGAAAGATTATAAGGGCCGGAAGTCAGAGAGGACTTGGGTGAAACAATGTGTTCTAGACATGCCCGGACTAGGGCACAGCAGCTGGGTTGCCTGCACAGACCTGTACCAGGTCGAGCCAGTGGATGCTCTACCATGGACAGGGGAGGGGCTCACAGGGCCCCACCCCTAACTGAGGAGTTTTTGGCTGGAGAAGGCTACTGAGTCAGTGTTCTTCAACTCTGTGGCCCAAGGTAGGTTGTCCATGCTTCAGTGGACGACTGTACACCCATGTTTCAGTAGATGACTTGACTAGCTGTGTGACCTTAACTCATTTAACCACCCTTAGTTTCTTCAACTGCTAAAATAGAGCTAATGCTATCTACTACATAGAATTCTTATGAAAATTTGATGAGTCATTAACGTGCAAAATAGAGGTATGCCTAGCATGGAACCAAAACTAAGTCACTGGTGTCTAGTGTAGCCTTAACTTCTCCAGCCTTGTGATGCGCAGCAGGCAGTCTTGGGCACTATGCCTCTGGGAATGGTTTTCTGGAGCTGACGTTCAGGAAAGAAACAACCAAACACAAGTCATCCATCTTGTCAGACTGACACCTTTGAGGTCTCAGCGAAACAGCATGTTCCAGGGAGACATCCTGTACATGAACTTGCTGTTATCTCTCAGAACTCCAGGCAGAGTGGAATCCAGGGTGGTGAGGGACAGCAGACACCCTGCAAAATGCCCTCCATGGGCCCATGACAGCTCAGGCCGGCTTCCTGTCTCTCCCACTGCAAAATGCCCTTTCCCCTCCATGGGCCCATGACAGCTCACGCCGGCTTCCTGTCTCTCCCACTGTTATGCGTTCTATTCCACATTCTGGGATCAACACAGCTGGGGGTGAACAGGAAATCTGTCCGCAAGTATTAACTATTTAAAATTCCAGCTATCTTGACTTTGAATTGTGAAGTGAAGCTGCCCCGCAGTTGGCCCAGTGTTTGTCACAGGTCACCTTTCACTGTGGAATTTGGAACTTCATCTAGCACCTAGGGGGGTGAAACTCTCTCTCTCTCTCTCTCTCTCTCTCTCTCTCTCTCTCTCTCTCTCTCTCTCTCTCTCTGTCTCTCTCTGTCTCTCTGTCTCTCTCTCTCTTCTCTGTCTCTCTCTGTCTCTCTCTCTCTGTCTCTCTCTCTCTGTCTCTATCTCTCTCTCTCTCACACACACACACACACAGAATGCTAGGCAAGGCTATAACGAGGAATGTTCACCAAAAATAAATAATAAAAAGACATAAAAATTTCCAATATAGATGCTCTATTCAGGGTATCCAAAGAGTTGCTGGAACACTTGTGCTTTTTTTTTTTAATGTGTGTGTGTTTTGTTTTGTTTTGTTTTGTTTTCCTGTACTCCTCACAGTAGCCTAGGCCTGGAAAGAGATGCCCAATTACCACATGAATGGGCGCTTAAGCGCATGGGATCACAAGCCCTCATCTCACATTTGCAGGGAAATGGGTGTGACTGGAAATCATTACCTTAAGCTTAAGATGAGAAAGAAAAATGCCACGTTTCTCTCTCACATGTAGAATCTAGATTTAAACTCCTCACCCCCAACCGTGTGTAGGACATGAAAGTGGCAAGGGGAATATGACTTGACAGGAAGAGTGAGGAAGATGGGGAGAGAGAGAGAGTGGAGAATGCATGCCAGGGAGGGCAAAAGAGGAGGAGGAGGAGGAGGGAACCAGCAGGAGGGAGAGGAGGGGTGGAGGATGACTGTGGGTAGGTAACCCACAACAAAACATAATGCTACAGTGTCTGAAAGTGTCTCGAGAAACCCCTTTTCTCTATGTGCTTATCAAAAGCTGCTAATGTTTGGGTCAGCCTCGCTCATATTAAAGAAATGTAAATTGAGATGATAGCTTTTCTAAACCTGTAAAGTGAACAAATAAATAATAAAAGAAAAAGATACCAGTGCAAACTGGGCCTGGTGGGGCATGTCTGCAATGCCAGGTGACAGAGAGGAGGAAAATGAGTTCCAGGCTAGCCTGGGCTACATGGTGAGACTCCTTGGGAAGGCAGGAAGGAAGGCGGAGAAGACCCAATGCTCAGAAGGATATGGGAGACAGTCGATCAGGAGAGCGATACCTCAGCATCTACCCAAACAGTAAGCACACACAAGCTTTGACCAGCCTTGAAGCAACCAAGACTGAACTAAAACAGTCACCTATATACAGGGTTCTTACTTGAGAGAAATGGACTCCTCATTTGGGTAAATGTTTCCTAAACACACAAAACTACAGCTATGTACTCTGTTACTTATTGACACAATACTCCATTTAAAATTCACTTGTTTTTGGTGTGGTGTGGTATGTGTGTGTGAGTGTGTGTGTGTATATGTGTGAGTGTGTGAGTGTGTATGTGTGTGTGTGGTGTGTGTATGTGTGTGAGTGTGTGTATGTGTGTATATGTGTGAGTGTGTGAGTGTGTGTGTGTGTGTGTGTGTGTGTGTGGTGAGGCAAGCACTGTCAGTACTCTAGCCCCTCCAAAGCATTCTTAATTTGAAAAGTTTAAAGCCTCTGTGTGGTGACACAGGCCTGAAATCCTAGCCCTCAAGAGGTTGTGGCAAGAGGGTTCTCAGTTCCAGCCTGGGCTATACAACAAGACATATGGAGGGAGGGAGGGAGGGAGGGAGGAAGGGAGGGAGGGAGGGAGGGAGGGAGGGAGGAAGGGAGGGAGGGAGGGAGGGGAAGGAGAGTTTCATCTGGAACTTAGCCTCAGCATTTCCAGCGAGTATGCTGCTGACGGCTGGGATCTGAACCTCACCGTTAGTTTTGCTTGTGTGGCAGGAGCATCTGTTTATCTCTGGATACCGAATTGAGCGTTTCATCCCGCTGGGTTTTCAGTTCTTCTCTTGCAGTCTGCTTGTGTTGTAAGCTGCTGAGGCTCCGTTTGCTAATGCTTTATTTAAGATTTATTTTTATTTATTTTATGTGTATGCATGCTTCTGTGAACATGTATTTCTGTGTACTGTGGGCGTGGTACCCAGGGAAGCTGGAAGAGTTCATAGGATCCTCTGGAACTGGAGTTACAGGCAGTTGTGAGCTGCTTTGTTGATTCTGGGACTCGAACCTGGGTGATTGGCAAAGGCAGCTGCTTCACTTAAACACTGAAGTCATCTTCCCAGCTCTTGTTTAAGATTTCTGACACAGAACCTATAAGTGAAATTATTACTTTTCTTTCTTTCCCTTTTTGTTGATGGGGGAAGTCCTTCTGTGTTTATGTTTGTCTTATTGGTTGATGAATAAAGCACTGTTGGCCAATAGGGAAGCAAGATAGGTGGGACTAGGAGAGGTGGAGGATTCTGGGAAATGGAGGCACAGTCAGTCACCATGTAGGATGTGAGAGGAGTAAAAGGTTCAGACCCTTTCTAGGGTAAGAGAAGACCACGTGGAAATACTCAGATTAGCAGTTATGGGTTAATAATTAAGTCAGAGCTAACCTAAAGAAACCATAGCAAACGGCCAACAGCTTCATAATTAATATAGCATCCTGTGTGTTCATTTGGGACTGATGCAGCTTTGGGACCAGGCTGGCAGGAAGAATTCTTGTTACATTTTGTAAGTTATTCATTTCTGTAATTTTTATACATTAATGTGCTCATTAATTATTGCATACACACATACATACACATATACATACATACATGCATACATACCATTTGGTATGGGACAAACAAGTGATATGTTTTCCTAACATATTTCTTCTGTCTTAACAGGAAAACATTCCATCACTGAAGTTTTTAAGTGTAAATACTAAACTTTCTTGAGTATTTGTAGCTTTTCCAGTTTATCTATGCTCTCCTCTGCATTCTGACTATTGCTGCCTCTCTCCCCTAGGACTGGAGATCCAATCAAGGCTCTGCCCCTTGGCTATAGCCTCACCCAGTACTTCATCCTGTTTTTCCAGGTTATTCTGTTGTCTCGAGGATTTTCAGGGCTAATGCTCCTGTTTAGAGGTCCTATAAATCTCCTGAAATTGTTTTTCTAATTTGGTTTATAATTTCCTTTATCTTAAGAACATGTTTTGTGTGTATATGGTAATGGGTATTGGGTATAGGGCCATTAAACTATTTACCCAACCCTCTAAAAAGTCAAAACAAAACAAAACAAAAAACACATTATTTATTTTGAGACATAGTCTTGATAAGTTACCTGAACTGGCCTGAGCCCACCTTGTAGCCCGGGTAGGCCTTGAACTTGCCATCCTGCTGGAATTAGAGGCCCGAACCACCTGGTCTGCCTGGGTTCTGACTTCTTAAGGGCATCTGCAGTAGGCACTATTTATTTTCCTAAGTATCCGATGAAAGTTTTACATTTGCCTATAACAGGCCAAGGAGATTCAGAGCTTTAAAATCAGCTTTGATAGTCTTCTCTTCAGGACTCTCTCTCTCTCTCTCTCTCTCTCTCTCTCTCTCTCTCTCTCTCTCTCTCTCTCTCTCTCCCCACACCCCTCTCATGAGTAGTATACCTCACACCCATGCAAGGCATAAGGTGTTTGATTTGTGTGGAGACTGCCCTAGTTAGGGATATTAGTGCTGTGATGAAACACCATGATCAAAAACAAAGGTTTATTTGGCTTACACTCTACATTGTAATTAATATTTGGTGGAAATCAGAATAGGGAGTCAAACAGGACAGGAACCTGGAGGCCTGAGCTGATGCACAGGCCATGGAGGCCTACCTTCTAATAGAACCCAGGACTACCAGCCCAGAAATAGCACCTATACAAAGGCGGGACCCTCCCCCATTAAGCACTAATTATGAAAATGTCCTTCAGGTTTGTCTACAGCCCCATCTTTTTTTTTTTTTTTTTTTTTTTTGGTTTTTTGAGACAGGGTTTCTCTGTGGCTTTGGAGGCTGTCCTGGAACTCGCTTGGTAGTCCAGGCTGGTCTCGAACTCACAGAGATCCGCCTGCCTCTGCCTCCCGAGTGCTGGGATTAAAGGCGTGCGCCACCAACGCCCGGCTACAGCCCCATCTTATGGAGGCATTTTCTCAAATGAAGTTCTCTCCTCTCAGATGACTTTAGCTTGTATCAAGTCCATGTAAACTCAGCACCTAGACAATCTTTCTAAGGGTTTGTCTTAGTTTTATTTTGAAACCAGGTCCTGTTGTGTATCCTCCCTATGTGATCCAGGATGGGCTTGAACTCATGATCATCTATCTCTGACTCTTGGGGATTGTAGGCATATACCACTGTTTTGTTTTGTTTTTTATTAGTCGAGAGCCCAGACAAACCACACACTTCCTTTCTTATCCAACACCAATGGGAAGAAGATTTTTCTTTTCTTACATTACCTAAAGAGCCTCCCCAGCATTCCGGCCTTGGGCAAACATCTTAAGTCTAAATTTCTGTCATTCTGTAATTCAAGACATGTATGGGCTCCAACCATCTACCCCTTCTCTAGGGGGTGTCCAACCCAGGCAAGGATTCTGGGAAGGATTGCCTTTCTTGACACCTGAATACCGAACACTTAATTAGGAGTGTGTGTGTGTGTGTGTGTGTGTGTGTGTGTAGACAGATACACACACACACACACACACAGAGAGAGAGAGAGAGAGAGAGAGAGAGAGAAGCATGAATAAATAAAAGACAAATATTGGGGGTTCAAACTTCAAACTAAAAATCAGAAAAACCAAGTAACCGTCCACTACCTCAGGCTGAAAGGCTGATCTACAAGCTCTTCACCAAGCCTCAAACTACTGATTGATTCAATCTCATGTAGACCAGAACTCACAGAGATCTGTCTACCTCTTAATACTGAGTCCTAGGATTAAAGGTGCGTACTACCACCTCCTAGCTTCTGGCTGCTGTGATTAAATGTGTGTGCCTGGCTTCTATGGCTTGTGGTTGACTTTGCTTTCTGAATCCTCAGGCAAGCTTTAATAAAGCATAAATTAAATAATATAATCACCACACACACACAGAGAGAGAGAGAGGGAGAGAGAGAGAGGGAAAGAGAGAGAGAGAGAGAGAGACAGAGAGAGAGAGAGAGACAGAGAGACAGAGAGAGAGAGACCGGGTAGGAGTGAGGGTGTGTATGAGTGTGCATGTCAGGAATTCAGTGTGGCACATGAGTGAGTTACACGCTTGATAACATGAAAAGAGACCTGCTCATGAAGGACTTGTATGTCAAGCTAGGACGATGGACCTTTTGGTCCTGAGAACGACAGAAGAACATTAAAGGCAGCATTGGGGTGAAATCACCAGGTTCAAAAGGCAAAAAATATAATAAATGATCGTTATATTAATAAGTGTATGCAGCTTGCCAGAAAGTGCTGAAATAGACTTTGCCGGCAGATGACAATCCCAGAGTGCATTGGAGCACTAACCTTGACATTCCAAACATAACACTGAACCAGCCCAAGGACTGACTGCCTTCAGTGCAGGCCCCCACGTCCCAGACTCTTCCCCCACCTGTTCTGGGTGTCCTGTCCATCGAACCTGGAGACGGTTGGGAAACGCACTGCTCTTTTGATAATTCCCAAAGTTCCTCTCCCTTCCCTGGCCCCCAGCTCTGCAGCAAGGATCCCCCGCCTCAGGAAGGGTTCTGAGCAGAAGTCCTCTAAAGATTGAACATAAAAGTGCCCTGGGCCAAGGGACAGAGGGTCTATTTTTAGACCTTTTTCCTCAGCGTCTGTTTATCGTGCAGACGGCCTGTGCGTTCTAGAAGAGTGTTAAAAAGCCACCAGGCTGGATGGAGAAAGAAAGCAAGATGCTTTAAGACCAAAAGCCAGTGGTAAAGTCATAAGACACCCACTTCCCTCGCTTTCCCTGGGTGCTCCTGAAACGAATTAAAAATTTACTCCAGCCCTTTCCAACCACGCCCACACGGTGTGGGAATGTGCTGTTCACAAAGGAAGGGTTGGCGATAGACTGTTAAACTTTTGTCTAGAGTACGCTCTGCTACAACGCTCTGCACGGTCTCTTCCTGCTCTAAAAGCCATACTACATGTGACTTGACAATGGAAAGGAGAGCGCCCCCTACAGCATTCGGTCATCTTGTGCCTGGTTACTCCGGCGGAGACACCATGTGTTCATTAACCATAAAACGAACTGCTTAATCCAGGCCGGCCAGTGTCTTCTCGATTTATGTTTTCCTCGAGGGACATAAAATAGGTGGCCTCGGGAATCCCTCCGCTTGTAAAACGCGCCACAGAAATGCGGGTTGACTTGCAGTGACTTAACCCTTTGCAGTCTGCGGCCTAGACCGCCTTTTAAGGGCGTCCTTCCCGGTTCCCCCGACTGCCTTCCCTAGCCCTCTCCGGCCACCAGATCCTTCGCGCCAGGTCGCTGTCCAATTCCGCTGTCCTCTCTGGAGCATCGGGGAGACCAAGAGGAGGATCTCCGAGGCGGACCCACAGTCCCTCGGCGGCAACCGCGCAGTCGTCCTTAAGGACCTCCGACAGGAGCCAGCAGAGGCGGGTGTTTTGTTCTTATAAGGAGCAAAAAGTTTCCGTGACAACGCGGAAATGAGTAGCTCTGCTGCCCAGTAGCGCTGGGCGGGAGGAGTCCAGGAGGCCGGAGTCTCCGCGCTCTGGTCTCCCGCGTCCCAGGATCCCAGGATCCCGGCAAGCCTGCTGCTGTCCCGGGACCCCGGCGCGCGCGGAGCCAGGCCCACTCTGTCCCCCGGCGGCTGTCGCGACCGAACGTGAGTGCGGGGCTTAAATGTGAGGTTTTGCTGCTCCCCAAGCTCAGTGTGTGGGATGAAGGGTGCGCAGGGGACTGGGGACTCCGGCGTGTTGAGATCGTGGCCAGGAGCGCGGATTGCGAATACCGGGACCCTGGCCGGGACCGGCGCTAGGAACTCCTTTAATGCACGCATGCGAAGTGGGCATTGTCTGCCTCATCACTCTTCGCGGGTGATGCGCTGTGGTCTCTCGGCCCCGGCGCCCCGGAACCCCTCGAGTGTTCCAGCAATCTGGGAAGCTAGCAGCTTCTGCTCCCCCGGCCGCAGGCTTCGGAGCCCACAGCGGGGCCACGTGTTTGCACCTAGAGCTGGACCTTGCGTCTCCTAAACCGGGCTGGGTAGCCGAGCCTCAGTTCTGGAAGAAAGGAATGGGAGTGACGTTTGTTTCTGGTAGCTAGCCTTGACGCAAGGAGGTTGCTTCAAGCCGGATGAAGCCCCTGCCACTTCCTCTTTCGGGACTCCTAGTGGAGTAGACCCTCCGCTCTGCCAAACTTTCTCCTGGTCTCCAAATAGTCTCTGCCTTTGGTTCCCAGTCCCATCCTCGAAGTGTTCTCTGAGTTTCCCTCGTTCGGGCCGCCAGGTAAATGGACTTAGAAGCCCCTGGCCGGTTCTCCACACAAAATGAGAAAATACTGACAGAACGAGGGAGCACCTCGTTTAGCCTTTTACCCCACCGCCTAGAGTGAGAATGGTCACCCTTTCCAAACCAGAAAGGACCGGAAACTGGTACCATATCAATCAATGTTGGGTGGCTGTCGTCTTTCGGGTTTCTTCTCTTTACAATCGAGTTCTGCTTTGGAGAGGCTGCCGGCTAAAGCCAACACAGCTGCTGTGGTCGTTGGTCCAGGTCCGCAGTGAAAAGTGGCAGAGGCCGCTGTCATTCACCTCCGGGTGCCTGCCTGGCAGCCTGCTACGCCTAAGTGGCCCTGTTATTTGCTGATTCCCTGGGAATCGCTGCTGCTCCAGGCCATACTGCCTTCAGATTTTCCACTTGTGGGTAACTGTGGTTATACCCACTCTCTGGATGGGTCCCTGGGGAAGATGGAAAAACATTTGCTCACACACTGCCCTGTCAGTGAGTAATTTTCAGAGACGCAGCAGTTTTGGATTCTGGTTTTAAGGAGGTAAAGATCTGAACTTTTAACCTGATGCCATCACCCCAAGAGTTGTTAGCTCTCCGGACCATGGGCAAAACATAAAGGGTGTGTGGGTGAGCTTTTTAATCAGAGGGCAAGAAGGTGCGGCAGCTTCTGGCAGGTAATTACCCACTGTCTAGAAGAAGCCTGGTTTTATAGTTTTCCCTTTTTGGACCCTCTGGGGTTAGTGTACAAAGGGATCCTGTTTGATAAAAGCATGCATTGTCTCCATGGAGACAGTGGTATGCAACTGGTATTCCGCAGCCTACAAGAGCAAGGTTGAACCAGCGGAGTACACTAGTCAAAGCCACTGCTTGGAGGCACACCGCTGGCAAACCAGACCTTGTCCAGAGGAGAGGGGCGAAGACAATGTGGACAGTGGAGAAAGTGTATCTGATGGGGAAAAAGGATTACACCATGTGTGACCCAGGCATGGGAAGCATAGGGGCATGGCTGCGACTGTCAGGCATTCCAGGCATTGAAACTTGATAAAAAGAAAATGGCTTGCTCAGTCTGGCTTCAGATCCCCTGGTTAGGACAGAGATGGGCCTCAACAGAGCCCAGCCATCGGCCCTCGACAGGCAGTGTGCTGGCCGTCAGTGCGAGCAGAGGTTATGAAGGGAGCGGCGGCGCCTTCTGGTGCATGCCTCTGGGTTTCCATGTGTGGAGGTGAGAGGTACCTCCAGTAAGCATCTGAAGGTGGTAGCCTGTGAGGCTGTAGTAGAGCACTATACCAAGCCAGGGCCAGGTTTTTCAAAAATTGAAATGTCATTCATGCCTGATGTTGGGTCATCTTGGATGCCCTTATCCAGTCTTAAAGGAACGGTGAGGATTCGGAGAGCTGATGGTAACCCTCCAAAGCCACCACTGCCAACCCAGCCCTTTGTATGGGTTAGAGTACAGTCCTCATTCTTAGCAAGATGATGCTACATGGTGCCATTTAACACAAGGGTCTCATAGCTGAGCGCTGAGAGTCCTCCTCGCTCCCCCAGCCTGCTTCTCTCGAACAATATATTAACTGGACAATCATTGGCAGTAGCCAGTTATTACGAGTTTAACATGGGCTGGAGAGATGACTCAGAGGTTAAGAGCTGCTCTTCCAGAGGTCCTTGGTTCAATTCCACTGCTCCCACATGATGGCTCACAACTATCTGGTAAGTCCGGTTCCAGGGACCAGACACCCCTTTCTGGCATCCAAGGATGTCAGGCGTGCAAGCAGTGCACAGACAAACACACAAGCAAAACACCCATACATAAAATAAAAATAAAAAAAAAAAAAAGGAGATGGCGGACTCATCCAGCCCGGAAGGGAGGAAGGAAGGAGCCGAGCCCAGCCTGGATGGCCGATGCGAGGCTTGGCCAAGCATCAAATGGCCTTCTGATTACCCAGCCATGTGAGGTGGCAGATCCAGTTTGCACCCTGAAGTGACGGGGGTGAGTGAGTGCCCCCCAGGTGTGATGCAGAAGGAAGAAGTGACAGCTCCACAAAAGGCGGGGCTTCCCGAGAAGTGAGGGCGGGGAGAGAGGTCAAGCGTGCGGACTTGCTCCTCCAGACCCTCTGTGCCCTCTTCCTGCTGCCATCCAGCCCTATGTGTCCCAAGGCGTCCCTCCCAAAACCACGGAGGAAACTCTCGCACTCCTCTCTCGACTCCAGCCCAAGGATGGCTTAGCTGCTACACCACCTGTCTCGCACCTAATTAATTAATTAATTGGGGACAAGTGCAGACGGATTGCCTGTTTACCTGTGTGGCTCACATCACAGGCCTTGGCTCCTTACAGCTATGCCCACTAAGAAACCTACGTGTGCTGTAGAAGGCGCCTCCTGGCAGGATTTCACCCTTTATGTTTTCATAATGCAGCATGTTTTTTTTTTCATTGCATTTACTTATTTGTTTAGCGCTCTGTAAGCGCTAACCCTCAGTTACATGTATTTGCACGAGGCAAACATTATACAGTCTCAGGGTTTCGGGTCTGTGTGGTCTGCTACGAGCAAATCAGTAGGATATTCAGGTGGCCTGGGCGAGTCACTAGAAGCCAAGCACAGGAAAAAGAAACATGGTTGTTAGTTGGCACTAAGGCCCCGGGGAGTGGGAGAGTACAGGTGGCCTCTTAGAAACCCTGCTTGAGCCTGGAAGTGAGGCCTACCAAGGGCAGTGTCTGCTTTGACTGCCACAAGCCACCTGCCCCGCCCAGCTGGCCTCTGTCCCTGTTCTCTGTCTGGGACCACTCTGGGCTCATGATTAGTGAACCATGTCTCCAGGTCCTCCACAATCAAGACGTGGCCTGCGTGTGCTTTGGACTGCATAGGGCTGGGTTGAGTCCACTGTTCTATCATTGGTGTTCTCAATGGTTGGGCAGGTACCTTGTCTATTCCAAATCTTAGTGTCATCTGAAAAATCAGGATAAGCCATCACAGGGAAGAGGTGGGTAAAAACCACTTAGCACAGTGCCTGGCCCATGCCACAGCTTCCTCCCAAGTCCTATGAGGTCTTGTCCACTGGGATCTAGATTGTCCCACCCATCGGGGCAGAAGAAGAGATTCCTTGTCTCCCCAAGCTGAGGACAAAGCTGACCTTCTGGCCCAAGCCAGTTTCAAACTTGTCCTGCAGCAAGTGCCCAGACAGGAGAGCAGGGTGAGGCCTCTAGACAAAAAAAAGTCTCTTGAGAGACCCTCTTCAATGTTTTGGGTGGTTTAGGACCCCACAGAGACTATACCCCCGATGCCCATGTGCCCCACCCAGTGACATCACTGGAATGGAAGCACCTCAGATGGCATCACCGTTGCCCAGGCAACACCTCCACCTTACGGCAGACAGGAAGGACACAAACCACCCTCAACTGTAAGACACATGTTGCAAGACAGGGACCCAGAAGATATAGCTGCCACAGGTGTGTTTCTCAGAGGCTGTAGAGAGGGTGGGCCATGTGTTGGAGCTGAGTGTGTGCTCTGGACTGTTGAACTAGTTGGTGGGGGGGGGGTTCTTGAGGCCTCAGGTGTGTGTCCCAAGGGAAGGTGTATCGCCGACTGCTGTCCTCTCTTTCTTCTCTGAGCCAGACTGACTCCATACAGGAGCTTCTGCTCCCACAGCTCGAATGTCCAAGGAGGGGTGTGGGATACTGGTGCAGGGACAAACAGTATCAGGAAAGTGGCTTTCCTGTGTGTCCTCACCCCGTGTCCTTACTACAAGGGTTCTTCACTGATTAAGCAAATATGACAAGCATGACACTGTCAGGGACTCAGTAGTCTCAGGGAGTTTTATAACCCAAGGCAGGGAAGGCAAAGAATGTGTGGAAGCTGCCCTCCAAGAGGTAGGCAGCTACTTATCTATCACCCAGCTCTCGAAGGCCCTGCGGGATTCTTCAAGCGCTAAATTAATCCTGCAGAGTCCCTTTATCTTCAGGAGCTTGTACTGGTATTTTGGAGATACTTGGTAGTTTGGGAGCGGCAGTAGAGAGGACAGCCATGGTACCCAGGGACACACTGAAGACAGCGCTGTGAGCTGGGCTGAACTCCTGGCAATTCTGACTCTCTTAATTGCTGGCCTGTGGCTTCAGCCTTGACTTCTAAGGTGACGCCTGCTGCTGTCCTTCAGACAGAATTCCTGAGCAAGGGCTGTCACGAGCAAACGCTACCAGTGAAAGATGCAGGCACAAGAGAACTGCCCTCCCGGAGAGGAGTGGAAAACCAGATGACATGTCAGGTCTGCTCTACAAAGCTTCAGAACCCAAGGCCTTTCAACTTCAAAGGGCCTGAGTCAAGTCTGAGTGGCGCAACTAGACGTGACTTCAGGTGCTTCTCTGGTGTCCAGGCCCCAAGTTTTATATGAATGTAGCCAATTTTCACTTCAGTGAAGATTAAAGTATTCTTGGTTGGGTAGACAATTTGCAAGCTCATGCTTCCACTTGGAAAACTGGTCCCCTCCCCCAACAACAACAACAAAACAAAACAAAACAAAAAAACACGTCTCAAGACCATTTGTTCCTACAAACAGAAAGATCTTCATAGAGAACAGCAGCCTCATGCACTGGACATCTGCTCCCAGCAAAGCTTGCCTGTGACCCTTTGCATACATTGTCTCTCTTGCTCTCAGCAGCCTCTCAAGGTGCACACATTCCCGTGATCTAGATCAAGGAACAAGCTCAGACTTGCCCAGTGTCCCTGAGACACGATTCCAACTTAGATCTCCTATCTCCCAGGTGTTTCTTCCCGCCACCTCAGGCATTTCTGCCTGGACTCCACAGCCCAAAGACTAAGAAAATAGCATACAGAACCCCACAGCTTGAGTATCAAAAGTGAGAAGCTGCCAGGTAGATCACCAGTTCCGGGCCTAAGCCACCAATCCCTCTCCACTCTGTGATATTAGCAGAACGGGACTGTCCTCTTGTCCACGTAACATGTAGTAAGATGCTCACATGGGAGTCCCAGGGGAAACACAGAGTCCGTGCTCACCAAGTGACTCACTTCCCATGACTGAGCACTCAAGGTTTACCCAGGAAGAGAACAAAGCTGTCCTCAGCTGACACTATGGATGCCCAAAGTGGGTGCAGAGAGTGCCCCACCAGCAGCATCCAACCTGGAGGGATGCTGTCAACATCTTGGTCCTGCCTGTCGGGAAGGCCATGAGCTCATAGCACAGTTCCCACGGAGCCTGTTTCAATAGCCCTCTTCTGTAGAGGAGACTGGGGAGTCACCTGATGTTCATGAATGCGTCTTTTGTTTGCTGAGACTTGGTTCTGAATCTCTGAGGAGGCAGGAGAGCACCCTGGGCTGGAAGGGAGGAAGCAGGGGATGCCCAGGCCCCATCCCTACGTCCTGTTCCCCAATACCCTTGAGTTTACCCATCACTGTTTCTTCCGTATGTTTTACCCCAACACATACAACCCCTGTCCCCTGAGAGGAGGCTTGCCCAGGTCACACGGCCTCTTGTGAGTCTGTACAGTGTCTCAGTGTCCATATATAAAAGGAGAGTTCAGAGGCACATGCGTGTCTCATGTCCTGCAGATATGGCATGAGCAGCAGTTTCATGAGCTACTTTCAAGCCACCTTTGGTGTGTTGGGTGAGTGACCTTCCTCCTCTGTGCCTCAGTTTCCTTGTCTGGATATGAGTGCCTGCCTGAGAGGTTTAACCTGTACACAAAAAGTACACCGACAGAGCTAAGCATCAAACACTGTGTATCGGCTACGATGGCCCAAATGTGCGTCATCCCCAGACGCTTGTCCAGCTCTCCAGAAAGGACACTTGCTCGCTTTGCCTTACCACATTTTTTATCGAACCCTAATCCCCCATTTCTCTTCTGTTTCTACAAGTCTCTCTTGAAAGAAGTAAGGAAGCACAGTTCTTATAAAGCTTTCTGCAGGCCTCATACATGGTTCTTTCTTTGTGAACACTGGCCTGAAGTTCAGGCTTGTCAAGACCAAGAAGAACTAGAGTTGCTCCAGGGTTACATCTTCAAGGAGCTGGAGTCGCATTTGTTGGCGCTTGGCACACATGACTGTTAGCTTGGCTTTTCTGAGGGCAGGGTCTCTCCCAGAAAGACTGTCTAGATGTGAATTCAACCAGGGCTCCACACGCCACTCTAGGAACTTCCTGTGTCTGCTCCTGGGAATAAGACTCCATTCATTCCCTTATTCATACATTTCTTCAGCAAGAAATCCTAGCAGAGCTGCCCTCATGCTGCTCAGAAACTCTTTGGCACTGCTGGCCCACTGGAATGGAGGTGGGGGGGGAGGCAGCTGCTGTTGAGCCTCCTAGACCACCAGACATTCTCTTCTTCTGTGGCCTTTAGAAGATGATAAGGAGGTAGAGGAGATAAGTTAGTGTCCACAGGGTTCTGAGGAACCTGCAGGGATGTCATTCAGTGTCTTCTTCCCAAAGAAACAGTGCAAACCCAACGACAATGTCATTTCCAAAGCGCAGCACTGAACATGATGTCGTAATGCCTCACCAGTGGGGTGCAGTGCCTCACCAGGGGGCTGTAAGCTGTGGGGTGGCACACGGCAGAGCCAGAGCTCAACCCGTCCTTCTGATCACACAGTCTGACCCCTTTATGGTACTCCAAGCTTCTCCAAACTCAAAACTCTTCCTAGCCGAAAAGCCTTGGACTGTTTCTGGGTGGCCTTGGGGTGGGGGAGGGGCAGAAGTTTGTGCAAGGGAACTTATAGGTGCTGATGGATGGGCCATGGTCCTGTGTTCATCTGGACATGTACGACATGCCAGGCACAGCCTGGGTACAACGTGTGTTGTTCCACACGGCCGCTTGGTCCCTGTGACTGGAAATAGAGTGGTGGTGGTGGTGGTAGGTTGTCATTGCTGTTGTGGTCCGGGGAAAACTCACAAGAAATGTTACTGTGCCATCGCAGATAATTCAGGGAGTGACTTCCGTGGCTGTACAAAGCTGGACAGTTCAGGCCCTCTGTGTCCCAGAGAGACAGCGTTAGCCGTGACCAACAGGTGTGGGAAGGCAGACAGGCAGCCATTCTGTTGTTCAGCCTGAATCCCAGCACGGAAACCTGAGGTTCAGCACAGGCAGAAGCTGACCACAGCTCTTAGCTTTTTACAGCTGGCTTGGCCTCTCTCCTCTCTGTTCCCCTTTAAGAAGATGAAAGCCTTTTGAGATCTTTGCAGGCACAGACTCTCTCTGTCTCTCCCTTCCTCCCTCCTTCCCTCCCTCTCTCCCCCACCTCTGAGAGAGAGAGAGAGAGACAGAGAGAGAGAGAGAGAGAGAGAGAGAGAGACAGAGAGAGAGACAGAGAGAGAGACAGAGAGAGAGAGTGTGTGTACATGAGAGCTTCCTTTCTCTCCACCCCTCTCTAGACTCTCCTCCAGTTGGGGCTAGACACTACTTTCAGGTACTTCCTGAGGCTAAGGAGGATGAGCTAGGGAAGCCTATAGTAGGGGAGCTGGCCTTTCTTCTGCTGCAGAGATGGGTGGGGGTGGGGGCATCCTCCTCTATGTTTTAGGCGCAGGAGAATTCAGACAGGCTGTCTTCTGAGCTGACTTTGTTCCCAGGCAAGGATCAAAAAGAAAGTGGCCGCTGGGCACTGACAGCTCCTTCAATTCCACCACCCCCAGCGTCTTTGGAAGGGGCGGGTGGGAGGTGGGGCAGCGGGGAGGGAGGGGCCTGGGAGGGCTTTGGTTTTCCTTTGTGTTTATTCCTTGGTTCTGCTCAAGCCTTCTTTCTCTTTGTCTGAGTCCAGCAGCTGACTCTGCTGTGCTGGGGGATCCGGCTTCCCCCACCCCGCAGCCTGCTCTGCCTGCTCCACCAAGGAGGGAACCTTGGAAGGCTCTGTGTGTGCAGAGCTCAAGGTGGAGAGACAGGAAGCGTACAAGGGGCAGCCCTGGTATGCCCTGTCCAGAGGGAAGTGTGTGAGTGTGTGTGTGTGTGTGTGTGTGTGTGTGTGTGTGTGTGTGTGTGTGTGCGCGCGCGCGCATGTGTGATTCTACTCTAGGGAGGACTAGCCTGAGCCACCAACCCTGTACAAGTCTGGGAAGTGGTTAACAGAATCACAGTGCCTGTTTCAGTTTTATAAATTTGTATGGGAACCCTGGGGGCGGGTGGGGGGTGTGGGCGGGGAGGGGAGGGGGAGGGTTCTAGAGAGGTTCTTCTGGCCAGCGCAGTACAATCTAGGAAACTTGTGGAGAGAACAGTTAGTGAGAGAGGATAGTCAACAGTTTGTGGAGGTTTGCCTCAGAATGTGGTGTGCCCAGCGTAGGCTGTGAGTCCCTGACACTGTGAGCATGTCGGTGTCAGGTACTCTAGGGACCGTGAATGCAGAGAAGACACCCCTCTCCCGGCCCTGGAGAAGCCTGCACTTAAGAGATGCAGCTGTGCACAGAAGGTGTGGGCCTGGAGCTTTAGCAGTTGAATGGCCTCAGGCTGTTCAACTCTGGTGCCTTGGGCTCCCTGTGAGGCGAGGTTGCTGGCATGCTCTTCCAGGGCAGCATCGTGGGATGTAACACTAAGGACAGAGGCCCAGGGAGCCCGCTTTGGGTGTGCCTGACAAGTATCACCCTATGTAGACGAGGCACACCTATGAGATGCCTCGTCTACAAAGAGACCAAACACTTGCCCACGTTCAGAGCCTTAGTGAACATGGCTAACTCCCTCCCCTTGCTCTTTGCTTCCAATTACGAGGGAATTATCTGGAGTTGGAGGAACCTGCAAGGCTCCTTGAGATGCTTTTGGGGAGGAGTTTGCAAAGAAAACAATTGGGTAGAGTTTTAGCTTAGGGAAACGGGGCGCAGAGTAGGGTGGGGTGGGCCTGGCAGGAAGTGTTCAGAGGAGGGTCTGCAGTGGCAAGGCAAGGGTGGAGACAGGGGCCCCTGAGTCTGGCTGTGGCCAGGCTCCGAACTCTTGCTGCCTGGGAAGAAGACTTCACTGATGTGGGGGAGAGTTTCAGGACTGGAGAAGCAGGCAGCAGGAACACAGAATGCCAGGACCTCACCCCAAAAGTCTATCTCATTGTCATTGGTGAGAAACAAAGGCCAGAGCAGAGCCAAGCAGATGTCCCCTGATTGACAACGGCATCTCCCATTTAGATCTGGAGGTTTAGTCTCCCAGTGCTTTTTCCTCTGTCCTGTCCTTTCTGCCTCTCCAAAGGACGTGGGGCCCACTTAGATCCAGGATCTCATCTCAAACTCCTTCATCTAAACACAACTACGATGTCCCTTCATCCAAATAAGGTCACTTTGGGGTCTGGGTATTAGTCTAGAGTCACACCGTCTTGAAGGCTGCCATTCAGTCCACACAGTGACTGCTGGATTCCAGGAGCCCTAAAGGGAATAAGAGAGGAAAGGGGATGTGGCCAGGGCTCAGGGCTGCAGACCTTCCTCCTGCCCCTATCCCTACCCCATCCTTTGTCTGTCTGTTCCCAAGACATCACAATATCTGTGATGCCCTGTGGGCCAGGTCCTCTGCTGCTGGAGAGCCAGGATGACGTCCGGACAGAGGGACACCTTGTCCTTCCTGGGAGATTGATGGTTTCCCTGACACGGTTAGTGGGGGATGCACCAGCTAGTGGGAATGCAGAGCAGGAAGGATGTAACCCTCCCACTGGGCCCAGAGTCCAGGCCCCTGTCCTTCCTGTCCCTTGACTGCCCTGGCCACTCTCATGACCCCAGTCCAGACAAGAGAACTGGCATCCTGGTAACTTCCTTGAAACCCCTTCCTCTTCCAAGAATGCTTTTGGTACTATGACCTGGTACCTCCTTTGGGTCCAGCCAGCGTCCCCAAGTACCTCATCTAAGGGACCACCTCCCCACGCAGTGGGCACTTCCCACTGGCTCACCGGTGTCCTGCTCAGTCCTCCTGGGTCTCCACTGACTTGGGTAGAGGGTTTCTCTGGTCTTTGAGAACCACAGACCTTTAGCACTGTTTCCTCTGTGGGAAGGAGGGCAAACGTGTCTGGTATCTGTGTAAAGCCCCCAGCGCACAGGCCTGGCACACGCTCATCCCTAAAGGCTGACATGATGATTCTTTCCAGGCTGGTGCTTGGCTCACTAGGAGATACTGGAACAGTCAGGACTGGGTTGGGGGCAGGTGTTAGGTTTAGGCTGAGGAAGTAATTACCAAGTGATGCCAAGTAGTTGCTGAGGGGGCTGGAGGAAGGAGCCCAGAGAAATGCATCCCAGGGAAGTGAGGCAGACAGCAGCAGAGAAGAGGCCCAGGGCTAGCAGGAAAGGGGCTGCAGACAGAGTACACAGGCCCTGATGGACCTCTGAAATGTGAGTGGACTCAGGTGGCATTAACAGAATATTTTGAAATAGTAGCCAGTCATTTAAAAGGAAGGATTCTGATAAATATCCAAATGGTTGGCTTCTTGTAGGGAGGAAAGGAGGTCTTGCCATTCCAGGTTCACAGAATATGCACTGTGGTGGCCACCGCCTGCAGGTAAAGCAAGTGACCAGTGCCCCCGCTGCTCGGCCCTCCACAGCAGCCTAGCTTATTTCTCGCCGGTGTCCTGACCTATCTCCCTCTTCTCCCCGGCAACTGCGGCTTCACCACCACTGTTGCAGGGAGAACAACTCGGCAAAGAAAACAGAAAGAACTGAGCGGGAGGAAGACAGTAGCTGAGGCCAGGGCTTCAAGGATTTTGGGTAAAGGAGGTGGGTGGGGCAGACCACACCCTTTCTGCCTACTTTCTCAATTGTTCTTCTTCCTTCCTCTTTCTTTACTTCCTCTTTGTCTGCCCTACCTCTCGTATGAGGACCAGGAGCCTGCCATGGGCCAGCCCCCAACAGAGATGCCCTCCTTGTCCCCCTATAGATACAGGAGAAGAGTGGTCCAGCCAGAGATGCCCTCCTTGTCCCCCTATAGATACAGGGGAAGAGTGGTCCAGCCAGAGATGCCCTCCTTGTCCCCCTATAGATACAGGAGAAGAGTGGTCCAGCCAGAGATGCCCTCCTTGTGCCCTGTAGATACAGGAGAAGAGTGGTCCAGCCAGAGATGCCCTCCTTGTCTCCCTATAGATACAGGTGAAGAGTGGTCCAGCCAGAGATGCCCTCCTTGTCTCCCTATAGATACAGGTGAAGAGTGGTCCAGCCAGAGATGCCCTCCTTGTCTCCCTATAGATACAGGTGAAGAGTGGTCCAGCCAGAGATGCCTTCCTTGTGCCCTGTAGATACAGGAGAAGAGTGGTCCAGCCAGAGATGCCCTCCTTGTCCCCCTATAGATACAGGAGAAGAGTGGTCCAGCCAGAGATGCCCTCCTTGTGCCCTGTAGATACAGGAGAAGAGTGGTCCAGCCAGAGATGCCCTCCTTGTGTCCTGTAGATACAGGGGAAGAGTGGTCCAGCCAGAGATGCCCTCCTTGTGTCCTGTAGATACAGGTGAAGAGTGGTCCAGCCAGAGATGCCTTCCTTGTGCCCTGTAGATACAGGAGAAGAGTGGTCCAGCCAGAGATGCCCTCCTTGTGTCCTGTAGATACAGGGGAAGAGTGGTCCAGCCAGAGATGCTGCAGTAGTACCTTGTGTCTCCTGGTCCTTACTTGGACAAGGGTCAGCTCTGTCAGGCCTTTCTTCCCCCAACGCGCCCCCCCCCCCGTTCTAAAAGGGCAGTGGACGCTGTCATAGCAGACAATGCACACTGAGCTGAGGAGACCAAGCCCTGGTGCTGAGTCCTGAGTTAGCCAACAATGGGGTTGGTGGAGACAGGTGACCGCCATATCTGTGTCTTCCCGGGCATCTCCCAGCACATGCTAAGTCCGCTGCCACTGACGAGCTTGGGGCTGTGTTGTGTCTAGTCGGTGCAGGGTGCGTGGGGAACTGCAAAAGGACACTTGGTTTGCTCTGCTGGACCTGTGGGTGACAAAGCAGAACAAGTGAATGAACTGGCATAGCAAAGGGCGGGGCAGGCGGGGCAGGGCGGGGCGGTGGTGGAGCTTACAGTGGTACTCAAATGGGGGGAGGCCCGCTTGCTCCCAGGGAAAGCTTGTCTCACACGAGGGCTCCACTCCTAAAGAAAGTGCGAGGTTGGAGATGGGACTTAGGGCTGGAATACAGGAGGGAGTCTCCACAGGGCTCAAGCCGCCCAGGCTGGGCTTCCCAACTCCCAAACCAAGCCGAAGGCCAAAAGGAGCTATCAGCTGAGCCTTCATGATGTGGCCCTGATTCTCCAGGGCCTGAGAGACAGTCACCTTAGGTGGCCATGGACCTACTCACTCAGTTTCCCCTCAACCCCCTGAGGGACGGAGACAAAGCAGAGGGAAAGCAGCAGGCTCGGCTGGGGTGAAGCTCACCACTGACAGTCACACAGTGGACCACACAGTCAGTCACACCGTCAGTCACACAGCAGGTCACACTGCAGACCACACAGTCAGTCACACTGCAGACCACACAGTCAGTCACACAGTCAGTCACACTGCAGATCACACAGTCAGTCCACTGCAGACCACACAGTCAGTCACACTGCAGACCACACCGTCAGTCACACAGTCAGTCACACTGCAGGTCACACAGTCAGTCACACTGCAGACCACACAGTCAGTCCACTGCAGACCACACAGTCAGTCACACTGCAGACCACACAGTCAGTCCACTGCAGACCACACAGTCAGTCACACTGCAGACCACACAGTCAGTCACACTGCAGACCACACAGTCAGTCACACTGCAGACCACACAGTCAGCCCACTGCAGACCACACAGTCAGTCACACAGTCAGTCACACTGCAGACCACACCGTCAGTCACACAGTCAGTCACACTGCAGGTCACACAGTCAGTCCACTGCAGACCACATAGTCAGTCTGGCACCGTAGGTAGCGTGTCCAAAGGGCCTGGTTTTGCGCCTGGCACGGGGTAGCTCATTGCAGGGCACTTAACATCCGGCCAGACATGAAGTAGCTCTCAATAATGAAGTCATCTTTCACTATGTTTCTGCACAGAAATCCCTGCCAGATGTCACCTGGCAGGGCCCAAGGAGGATGCCCATTCTGCCTCAGCCCTCTACACCACCCTCCAGGTCCAGCCTAGCTCCTCTTTAGGCCTCAGTTTGCAAGTCCATAAATTGGGGCTTAGATTAGTACAATTCTAAATTCTGACTTTCTCAGTATTGGCTTTATTTGTCCGACATAGCTAGACCTCATTAGCTGGAACTGGAAACCCAAACAGAAGGCTGGCACACAGTAGGGTCAGCACAAACAGGATAGTCTGGGGGAGGTCTCCTTTCTTGAAGGGGTTAGGACTTAGAAAGTGGGGAGAAAACACACCATCACCCCAAGTGCACACACACACACAGACAGACAGACACACAGACAGAGACAGAGAGTGTGTGTGTCTGCCATCATCACCTCCTTTTTTCCATTTCAATAAGGAAGCCATCAGATGTTCCTCTTGCCTCTGCCTCTCCAGGACTGCTATTGTAATTAATTAGCAGAGCTAATTACATCTGACAGGCTGGGCCAGGCAGAGGCCCTGGGCAAGCTCCAGAGTCCAGCTGTGACACTGCGGGAGCCCCACTTTCCTTCTCCCCAGACGGTACTTGACTTAGGAACCAGGCTTGAGGATGGGTGGTCCTCAGACTTGAGCATTGGGGGGCCCAAGAACCACCAGGAGAGTTCGCCAGAACACTGGTGGTAGGCGCCAGCCTGGCATTTCTGATCAGCCGGCAGAAGGTGGCCGGGAAAATGCATCTATCTAGCAGGTTCCCAAGTGGGGCTGCTGCTCGCTGCTGGGAGCCTTGGAGACTGAGAAATGGTCTGAGGAGCTTCAGGGGCTAAGATTAGACTCAACCATCCAACCCTGGTTGGTAGCAGGCTAGGGTGGGGCAGAAGGAGACAGGCCTGTTGCAGAATTTTCTGGAAGGAGGGAAGGGGGTGAATAGGGAGCCAGAGACCTGACCCCCCCACACACACCAATGGGTGGGGACGGAGGGACCCTCGAAGGACAGGAATAAAGCTCTGTGTGTGTTTCCATGTGCCCAGTGGGGTGCCATGGCTGTCTGACTCCCCATGTGGACGATAAGGCTTTTCTGTCAGGGATGGTGCTGCAGTCATCACTGAGGCGCCTGAAGCCTCCAACTTTCTCCTGGCACTCAGGTGCTTTGCCACAGCAACAGCAACCTTGGGAAAGCCTGGGCTTTGCGGGCAGGCAGCGGGAGAGCCTGGGCCATGCAGGCAGAGCGCTGGAATGCCAGGGGGCTCTGGCCTCTCTAGCCATGTGTCTAGATATCCCTTTGAGCTTTCATTAACCCATCTGTGAAACAGGGATCATAGCCACCTCTTGGAAGGCCATGATGGCCACTGTGGACTGTGCCAAGCACATCCTAATGAGGGCTTGTCAGACAGGAGCTATGGTCAATAAACCACTAGTGGTGTTTGTTCACCAAAGCCATTGTGGGCAATGCTGTGGGGGTACAGGAACAAGGCACCCCGTTAATTAGCCATCTCATGCTTCTCCTCTAGGGTCTTGGGCTTCTGGCCAGCCTACAGGAAGAGCCTGGCAGAATACCTGTCCTGACTACCACATTCACCCAGACATCTCGGGTGGCCGTCTTTACCCAGCCTCTGTACCCCAAGACCTGGCTCTTTGCCAGGCTAAATTTAGCTGTATGAGCCGCCCTCCCTGTGGGTGAGGCTGGGGTGGAGAGGAATTCAGCAGGCTTCCTGTCTGCTTCCTGGCAAGCAGGCGAAAGCTCACCAAATGGCCCAGGTTTATCCCCAAAGCCAAGGCTGCCAACAGATGTCACAAACCACAGGTGTGAGACAGTCTCAAAGCTGAGAGCTCTTGGGACCAGCAGAAACAGATGTCCTTGAAATGGGGGAAAGGTACCCTTTGGGGAAGCATGTGTAGGAATGTGTGTGTGTGCACACGCATGTGTTCCTGGTTTACAAGAACTTTACATCAGAACACAAAATCCTCCCCCACTCCTGCCCAGGGCCTTCAGGACACTGGTCCCTGTTAACTGGCTTGGGAACCAGAAGAGCAGAGGCTTCAATCCCAATCTGGGTGCTAAGCAGGGAGTGGCTGCAAGCCATTCAGTATCTTGGCCTGGCCCTCCTGCCCCACCCCTGGGACTCTGCTTACAGCCTCCACAGAGGTTAGCAAGGGACAAAATGACAAATGGGTTAAGATCCCTGGGAAGGGGATGATGGGTGAGTGAGGTGAGCCAGCAGGACCTCCCCACTCGCAGGAAGGTCTGGGCTCTGAAGGATCCTCCCTATTTGCTGAAGGGCAGGGTGGACCGAGCACTGTGCCAAGGAGCAGCAGTAGCAGCGGAGTGTTTTCTGCCTCCAAAGCACTTTCCAGCGTGCATTCCTCCACACCCCAAGACTTGGGCAGGGCTGGTGTGCTTGGCGGCGAGAAAACAGCCTGTGGAGGCGGAGGGGACGAAGCTGTCACGTGTGGGATGCCTGGGCAGAGCACCCACGTGCACTCCACTCCAGCACCCTGGTAAAGGAGGGCCGGTTCTGACCTCCTCACAGACGAGGATGAGAGAGCCCTAGGGAGAAGAGTGATCCACCTGAGAATGCTCCACTGGAGTTCAAGGCCAGGTCTGCGGGGCTTCTCCGCAGCAGGGCGCCTTATGTTTGCTGTGCTGGTTGCTGGGGCTTTTAGCAAGGTTTGTAACCCCCACAGGTGCTGGCTGTGTCCTCCCTGGCAGGCAGGGGGCAGCTGTGTACTCCCACCCAATCGCAGGTCCTCTTTGATAAGAGCCCCCACTCAGTGGCCAGGGTTGCACTACAGCTCTGGGGGGCATTACCTTAGTCAGGCTTGACAACAGCAGGGCATCTCTCTTCCCATGACAGATGCAGAGGGAGGGTCAGAAAAGTCGAGTAATTTGCCCAAGGTGCCTGTGCTTTTCCTAACTTAGTCTGTCTCCTCCAAGAGCACTTAACTCCTTGGTTTTGAGCTCTTAACAAGGGGGCATCCTCCAGCCGGCACAAGGCCTTGCTCTACTTAAGAGGATTTTCCAGGCTGGGGCTTAGTGTTGGTCACACACACACACACACACACACACACACACACACACACACACACACACACACACACCCATTGGTGGCATGTTCTCCCTCCCCCATTGATGTGGAAACTGACTCCCTCCCAGGATGGAGTTGCCATGGGTACAGCTGTGCCGAAAGGCTGCTGCCTGTGTTACAGGGGCCTTGAAGGACCTTGGGACCTCCTATAGTCACATCACTAGCTGGCTGCTGTCTGGTGTCACGCTGCTGGCACTCCATTTAAAGCTCATTAACCACGCCCATCAAGCAGCCTCACAGCTCTGCCTTGGGCCACCTGGTGGATCATCCTTTGCAGTTTCTGTGCTGTGGAAACCGTGGCCACTCAGTTTTTTGCTGTTAACCAGCCCCTCCACTCCACCCCCAGCTCACAAATGGGAGGCTGGCTGGCTGCCCTTGACTTTTCCCCCACCCTCCGTCTTCCAGCCTGACCTCCTGAACTTTCTCCCGCCCCTGGCTTCCTGCTCTGTAGAAACCTGTGAGCTCAGCCTGAACTTGTCTCCTCTTGGGATTCCCTGGAGCTAACCTCCACACCCCAACCTCTGGATCTTGCTGACTGCTGCAGCTGTGTCTGGGGTGGAGCTGTCTGAGCTACCTTTGAAGAGCAGCTTCCCCTGGCCAGCAGCCAACAGAGGCTGTGGGTGTACATCTTCCCCTTGCTAGGGAACCCTCACCTGCTGGTGAACCCCTCTTCCCAGGTACCATGGGGTAAAAATTTCCTCATGCAAATTCAAGGTCAGGGGACTCAAGCCAAAGTGCCTGGAAATTTCCTGCCAGCCAGTGTTGGCTTAACCCCAGGAGGGTTCTTCTGTTTGTTGTCCAACAACAATCTCAAGATCGTCACTCTCTTTGCTGAGGTCACTGGAAGGAAAGGGACAGGGCAGGCATGGAAAGGGTAGATGGTTAATTCCCAAGGTTCCTGCTGGGAAAGGAGAGGGTGCGTTGAAATGGTAATGCTGAGGTATCCCTTATCCTAGACACACACACACATACACACACACACAGAGAGACAGAGAGAGAGAGAGAGACGCCTAAAGTCTTTCCCTCTGCTCACCATGCATATAGCTATAGCTTCTGCAATTTGAGATTCAACAACAAAACTCACAAGAATCTCTTTTCCTTCATCACAGTTTTAGACAGGAGACCTTGGAATATGATCTTGTTTGTTGTTTCTTGTTTCTTGAGAATGCCTGTCTTTTCACATAAAAGATACCCTTTTCTGTTTCTCATCCGAATATTCAAATCGCCGGTATAAAGTTAAATAAGGGTTGCTTGACCATAACTCTGTGGCATCATGGCAGCCCGTCTGATGGCCAAGGCGGCTCACCAGTCACTAACGGGTGGGTAGTGTATGCTGGGGGGCTGTTTGGGACAGATGTATGACTCATGTTCCAGGCAAGAAGGAGCAGAGCAGCATGACCTCAACACATCGCTCAGAATGTAGCTTCAAAGTTACATTCTCTAAGCAGCTGAGTTTCTTTTTTATGGGAATGGTGTTTTATCTGCATGTCTGTCCATACCACAGGCGTGTAGTGCTCAAGGAGACCAGAAGAGGGCGTCAGATCCCCTGGACCTGGAGACAGGTGGTTATACACTGTATGATACAGATTCGAGGAGCAAACACTGGTTCTCTGTACGAGCAGCAAGTGTGTGTACTCACCTGCTAAACACTCTCTTTTTGGGGGGGTGGGCCTCACTGTCTAGCCTAAGCTAACCTTGAATCTCATGGCAGTCCTGACTCCGTCTCCTAAGTGTGTCAACCCCAAACCCAGCTTGATTCTGGGTTTCTGACAAGATTTCAGGTGATACTTCACCACTGCTCTGTGTATCATAGTTTCCATTGCAAACATTGCAAGAAGTTAGCCCTTCTCCAAAAAGTTACTTAAGGTCTAAAAATCCACTTGTCCTGGAGAAACTGTTAAGAGGTTAGATTCAGCTGGGTGTTGGTGGTGCATGCCTTTAATCCCAGCACTCGGGAGGCAGAGGCAGGCGGATCTCTGTGAGTTCGAGGCCAGGCTGGACCGACAGCCTCCAAAACAATCAGAGAAACCCTGTCTCGTAAAAAAAAAAAAAAAAAAAGAGGTTAGATTCAAGTTCAGGTGCTTTGATAAGAGAAACAAGGGGCATCAATTCCATGACCCTGTGGGGGATACGATTACCTTCTTCTCTTCAACCAAGACACCTAGGCTCAGAGAGGTGAGTTAGCATGCCCGGCATCACGGTGACTCTGACATGGTTAGCTTTAGAACCTGCTGCTCTTAGCCACCAGGTATTAGTGTCCTGCAGGAAAACACAGTCACTAACCAAAATCCAGTGGAGACAGAAGTCAGTGTTTGAAGACTAAAGAACAGCTCACACTGGGCTTAAAGAGAAGGGACTTCCTCATTGACTCACCTGCCTGCAAACCCAGAAGAGACGATTTCACACGCAGCTGAGTCCAGGGTGTGTTTCCTCTGTGCTGGTGGCAGGTTCCCCGTGTGGGTGGCTGAAGAGCAGTCCGCCCTGTAGAAGTAAGCCTGTTCTCAGACAACCCTAGCAACAAGGAAAGCCTTACTTCCCACTGGCTTGGATTATTCACTTATTCACCACGGAACCAATCCCTGTGAGTGTAGCTGTGGCTGTACTGAATAGTCTAGTTGTCTTGGGTCTGGCGTCTGTGCTCACCCCTGGATTTGAGATGTGGGTTTATATCTACCCCAACCAAAGAGCCATGAGGAGAGAAGGTTGACCCTCAGGTCAAGAGCGCCCTGGCTCCATCAAGAGAATTGTTCTGTGGCATGTAGAAAAGCCTAAGGCTGGGCTGGAGCGTGGGAGATGGTGACAGGAGACCTCTGGGGGTTGAGTGTGAGGACCGTCACTAGCTCTTGGGGGCAGAGGCTGGCACAAGGGTCCAGGGGGAAGTGTCCTAGAAGGAAGCATAGGTGTGACCAGCAGTGTCTTTCTCTGTTTTAGGAGCACCACAGCCATGGCCATGGGGCTTTTCCGAGTTTGCCTGGTGGTGGTGACGGCCATCGTCAACCACCCACTGCTGTTCCCTCGGGAGAACGCCACGGTCCCCGAGAATGAGGAGGAGATCATCCGCAAGATGCAGGAGCACCAGGAGAAGCTGCGGCTGGAGCACCTGCGCCTGGAAGAGGAGGTGTCGCGGCTGGTGGCCGAGAAGGAGGCCCTGCAGCAGGCAGAAGAAGAGGGCCAGCAGCAGCCGGAGGCTCACACCGCCTGGGACCTCTGGAGCACTCTCTGCATGATCCTCTTCCTGATCATCGAGATATGGCGGCAGGACCACCAGGACGGGCCCTTTCCAGAGTGCCTGGGTGGAGACGAGGATGAGCTGTCTGGACTGGGGGGTACCCCACTGCGGGGCCTTCCCCTGCCCAAGAAAGCCACCCTGGACCACTTCTACGAGCACTGTATCCGGAGTGCCACGGGTGACGCCACCCGTACCCGGGAGTTTGTGGAAGGCTTCGTGGATGACCTGCTGGAGGCTCTGAGGAGTGTCTGCAACCGAGACACTGACATGGAGACGGAGGACTTCATTGGCGTGGGTAGCATGTATGAAAACTGGCACGTGGAGAGGCCACTGCTGTGTCACCTGTTTGTGCCCTTCATACCCCCGGAGCCCTACAGCTTCCACCCAGAGCTCTGGTGCTCCAAACTTTCGATGCCCCTGAATTATCAGGGCTACGGGCAGATCAAGGTGACCCCGGCTGGTGGGGACCCTCTGGGCTGTATCTGTGGCAAGACTAAGCTTGGAGAGGACATGCTGTGTCTCCTCCATGGCAAGAGTGGCGGGGGACAGCCTGGCGCTGGTGGGAGGGATGAGATGGAGGACTTGCTGTGCTCCAAAGAGTCCTCATATCTAGATGCTATGCAGGTCATGAAGTGGTTCCAGGTGGCCCTCACCAAAGCCTGGCACCGCATCGCCCACAAATACGAGTTTGACCTTGCCTTTGGCCAGCTAGACACCCCAGGGTCTCTCAGAATCAAGTTCCGCTCAGGCAAGTTCATGCCCTTCATCGTGACACCTGTGATCCAGTGTAAGGACTCAGACCTATACTTTGTCCCACAACTCCCCAAGGAGCCCTGCAGGGGCACTCCAGCCTCCAGCACCGACTGGCTCCTGTCCTTTGCTGTCTATGAGCTACAGTTCCTCCGCATGACTGCGAAGGCTCTGCCGGAGGGCGCCTGCCACCTCAGCTGTTTGCAGATTGCCTCCTTCTTGCTCTCCAAGCAGAGCCGCCTGACAGGCCCCAGTGGGCTGAGCAACTACCACCTGAAGACCGCCCTGCTGCACCTCCTGCTGTCCCGGCGGGCTGCTGACTGGAGGGCCAACCAGCTGGATGTGCGTCTGCAGGAGCTCTTCTGCTTCCTGGAGAGGAGCCTCCTGGAGAAGAAGCTCCTTCACTTCTTTGTGGGCAACCGGAAGGTGCCTGAGGCGCTGGGACTCCCAGAGGTCGTGCGGAGAGCTGAACCTATAAACCTCTTCCGGCCCTTCGTCCTGCAGAGGACTCTTTACCACAGCACGGTGAACTCGTTCTATGAAATGCTTAAGAATGCCCCGACGCTCATTAGCGAATACTCCCTCCATGTCCCTTCGGACCGTGCCAGCCCACCACCAAAAGCTATCGCCTTGTAGAGCGTGAGATTCTAGGTCCGGGGGAGAGCATCCCGTGTGCCTACCTAACTGGTGCAGGAAAACGCAGCAGGCCTGGAGGGGCGCTGAGGTTCAGCTTGCTGGGAAGCCAGGTCCTGCAGAGTGAAGGAAACAGAATTGCAACTGGACACGGGTCTGCCTTTCTGCCGCAGGGGCTTTGTTGGTGAAACCGTTGTTTGGGTTTGGGCACCGATCCTTTGTAGCTTAGATCACTATGAATGACCAAGACAGTGATGGGACAGTCCTGGGTACCGAGTTAGAGAGAAAGCAAGCGCTGATGTGAATGAAATCCTGTTTTTGGACCACAGTCTATCCTGTGCCTCGTATCAATAGAGAGGATCTACTAGGATATTGCCTGGGATCGGATTAAGACTCAACACTCTATTCCAGCAACTCCTGGCAGCTGAATCATGAATGGGGAGAGATGTGGGAATTCACAGCCTTTGAACCACATCGTGCACAACAATAGAGGTCCCACAGGAGGTCCCCATTTTTTAATACTATTTGGCAAAAAGAACCTGGCAGCGGTCCAGGTGGCTATGTCTCCATTACACAGAAATGGGTACTTGGTGGTGGAGAGTCTAAAACTGGCTAGTTTTTCAGCCACACATCTTACTCAGGTGCACACCCTCTCCCTGTCCCTTGTACCAGGTCCTGACCACCGTGGGTACCATTTACCACATTGGGTGCTGGCTCGGAAGCCCCTCCCATCCCCATAGCCGCTCTCACTGAGCAGCAGTGTAGGGGCACAGACACTGGTGTCTGGCTTGCACTTTGGCCCACTTTGGAGAATGTTACAGGACTGTGGCGAAGGGTTATGATAGCCCTAAGCTGTCCTCGGGGTCCTGGTCTTAGGGAGGGTGGGTTTATAAGCCAGAGGCGCTATAGAAACCCAGCTCCCAGTCCACAGGCCCAAAGCATCTGCCAGTTCCTAACTCCAAGAGGGCTTCGCCCGCAGTACATAGCCAGGCTTCTCTGCTCAGGCCTTGCTGACCTCACGGGTGACCCAGACTGAAAGAGCATGGACTCACTGGGGATCTATGTGGCCACTGCAGACTCAGCCTGGGAACTGGAAGGAGAGTCGTGGGCCCCCAGACAAGCCTCAGAGCCCGAGGCTGGAGCTGGACTCCTGTCCAGGCCCGTGTCAGGATCCAGCGGCCTCTCCTCCACTTGAACGTGATGGACTGTGTGAGTCAGTCTCCACATCTCCTTAGTAACTTGGACAGTGGACCAAAGAAGAAGCGCAGATGAAGAACAAGGCGGCAACCACTAGGCCTCCGGAAGCGGAGACAGCAAAGCCTTGCAGGCATCACAGCCAGGCTTCCTGTGGCTCCACGCATACCTCACCCGGCCTCGGAGAGCTCCAGGAGACCGACCATTTAGGCACCAAGCTACTGCCCACAGGGTAACCAGAGACCATAGGATGCCTGACTGTAAGCAGGAGTTAGACTGAGCGTGTGTGGTCCGCCCCTTCACAACTTCAAAGTGGCCATCTAGGGCCCTATAAACAGCCTACTCAAAGTGTGGCTCTGTCTGCGCCCCGAGCCTCCTTGACGGATAGGTACCTCCCAGAGTCGGGGCAGATGTCATCTGTGCCTTGTCCGGGTCCGTTCGTATCCCGCTGTGTTTCAAAGAGCCCAGCAACCGAGAACGAGCCTCCAGAGGCCAAGACCACGCCTGACCGTCTCAGCTTCCTTTCACTTCTGGGAGAAAGGTCACAGGATGAAGGCGGCTGGCTTCTCGCTTGCCGGGGCACTTGGCGGGAACAGGAGCCTGTGTTGTACCAGGTCTGCTTCTGAAGCGGCAGGCTCTTGGGGTCTCGCGCCGCCTTATTTATATTAAAGGGAGAATTAAATTCTCATAAGCAGTGTAGAGTCTGTGTTTACTTCAGGAAGTCTTTTAAAGCAGAGTTGGGGGTGAGGACAGATTTCCTATTGGCCAGCAAAGCTCTTGCACACGCACCATCTTATTCGTACACCCTTGGGGAAAATTTTAAAATAACAAAATGGAATACTTCTGCCCTTGGGGCAGCTTGTGCACTGCCTGGAGGGTCCCCCGAAAGGGCCTTTGAAAGGCGGCCACAGGGCAGAGTCCAACACAAGGCCTTGCTTCATAGATCCAGTTTGTGAGGGAGGGAAGACGGGAGGCCCTGGAAGAAATGAGAAGCTTTCTGAACGGCGTCTTCAACCTGGAGCTCTAGTCCTCTGGGCACGTGAGACCTTTCCACAAACAACACCCCCCTGCCTCTCCCCCTTCCCCCTCCCCGCTCCCCACTCCCCACCCCTCTGCACCAAAGACTTACTCTCCCTCCCAAAGAACCCTGGACAGCACCAGCACCTGCCCACTTGCTCTGCTGAGGGCCCTGGGACTGTCTTTGCTGCACCTGTTGGTAATGGTGAGCTAGTTAGGACTGTGAGGTTGGTTATGTTAGGGGAGGGCACATTGTCCTCGAGAGCCCGGGCCAGGGCAGGTGGCTCAGGCAGTAAAGTGTTTGCCATACAAATACGGGGGCCTCAATTAATCCCCAGAAGCCACATGAATAGCTGATGTGGTGGTGAGTGCGTGTCAGCCCAGCCCCACTGACCAATAAGATACCCTGTCTCAAAAACAAAACAAAAAACAAGGCAGACCTTTCCCAAGGATGACACGGGTGTCCTATGGCCTACTCAGCCTCAGCCCTCTGTACTGGGGAGAGCTTTCATTTCTACCATGAGGTACCCAAAGCAAACGACTTAGGAAGGAAAGAGGTTTACACAAGTCACCGCTTAGAAGGCTCTAGATTCAAGATCAGACAGCCGTATTTGACCTCTGGTAAGGACGGCAGAACTATCACACTATAAATGGGACCCGTGTGGGAGAAGTGTCCGTGTGGGAGAAGTGTCCGTGTGGGAGAAGTGTCCGTTGCTTTGACTGAGGCGAAGACCCAGGCGGGGGCTCTTAGGATAACCTTTGGGAGAACTAACCAGGGTCCCATAAGACACACTGTAATCTCCTTCAAGGTTCTCCCACTAGACTCAACCTCTTACAGTTGCTACGCCACCATGCAAGGGCCAGTCTTCCAATGCGAGAACCTTTGGCAGGAGTTGAGTGGCAACCACATCCGAACTATAGCTCCCTGGAGACAGCGTGTCGGTTCCTTACCAAAGCTATTGCCCAAATCACCCAGAGAGTGTGGCCAGTTGCCTTGAACCTGAACCCGTAAGGTGCTTAGGATACCATCTGAAGTGACCCTGTAGAGCTCAAGGCATACATACCCCAGTTGAGGAAAACTTCCTTCCTTCCTTCCTTCCAAGAAAACCCAGATGGGCTGCTTTGTCCGGAGATAGACACAGGTGAGTGGGGCTGATCCCTTTCTGGGAACTTAATGGTCAGTGTGGTGAGCTATACCACCGCTTTCCCTGAGCACAACTGCAGCCCCAGGCGTGACCAGGACATCGGGTGGCTGGGAAGGTCCTTGAGCACTTATTGAGAGCCCGGCGCATAGGAAGGCACTGTTGGGGACAGAAGTTATTAGGACCCTGAGAGGGGAAAGCAGGATGCCCCTCCAAATTCTCCCACGAGAAGCACCCAAAAAACTAGAGTGGAAACAGCCTGAAGGCGTAGCTCGGTTGGTAAAATACCTGCCTGGCATGCAGGAAGCCCTGGGTGCGATCCCCCGTACCACATGAACTGGGTTTGATAATTCATACCTACAAAGGCTGAAACCCAGTGCCGGTGGGGCCCAGTACATGCCCGAGTGACCGCCACTGTCCATGTCACTGGGAACAAGCTCCCAGGATCCACCGCAGGCTTCCATGGCTTTGCTGGGGTTAGGTCAAGGAATCAACATTCTGCCAGACACGCCAGCTAGGAAGGCCAAGAGGGTTGGCTAGGGCAGGCCTGGAACAGCTTGGAGAAGGACGGGCAGCCATGCTGCAGCAGCCCCTGCGGTGATCAAGGCCTCCTGCTCACAGTCAATTAACTCTGACGACTCCACATCCGTTCCTGAAGAGGATGTGATCCCCATTCCCCAGATGAGGAAACAAGGTGCAGAGGGGTCAGAGGACTTGATTAGGGTCACATGGGGGTATGTGGCCGTCAGAATTCCAACCAGGTGTTCATCAGATTCCAAGGAAGGTATGTGTTTGCACACACTGAGAAATCATGCAAGTTGGGAGGGAGAGGGCCTGTGAGGACAAGCCACAAGCACCTTGAGTGCTAAAGTAAAATTTGGTTTCATGCAGTGAGCACTGGTGAACTGGTGAGCGTTTTTCCCAGTTGCCTATGGCTATAGAGTAATGTGCATCAGGCTTTTTCTTTCAGGCCACCAACCAGCTCCCAAATCTTTACACAGGGCTTCCTATTAGTTTGGAGTGCTTGGCTTTAGCTTAGCTCTTATTTTCCTCTGTTTCTCTTTGTGCTTTGGCCCAGGTCCTTCTTTATGTCCATCCTATTTTCCTGCTGTCTCCACGTCTGGCTGATGGCTCCATGCATGTCCCTCTCTTTCTCCCTCCTTCCCTTTTTCTCTCCTTTCTTAAGTCTAGATTCCTCCTCCCACTTATTCTTTCTGCCCACCAGCCCCGCCTGTCCCTCTCCTGCCTATCTATTGGCCCTTCAGCTTTTCATTAGGCCAATCAGGCCCCTTAGGCAGTCAAGGTGAAACAAATGCAACACATCTTTACATAGTTAACCAAACGCCTCGTACACAGAAGCAACACATCTTTGCATCATTAGCAAAGGCAGCAGAAGTAACACAGCTTCACATAGTTAAAGTAGTATTCCACAGCATAAACAATGTAACAGGTCTTTGCCTAGTTAAAATACTATTTCCCCCACGGCAGTGAATTATGTGCTCAGTGTGGTGTGAGGTGTTGAGGAGTATGTGGCCATCTTCCAGAGCAAGGATGGCAGCAAAGGCCAGTGAATGTTCAGTCTCTCCAAGGCTGTTTTCAGAAATCCCTTGTTCAGTCTAGTCACCACCTCCTTGGGGAGCTGGGAGTTTGTTTGGTTTGGCCATGGATGAGCCCCAGGCAGAGCCAAGAACCACTTGCAGAGGGAAATACGTGTCCGCAGCTGGCCTCATCCCTCTCTCTGCATCCTGCTTTGCCCTGCACAGGGAGGGAAGTTTTTAGACTGAACTTTTCTCAGTGCCTTCTAAAGATAGATGTTCTTTTTTAAAAAATTTATTTCCTTTTAAGTGCACTGACATTTTTGCCTGCGTGTTTGTCTGCGTAAGGGTGCCAGGCGGTTGTGAACTGCCTGTGGGTGCTTGGAATGGAACCGGGGTCCTCTAGAAGAGCAACTGGTCCTCTTAACCACTGAGCCATCTCTCCAGCCCTGACAGCTGTTCTTTTAGTTAGTGTACACACACACACACATACACACACACACACACACACACACACACGCAGCAGTACCACCATGTCTTTTTTAACTGACAGTAATCAAGTTCTCACTGCTAACTCTGAATCCTCAGAAACCGCTAGCATTGCTTCCTGTGCCTCCTCCCAGCTCTCCCCAAATCCCGCATGTGTGAATGCCTTCCTGCGCTCTCACACCCGTGACGGCACACTCTACTGGTCATCCTGTTGGAAACTTGCCTGTACCTTATTTAAGATAGCTGCTCGCTGTCTCGCTTTGTGTTCCCCTGTGCCTCGGTTTACCCATCTCCCTCACCGAGGAGCCCTATCGTCTCCATGCTTCGTTTTTCCTCCTTAGCAACAGCACTGGAGTGAACACGTCTGAACACCCAGCCTGCTCTGAAGTGGCCTTTCCCCTCCTGGTTGTCACTATTGGACAGTTCGCTTGGTGTGCGTTCACCATCAAGCGTCTTCCCGCAGAAACAGGCGGCTGCTGGAGGTCTGGCCAACCATCATGACACAGGATGGAGAGGACATCGCACCAAGTGCTGAGCAACAGGCACACTACTGAGCCAGGGGAAACCAACGCTGTAAGAAAGACATGGCTCTGACCCAAAGACCTGGGCCTGTTAGGAAGGCCAATGACTTCAGGCTGTCAGAGATCCCTAAAGAGTGTAAGTCATTGGGAATAACACTGGGTGGCTCTGAGGCCTACTAAAGAGGAACATGAGAACAGCCGTATCAGCCTTGTCAGCCTTGCGTTTGCGTTCTTAGACACCTGGCTGTCACACACACAAGGCAGTGGAAGGCTCATCCCCTAAGAAAACCTATGGCACCCAAGTTGCTGTCTTCCAAATATGTGTACTTAATTCATCGGAGCATGGCTGGTTTGTCTGCCTCTGCCCAGTATGAGGCTTTGCTTTAGGGGTAAAAATAGCATTTCCACCCCTTTGATGTTCTTCTACAGCCCCACAAAGAGACCAGGAAGAAAAACTGTCAACAACAAGTCATCTCCCAGCAAAATGGAACCACATCGACCTCAGAGGTGTTGGAATGCATTCCCTCTTTCCTCTAGGGGGCAAAGGTCTTAAAGGCTCAAAGTTGGGTGTAGTGGGCCTTGGACTATCTGGCCCAGTAGAGGTGGAACTTCTTGCTGAGGTAACTCCTTTAATAGTAAGAGTCTCATGGTCTCTCGGATGGTGTCAGAGAATGGGTCGCAGCAAGATGGATGGGGAGGGAGTCGGACAGACTTTGGTCCCTTCTGTTTCTTTACTACCCAGGGTTGTACTTTTGGTTTCTCTTGGACTGATCTTATTTAAAACTGAAACAGAAAGCAAAGAGTACTGTTTCCTCTCTGTAGCCACCCTTGGCTGGATTCACATCTGTATATAAATGTTCTCCTCCCAGCCTCACGACTTACAGGCTTCTGGAGAGCGGACAGAGATCAAGTTCTCTGGGGACAGAGATTGGACAGCCCCCCCCTAAAAGACCAACCTTGGCCTTGAGTCTCTTCCAAAAGGAATAAATAATGCTGACTGCAGCTTCCAGAAGTCAGGAGTGTAGCCAGACGGTAACTGGAGGTTGCAGGTCAATCCTAACGGAGATGATAGAGCAGCTCTTACGCACCCTACGTAGACCCACATTCCAGGAATCAGGGCCAGGCCAGCCACAGCAGATGCCCTGAGCGACCAGGCTCTCATGAAACCACCACCCAGTGCGGGGTCTAAGAAACCCTGTCCATGGTTTCCTCGGTGGTGCTTTATGCTCTGGCCAGATAGGAAGCTCCGGAGTCACAGGCATCCAGACCAGGACAGTGTCAAGGATTAAGGTTGTCAACTGGGTATTTAATAACCCAGAAAGTCTCAAGGAAGAGCAGGCCCCTGTCCCAGATCCATACCTCCCAAGTGTAGAGTCCCACATGAGGCCCGCTCACTGGCCACCCAGCCATATCCCAGTGAGCGTGTGGCTGCAGGGACCAGTAGCGGGACCACCTAGGTGTGCTGCAACCTAGCACAGCAAGTCTCAATCTTACTGTGAGTCTGATTTTGCCTCTCTTACCTCAGCTGTGAAATGGGAACAGTGATGCCAGTGAGAATAGGAAGTGGAACACTTAGCTTAGGGCACAAAGAATGGTCTAGAAAGCCAGCACCCATCATACCTCTCGCCCACATGAGTTCCTCAGAGCTGAATTCCCACTTCTGTTTGCCCTAGTGTCGCCAATGCCCCTCACATGGAGTCTGTCTGTCCTGGGGGCCCCTTTAGCACAGTGGTGCCTACAGGAACTGTTTCGCTCATGTCTCCCTGGGAGCCAGAGGCATGCCAGGCGTGGAGGGAACACGGATGGACTTTATTGGGGGAGTCTGGGATGCTGCACCAGGTTTTGAGAACTGGTGAGAAGTTTGGCCTTGGCCTCTGTCACATGCTCTCACTGGCTCTTTGACTCTATAACAACCACATCAGAACCCAGCAGCTCCGGAGACAGAGTTCTCTCTTAGACAGCAGAGGAGAAAAGAGCTGTAACAGCTGCCTCAAAGGACTCCCCTTGGGCTGGGTCAGTGGCACTCACAGACCGCGTGCGTCATCAACCCCATCCTGGGCTCATGGGAGTGAACGTTCAGCAAACACACTGAATGGCAGCTACTGCTGTCTAAACGCCCTGTCTATTATAAAGGACCAGGAAAGCAAAGGGACAATTCTTGCTTGAGAGCTCCCACTCCTCCTAGCGGAAGAGGAAGGTCGGGAAGGCAGAGACCAGGCAGAACTAGAGGCGGAAAGCAGAGGGCCTCAGAGGTGCAGGGCACTTGTGTAAAGCCTGGCTCTGCCCACCACAGCTCTAGGACATCTGGACAAATCATGGAACCTCAGAGCCTGAGCTTGCCCATCTTGCAAGGTTCTGAAGAACAGGGATGGTAGGTGGGGTCCCAATGGGTACCAAGCGCTCAGTAGACAACTGTCTCATTGTCCCCTCTTCCACACTGGGAGCTGGCTTTAGGTGAAGGCTTCCTAGAGAGCTTCCTCAGAGAGTCCCAGTGGCCTTCCCCACCCCCTGCTTCAGGCCAAGCATCCTCTTCTGCCACTGCACCTGGGACATGCAAGGGTACCCACACCCCCTCCATGTTGCTTTCATGCCATCAGGGACAGAATCTCAGCCGAAACAGAGTCTCACGAAGGGCCTTTCTGTTCAGCGGGTCAACGCCAGTCACCACTCGTTTTGTAGAAACACCTCCTGCATTCACCATCTATGCAGCTCTTCATTACTCCAAGTTTTGTTTGTTTTGCCTCTCTGTGTGTAGCCCTGGCCATCCTGGAACTTGCTCTGTAGACTCACAGAGATCCGCCTGC
>NW_024429182.1:13557344-13754844 GCF_017639785.1 Mesocricetus auratus
ACTGATGCTCTCTCAAACTAACAGTCTTAGGCCATTTGCAGATTTTACTTTTGGGACTTTGAAAAGGAGAGCAGTTTCCCAAACACTTTTACGATAAATACAATAATCACGAAACCTTGAAGTATGGGCCTTTTCAAAGACAGACAGGGGAAGTCGGGTCTAGGGTCTGCAGGATGATAAGCTGAGAAAAGAGAGCTGGTAGGTAGGAGCTATAATCTGGGGTTCACCACTTTGCCTGGGAGGAAAATGGGTTTTTATAATTTGCCTGTGTGTTTAAGTATCCAGCTACCCTAGGTCTAACCTAAAGAATTACTTTTCAAATCCTAGAAGTGTCCGGCATGCCTAATGTGGCTGGCAGACATCTGAGTTGGTTACAGTTCACAGTGTCACCTCTGAGCTTTGAGGTGACAACGTTTTAAATAGCCCTGCCACACTTTAAACATAGTTTTTTTTTAAAGCGTGATGCTTCCATGATATGTGGTTGCCATTTGTTTATATGAAGATTATGCATGCATTGCTTTAGAAACCTATGGGTTTTAAAAGGCATTCCTGTTGGGAGAATGTGAGATGGGGCTGTGCTGTGACTCAGAAGGACCAGGTGTGTGGTTGTGGAGGCAGCTACGGGTTATCTTGCCTGCCTGTGAATACACAGGGGAAGTGGGCTCTGAAGCACTGTCGCACACAGAGTCTTATCCACAGAGATGAAGGTCAGATGTGAGCCTGTCCTTTGTGGGGGAAGGGAACAGGTTCATTTTGGACAAGGAAGCATGCATGAGTGGCTACCAGCCCTGATTTTTGTTACACAAACATCCTGAGACAGTCCACAGGGGAGTTGGTGGTACCCAGAGCATTTCAACAGCTGGCCCTCAGTAGATTTGCAATCACACAGTCCAGTGTCTTACTCAGATAGTCCATATACATCCAGACGCTCAAACCAGGGCCAGAAGAGGTAATCAATCATGGATATACGGTCTCCACCAAAGAACGTGATGTTCTGATATTCAAGAACCTAGAAGTGTACACAGAACAATAGCAGTTCATTAACACATTTGTTGACATGTTTACGGATGTTAAATAAAAAAACGCCAGCTTAATTACAAGGAAGGAGAGCTAGCTTGCCAGTGTTCTGTTTTCTTTTTATTCCTTCTCTTTTTTTTAGTTTTTCAAGACGGGGTCCCTCCACCAGAGTTTCCCTAACTCCTCTAGGGCCAGTCTTGGCCACATCCTGTTCTCTGTCTCCCTTCAACACTGGGCAAACAACATGGCTCATTTGACCGGAGAATTTGGAAAGAGCAACCCAGGCAGCAGTGGTCCAGCCTCCAAGTCCTAGGCTGTCTCCAGATCATCTCAGCTTGGAGCTGGGAAGCTGTGCCTTAGGCCAGCATTGCCCATCCTCCAGGGACGTGAAAAGTCTGGGCCTTTTGCTAAAAACCAGCATTAGAGACCCCATTCGCTGTAGTTGTGACCTCATCTCCCATGCACTCTTTATACTAAAGGGGACTGGTCCTCTGCCTTCTTCATGGGTTCACAGCTAAGGCTGTTCAGTGGCTTCCCTTTTACCCCAGCGTTGTCTTTACCATACTTTCTTCTTTTATTTAAATACTTCACACTCCATGCGATTCAACATCATCAACATTCTACAATAAGATAAAAAAACGTTCTCTCTCAAAAGGGATAAATCAACCCACATGTGTGGACTGTAGGGAAAACAGACCATAGCCAGCCAGCAACAAGAAAGCGCCTGAAGTTTTCTCAGTGCAAAGGTGGTAACTGCTGAACCACATTGTCCTGAAGAGAACAGCTCCCAGTTAACCCCACTGCTCACACCGACCTACACAGCCTACAACCAGA
This sequence comes from Mesocricetus auratus, assembly GCF_017639785.1. Lineage (NCBI taxonomy): Eukaryota > Metazoa > Chordata > Mammalia > Rodentia > Cricetidae > Mesocricetus > Mesocricetus auratus. Next base: position 13,559,196 of record NW_024429182.1, read on the forward strand.
TCAGCACCTCCCCCCTGCTGCCAGTGGAGACTGCCAGGCCGGCCGAGGTGTGGAAAGAAGCCGTTTGGAGACCCTGCTGAAGGACAGGACTTTACAAAAGAGTCAAACTGTAAATTCAGGGCTCAGAAGGTAAAGGGCTCGCCAAGCAAGCCTCAGGAGGGAAACCTGGCCCTCAGAAGCCACATAGAAAAGGCTGGCGTGGAGGCGCACACATGTTCCCAGCAGTGTTGAGGAGGTGGAGACAGGTGGATCTCCCAGAGTCCCTAACTGAATCAGCGAGCACCAAGCCAGTGAGGACCCTACTTCAAGACACTCAAGGTAGACGTCACTGAGTAGAAACGGCACCCAAAGCCAGGCACACTCCAATCGTGCCTGCTCTCTCCAAAGCCAGGCACACTCCAATCGTGCCTGCTCTCTTAGCTGTGGCGTGGTTGTGGCTTTGTGCTAAAGATCTGCTCAGTGGGCGGAGCCTTACCTCTCATGCAGCTTGCAACCCCGGACGACTCACCTCCCTCCTCCCGCCAGCCACAGCGTTGTCATCTTAAGCAGATGGTGATACTTGTGGCCACCTCAGAGTACCTTGGGGGGGGGGTGTCAGTGAGAAGCGGCAAGCTTGTGTGAGCAGTGTAGCCCCTGGAGGCTCCACAGGAAAATCATCACCCTGACAGAGCATCGATGAGTTCCCCTATCTGCCTCCCCTTCTCGGAAGGGAAGGCAGACCTCATGACCCTAACGTTTAAGTCTTCATATTCACACGTTGGTTCCTCACCATTGTCCTGAAAGCCTGGAAAAAGCATTAGGTGGCATCAAGAAGCTAGCAGGAGGGTACTGTAAAGAGAAGCCTTCCTGCCAGCCTGGTTCCAGAGCCGCATCAGTCCCAAATAAACCCTTTCTTTTTGTATAGACAGAAAAGAGGAGATGATGGGGGAAGTCCTGTGTATATGTCAATAAAGCACTGCTGGCCAATAGGGAACCAAGATAGGTGGGACTAGGAGTCCAGGAGGACTCTGGGTAGGAGAAACACAGGAAGTCGAGATGTAACCACCATGGGGTAGGAAGCCCAGAAATTTCTCCGGTAAGAGAAATACTTAGATTAACAATTATGGGGTAAATACTTAAGTCAGAGCTAGCCAGTAAGAAACAAGCAAGGGCAACAGCTTCATAATTAATATAGCCTCCTGTGTGTTTATTTGGGACTGATGCGGCTCTGGAACCAGGCTGGCGGGAAGGCTTCTCTTTACAGGGTACTATGTCAAAAGTGTCTGAACAATGGTGACTCGTTTCAGTCATGGACTAGTAAGACCTGGCTTGGAAGGCATGGTCTTTGAGCGAGAAGGGCTCCATGGGCACATGCCCGAATACCTGGTGACTAGGAGGTGGTGTCTTGCTGGACATGTGTCACAGGGGTGAGTTTTGAGACCAAAAACCTCCGACCATTTCCAGTTAGCTCTCTCTGCTTCCTGTTTGTGGACTGAGATGTGAGCTCCCAGCTGCCGCTCCAGCGCCACGCCTGCCTGCCTTGTTGCCATGCTCCCTACCACCCTGGCCACGGGCTGCAAGCACCAGATAAGCCCTTCCAAGTTTCCTGGGTCATGATGTTTTATCACAGCAACAGAAAGTAACTAAGACAGAGCGGGGAAGAACAAAGCAGAAGACTCTAAACTGCCTTGGTGTTCAGAGCAGCTGAAGACCACCCCCAATTCTTAGTAGTCTGGGCTAGCTTCCTGTCTAGTCGCTGCTTCCTGGTCCACAGGTGTGAGCAGGCAGCCTTACGTTTTTGCTCCCACAGCTGCAAACTGCTTCTGCCGCCACGGTCATAAGCCCTTCCTCCTAAGATGCCCCCTGTCACTGTGTACAGCGAAAGTCTAAAACGTCCCTCACCATGGATCTCTTTATAGATGCTTCCAGGTGACACAGGGCACCCTGGCCCCGCCCCCCCATAGGGTGCTCGCTCCCTGAGATGCTAATCTGGTACCTCTCAGACACTGCTTCATTCTTAGAATCTCAGGTACTGTGGTAGGGAGATCCTGCAAAGGGGAATTTGGTGTTTGCAGAGTTCAAAAGAATCTACTTCAAAATGTTCTGAGGTTGGAGAGATGGACCAATGGATAAATGTGAAATGAGTTCAAACCCTAAAAACCCTGGTAAAAATAAACATATAAACAAGAACAGTCAAAGCCAGATAGAGTAACAAGACCTCTGTAACCCCTGCGCTCACTCCGGGGAAGCTTGTGGGGAGACACCCTGACTAAGCAGAGGAAAACCAACAGAGACCCTTGCCTCAGCCAAAGAGGAGGTGAGAATCAATGTCCGAAGTTATCCTCTGACCTCCACATGTGTTCCTGCTACCACACACACACACACACACACACACACACACACACACACACACACACACACACACACACTTTATATGTATACACAATGATGACCAAAATTATAAATAAGTTAAAAAATTTAAATAGCAATACAAAATTCGTTCTCTTTCCCCAGTCACTGAAAAGGAAGACTGGAAACGTGAGTGGCTGGTGAGTGACAGCAGCAGGGGAGGGCTGTTTGTTTCGGGGAAGATGCCTAATTTCCACCCAGGAACCAGAGAGCTCCCGGGCTCCCCCTAGAGGAATAAAGGAGGAATGTCAGCAGGGAACACAAGTGGAAGAAGTGTGTGGGGCTCCCCCTTGTGGTCATCGGTGTTGAATCGCAGTGGCCAGGGCTCCCTCTCCAAGTTAAAGAGGAGAAAAAAAAAATCTTCAAGGCTTTTAAGAAAGAAGTGTTACAGAACCAGAGAACTTACTGTTTTGGACCGCGTACCACCCCAATTTTAGTAGCAGAAGAGCGATTTTAAAAAGTTAATCCCAGACTTCTTCAGACCAGGCCTTCTAAAAAGCCCAGTAGAAGGTCTTTAACCCCTCGCGAGACCACCTGAGTCACACTGCCATCACTTAGCCCATCAACAGGGAATCCTTGGTCTCCAATTCTCAGGCAGTGCTGTGTATTCCAGTGGTTGCCTGTACTTGATGCAGGAGGGAAGAATTCTTAAGAGTTGAAAGTCACACACACACACACACACACACACACACACACACACACACGCACACGCACACGCACACGCACGCACATGCAAAGCACTCGGCTCTGTGACAGAAAAAAAGACTTCAAGATTTCAAATTTCAGGTCCTTGTCACACACAAACCGGACAGCCAAGACTGAGCTCACAATACAGTGACCAGGGCTCCTATAAAAAGAACCACAGCTCTGTCAGGAACAGGCTGAGAAGTAGAACTCGGACAGGACCCGCCCCTCCACCTGTCTGGCAATTGGGATCAAGGTATTCTATGGAGATACAAAAATACAGCTTGACAACATTTGGGGATGGATGGGACACTCTGAAAAGTCCTCGGCTGCAATCCTTGTAATGGGCTGGATTCTGTTATTCAAAATATATTTTGTAAAAGGTAGGTAACAACTGACCAAATTTTTGTAAAGCAATACTAATGAGCGCCCTTCACCTCTCTAACGAGGCAGAGGGTGTTCTGTGCCAGAAAGCAATGGAAGAAAGCTCAACAGGAAATATCGCCCCTGTTAAAATGCTGCCCTTCCATATGCACAAGATAAGATGGGTCAAAAGAAAACCAAAATGTGTCTCAAAAATCGTCAAATAAGCTTCAAAGGTGAGAAAGTCTTTAGCTGGAAATGCACAAATGAACAAGAAAGGCTAGTATGATCTTAGAGTGGGGACGGACAGCATCCTTGAACAAGTGTTACAAGACACCAAACTTAACCAAGCAACACAAACAAACGGGCCAAAATGTCTTTTTGTTTGTAAAGAAGAAAATGCAAATTAAACATGAGACAACAGGCCTTTAACACCAGAACTGAAGAAGCTGAGGCAGGGGGATGAAGAGCTTGTGGTCAGTCTAGGCTACACAGTGAGACCCTATTTGGAAAAAAAAACATGTAGAAGAGGTGGAAGGGAGAGAGAGGGGAGAATGGAGGAAAGAAAGGAGCTAAGATTATGGGTGAAATTTAAACTCAATAAGCCATGGGTGCGTCTGAATAGTACATACAGTATGTGAGCAGATTCAGTCCTCGGGCAAATTGCACACAAGGTGTGTGATTTGGCCCTGTGGGAAACTCTGCACAGGAATACAAACAACAGGAATACAAAGCAAGCCAATAAACATCAAGAAGCTGAACCATAAAGTGCCTCATGGCATGGGAAGATGCAGGGTCAGGTCCTCGTTCCAGCTGTTTCAGCCCCACTCTCCATCAAATCTGATAATATCTGGGAAGGAACCGAGCAGAGCCAGAAAGCAGAGCCACCTTGCTCAGGAAACTTGACTTTTTAAAGAAATCGAAAGGTCGCATTTCAGAAGGAAACCATCCCCTGGAGCTTAAGGCCACAAACATGCAAGCTGGGTTTCTTGCTGAGCTGTAACATGAAAGGTTTCGCCTTGGACTGGGGAGATGGCTCAGTAGGTACAAATGTGAGAAGCTGAGTTCAAACCTCAGGACCACGCAGAGGTGGTTAGCGTGCGTCCATAACAACAACGCTCTTATGGTGAGGTGGGAGATGGGGCGTACACAGCAGGGAACAGCCAAAGATAAGCTCTGTTTCAAGAGAGGTGGGAAGCAAGGACCAGCACTGAGGCTATCCTCCAGCCTCCAGGCATCCACTGTGGCATAAGCCCACCCAGACCCCATACGCACACACACACACACACACACACACACACACGCACACACGCGCACACGCACACACACGCACACGCACACACACGCACGCACACACACACACGCACACACACACACGCACACACACACACGCACACACACACACACGCACACACGCACACACGCACGTATACCAGCGATACCACTACTGGGAGTGTACCCAAAGGATGCACACTCACACCACAAGGGCATTTGCTCAGCTGTGTTCATAACAGCATCATTCGTAATGGCCAGAACCTGGAAACAACCTAGATGGCCCTCAACTGCAGAATGGATCAAGAAAATGTGGTACATTACACATTACACAAGGGAGTACTACCCAGCAGTAAGAAACAATGACATCTTGAATATGCAGGCAAATGGATGGAACTAGGAAAAAGAACATCCTGAGTGAGGTAACCCAGGCCCAGAAAGACAAATACTGTATGTAGTCACTCATAAGTGGATATCAGACGTAAAGCGAAGGACAACCAGGCCACAATCCAGTCCCAGAGAAGCTGGGTAACAAGGAGGACCCTAAGAGGGACACACATGGATGGCCCCAGGAAGGGGAAATAGTTGAGATCTCCTGGGTTACCTGGGAAGGGAGGTACAAGGGAGGCGTGGGGGATGGGAATACGATGGATGGAGGTGGCCAAGGTAGGGGAGGGACAGAGGGGACGAACAATGAAAGACATATCTCGATAGAGGGAGCCATTATGGGGTTAGGGAGAAACCTAGTGCTAGGGAAATTCTCAGGAATTCACAAGGATGACCCCAGCTAAGACTCCTAGCAATAGTGGAGAGGGGGCCTGAACTGGCCCTCCCCTGCAATCAGATTAGTGACAGCCCTAATTGTCGTCATAGAACCTACTGCATCCAGGAACTGATGGAAGCCGTTGCCGTGACCCCTAGTCAAGCACTGGGCTGAGGTCCTGGAGTTCAGTTGAAGAGAGGGAAGAGGGGTCATATGAGCAAGGAGAGGTCAAGGTCATGACTGGGAAAACCACAGAGAGAGCCGACCCAAGCTATTGGGAGCTCACAGACTGTGGACTGAGCTGGGGAACCTGCATGGGACCAAAGCAGGCCCTCCGACTGTGGGTGACAGTTATATGGCTTGATCTGTTGTGGGGTGTCAGCTGGCAGTGAGACCAGGACTTATCCTGGGCGCATGGGCTTTTGGAGCCCATTCCCGATGGTGGGATGCCTTGCTCAGCCTTGATACAGAGGGGCGGGGAATCGGTCAGGCCTGAACTTGGTATGCCAGACACTGTTGACTCCCCAAGGGAGACCTTAACCTGAGGAGTGGATGGGAGATGGGATGGGGGAAGGTAGGCGGCAGAGGGGCTGGAGGGGGAACTGGGGTAGGTATGTAAAATGCTAAAAACATTTTAATTAGAAAACCCACTTTAAGTGTGTGGTAATCCATAGCCCCACAAAACCCCATACACTAAAAAGACACACACACACACACACACCATACACACACACTCACACACACACCATACACACACACACACACACACACAGAGAGAGAGAGAGAGAGAGGCAGAGAGATGTCAGCTTATTTGTCTCCCAGAAAGACCATGTATGTTAATAACGTTTTAGCCCACACAAAATCCTGCTCATAAAAGCAACATGAAGGATGTGGTGATCCATGCCTTTAATCCCAGCATGCAGGAGACAAAGGAAGACAGATTTCTGTGAGTTCAAGGGCAGCCTGGTCTATATGATGAGTTCCATGACAGTCAGGGCTACACAGCAAGACTCTATCAAAAACAAACAAACAAAACCAAAACCAAAACAACACAAAAACAGAAGAAAAATGTCCCTGTGAATTAAGGGGCTTTTCTGTCAGATTATCTGGTAAATTTTAATTTCCCTAGATTCCCTGGACTGTGTGCCCGAGGCCCTGGAGTCTGTATATTACTATTTGGAGGAACTGTTCTTAGACTTTGAGCTTCTGACATCTCGTGTTCTTCCTAACACTGTGAGACAAAACTCCCACCCAAATCCACCGAAACAAAGCTGAACACTTATCCGCCCTTCCGTGCATGGGTGACACTACCAGAGCCAAGGCTCTGAGGCCCTGAGAAGACCAGGTGAGAAGTGTTGCTCAGGGAGGCGCTAGAGCTGCCACACCTCATCCCAAGGGGGCTCAGAGACAGCACCTGAAAACCAGCCTGCTGGGAGGGTGCTCCGCTCTGAAATGGCAAATGTTATAAACTGGGGTTTTGGTTCTTTTTCTTTATTTTTTATTTTTTCAGGGAGTGTTGTGACATACGCATCGCCACCACCCTGCTGGCTATATTATATATTCTTTTCTATTAGCACTGCTACCTAGTTACTCCACATTGACTTCGGGATCAAGAAGGAATTCCTTGGTTGGGGGACTTCCGTCTGTGGTCTGCCTCCCACCCTGACTCTCTGCTCTCTCACACACAACAGCTCGCTGTTCCGCGTGTCTCCCGCCTAGCACTCTGCATACCTGCTGTTAGTACTCAGGCTTCTGTACCGGCCTCTCCCTGGGGTTCTGACAGGATGCGCCCTCAGCTGCAGCCACTACGAGGCCACCTGTGCACACTCACTGTCATGAAACCTCTGGACATCTTTTCTCCCCCATTCTCTTCGCTAGAGCCTCAGAGGAAGGGGTGCCAGAAGACCCAGCAGCCATCCTGTTTGTAAAGATGAAAAGCTCGCACTAAATGTGACAGAACAGAAAGATGCGCCTCAGTCCCTGATAACTTCATGAGGAAGCATGGAGACAGCCCTGGACTCCCTTCCTCCGGCTTCGTAATGTGAGAGAATAAAAACGATCATTAGACAAGCCTTCAGCAGTCAGGTCCCACACAGCCGCCAGCCCATACCTCAGCCTCATCGGCAGAAACCATGCGGAGAAGCTCAGGGGACAACACAAAGCTGGGAAAGGACGAATTCATTGTTCATCATTAACATCTTTTCAACAACAACTCCAAACAGGTCAGGGATGCAAGCAGGTGCAGGTTACAGTCAGACGACGAGAAAGAAAGGGAACCACATGAAAGCCCGGCGGAAAGCCAGCAACCAGGTGACGCCAGGGTATCTAGGTCAGAGACCCTGCACATGGCTTGGTCCATGCCTCTGATGGGAAGATGCTCCCCTGTACCTCTTCCAGGTTGCGGAACTCCTGACGCAGGGCAGTCTTCAGATCCATACACTCTCTCCCGCATCTCAGCGCTACCAGACATTCCTTGGCTAAGTGAGGGACCTAGTCAGAGGACACAGGTTCTTAGTGGAGGTGTTTGTGAGAACCGTCCTGAAAGGCACTGACGCTTCCCAGCTCCGGCACAGGGGGAGTTGGCCACATGCGAATGTCCCCGTCCTTGGCCAGGGGCTCCCAAGAGCTCCATGCTTCCAAGATCCACTTCTCACAGCAGTTGATCAAGCCGAGAGGGCTTTAGCAGGGTTCTCAGTGCCCCCTGCTTAATCACCTAGTCCCACGCTGTACACTCTCGGGAGGCAGTCATTTAGCCTCTTCAAGTCTCAGTGTTCCTGTCTGAAAAATGGTTCCAGTAACAGTACCCCCTCCCAGGGCAGGCAAGGGAGGGAATCAATAGTTACAGAAGGTTTGGAATATCCTGAATGTTCAAGATATGTCATTAATTAATAGTGTAATTAGTGCTATTAATGGCATTAAGTTGAGTACATAACTCGTGTGTATGTGTGTATGTGAGCACATGTGTGTGTGAATGTGTGTATGTGTGCGTGTGTGTATGTGAGCACACGTGTGTGTGCACCCGTGTGTGTGTGTGAGTGTGTGTGTGTGTGTGTGTGTGTGTGTGTAGGCCAGGTAGGCCAGATGTCGGCACTGCATGTCTTCCTCACTCACCCTGCTTCTTATTTTTTTTTTTTTTTTTTTTTTGGTTTTTCGAGACAGGGTTTCTCTGTGGCTTTGGAGGCTGTCCTGGAACTCACTTGGTAGTCCAGGCTGGTCTCGAACTCACAGAGATCCGCCTACCTCTGCCTCCCGAGTGCTCCACCAACGCCCGGCCTGCTTCTTATTTTTTAAAACATTTATTTATTCATGTATTTATTTATTTTGCATGTTCATGTATGCTTGTGTGTGTGTGTTCGAGTATGCACATGCCACACACATGCTTGAGAAGTGCTCCTGTGAAAGGATTGTTAGTTTCAGCGTTTCAATACATCCATTTCTAGCCACGCGAATTTCTGCCTTCCACTATGAATGTCAGTAATCACACCTGACTCTCACCCCCTGTGAGTTATTCTTCAGAGGCTCATGGTTGAAACTATGCCATGAGTGACTCTAGAATGGACTGAAGTTGGGGAAATGCGAAGTAAAATTACCTTACAGAATAGTTCCAGTAACATCTTTTGGCGAGCTCGTTCATAAGGGTCGAATGGAAACAGCTTCCTTCCTGGGTAGAGGTCATCCAGGTACTCACAAGCGATGACGGATTCATAGATAAGTTGACCCTGGCTGTTCTCCAGGACAGGGATCTGGCCAAAAGGGTGTTTTGTAAAGTACCACTCAGGCTTGTTCTTCAGGTTAATGTTGATAACTTCATACCTTAAAAGAAGGAAAGGAAAAGAAAGACTAGAAATGAGACGCACACAGGAAGCCGCTCGCCTCGAAAACAAACAGCTGTGGCGTTCATGCTTAGAGCTGTTTGGTAAGGGAAGTTTGTGGAGGCGACTGACTCCATACGCGTTGGCCACATCCCTGAGAGATGAAACCCTGGGGACACAAACTCAGGGGACCCAGGCAGAGGCAGGAGGACTGTATGCTGGAGAGCAATCTGGGCTACACAGTGAGACCCTGTCTAAATCCAAAACATTAGCAACCACAGAAGCGCAAATGTGTGTTTACAGGTTACAACAGACATTAGTGAACTTTACCAGTTAAGGTCACAAACCCCACATCCAGCTTGTATGGTCAACCTGAGATCTTAGTCAATTCCTTCTCTCTGTGCTCAGTGTCCATAATGGTAAGGAGGTAATACCTGTACCCATCTCTTGGTGTCACTGTAATGCTAAAACAGTGACCAACACATGTGTTTGGGAGAGATGTAGTACATTAACTAGCACGCAATCACTTTCCAGTCCTCTGTCAAGTTACCAGAGGCACAAACACGTTTGAAAAGATTAAAGGAAACAAATGGTCATGTTCTTCAAGGCGGGAATTCCCAACAAGATTATTTTACCTCTTCCCTCATGCAAAGAGTGTATATCAACATCTAAGGACACTGTGATCTTCACCCTGCGAGTGGGGTACCATCCTGATGGGTATAGGTGGGGTACTGACAAATAACCCGGAATGCCCAGGGCAGTCCCCTGTCCTCTCCCCAGCAAATGCCAGTCAGGAGTGCTAAGGTTGAGAAACTTCACTCTGGAAGAGCAGTTATGGGTCCAGGCCTGTGGCTTAGGTGATAAAGTGCTTGCCCAGCTACAGGAAGCCCTGGATTCCGACCCCAACATCACACAGCACGGTGACACTGTTGCAAATCCAACACGGTGGACGGCGAGTCAGAGGGCCACAAGTTCAGATACACAGTGACTGGTAGTCAGCCTAAGCTACATCAGATCCTGACTCCAAACCAGCAAGCAACAAATCCCAGAAATAGTTGCCTTGGTTCCTAAGCTACCAGTGTGTCCCCACATGAGCAACACACTGTGTTGCTCACATTTTTCTAAAAACAGACAAAAAGGACAGGTAACCATGGGGCTGAATAGATTTGCGCCAGTGGGAATAATCTGGAAATATATGTTATACATATGCATCTATGCAGTGCTAACAGCTCTCCATATTGGTCTCTCTACTCATGACATGAACTGAAAGTCTAATGCCAACTCCTATAATAGGCTTTCCAAGCCCTGAGCCAGAGGCTGGAGTGACATTTGAGTTCTGTGTGTGAGGCAGGGTCTTATGTGGCCAAGGCTAACCTGGAACTTGGCATGTAAGCAAGAGCATTCTTGAACATCTGCTCCTCCTGCCTCGACCTCCCAAGTTCTGAGATCATAGGGATGTTCCTCCACACTTGGTTTCATGTGGTCACTGGGCATGTGACATGCTAAGCAAGTACACCTACTAACTCTACCCCCCAACAAACATGTTGAGTACCTACTGAGTGCCAGGCTGTCTTCTAGTACCCCAAACGAGGCAGATTCTCGTCTCCTTTTGTGAATGGCTGCCATGGGGTGGGGGAGAGGGAGAGAGGTGGTCGAAAGTTGGGACAAACTAGGAAATGTTAGACACGAGGAAAAAGAACAGCGGTAAGGCTACGTTGGCGCAGTTAGCAGGCCTCCGTGAGCTTGTCTGTGCTCTTCCTAAACCAACAGCGGGTGGGGGGGACCAGTTCACCAACAGCATCATTCAGTTTAGGCTGCCTTGTCTAACAGTTCGTGAAAATCTGATTTGGAAAAGAACTTGGCATTTCAGTAAAGCCTACACAAAATCAGTCCTTGGAGACACTCGGCCTCAGAAGAAAGGGAAGAGGGGCCCTTCTAAGAGCCTGAGACTTTAAATAAGGCCCTGGAGATGAGAGGCGAGCAACGTACTCAGGGAGCGCTTCGCCTCCCTCGGTTTCTCACCTGATGCCTTTGGCCTTGAGGACCAGGCGAGCCCTGTGCGAGTAAGGACAGAACCTCATGCTGTAAATGCGGATCACACCCTCGGGGACCGGCCCTGGGGGAGAGCTGCCTGCAGGGAGAGGCAGGGGTGAGAAGATGGAGATCTGATTAGCCCTGTGGTTAGGGGGCTTGCTCACTTCACGGGGACATCGCGGAGGACTGTGTTCTGAGCCTCTCAAGCTCCAGAGGTGGCACTTGCACATACAGTTTGTGCAGGGGCTGAGCCGTCCAAGTCGGTCCTCTGCCCTCTGGTTTACAGGCCAAGGCCCAGTTACTCCTGTCCTGAGAAGGCAGCCCCATCACGCCTCTCCCCCAGCCCGAGGGTCCCAGTCTTGAAGGTTTACCTCTCCCCAAGCTTCTGGTCGCATCCCCAGACATCAATCTCCATAGAGTCTACGCAGTATCCAAAAGCTCACAGTCGCCCCCTTGTGGCTCTCTGCTGCTGCTGCTGCTGCTGCTGCTGCTGCTGCTGCTGCTGCTGCTGCTGCTGCTGCTGCTGGCTCCAGGTACAGTTGCGCTCCCTCCAGACCCAAATTGACCTTCTCAACCGTCAACAGCACTCTGGTGGGGCAGAGAGGAAGTGAACTGGGACCCCTGGGGCGGGAGCTAGGATAATCTAGCCCCCTCCCAGACACCGCCCATAAAGGGGCGAGGAAAACAATAAATCCCAAACCACGCCCCCAACAGGGAAAGCCTTTGGTGGGCCCTCACCCAATGAAGAAGGCTGGACATCTAAACCCCAACGTAGATTTCTAAGTAATCGAATAAAAATGTACCGAGCTAATGGTAACTTTTCCTTTCCATCACAAATCTTTGTTTTAAGCAAATAATTGACCATACCTTCCGTATAACGCGTTCGGCTAAAAAGACCAAACTTTCTCATGGTTTGGCAAACGGGACGAAAGACTTAAGATGTGGTGAGACGCTGAGTCACTCAAAAAGTGAATGACAGCTTCCGTTCCACAGGGCTCTCGCCTTCCCTGATAATCTGGTCGTGAGATTTCTACCCAAGTTCTGAAAAACTGGCAGTGAGTAAGAATGGGACTATTAGAGGCCAAGAACCGTTCCTGAGACCTGACTTAACCCTGGAAGTGCTCTAGTTTCCAAACAGAGCTCAGCAACACAGCTCCCATCTACAGAGGTCGAGGAGGCAGCTGGCCTCGACTCTAACACTAGTAAGCTGAGAGCCTGGATTTCAGCAGGTGAAAAAAAGAATTCCTCTAACTTCCCAGAGCCGAGGTGGGCTGACGATGACTCGCAAATGCATTTTACCGACTGAAAGGAAGGACCGGAGAGCACTGTGGGTCTCATTTCCCAAGCTTCCTTGTCATGTGATCAATACTACTACTCTTTTACAAAAGTGCCCCAGAAAAATGGAGTCATTCGTCCAACGTGAACAATTATAATAGAATCAAAGAATTTTTAAAATCCAAAGACTTTTAAAAGTCCCGTTGTCCTGGGCTACAACAGCGGAGAGTTTATGTCCGGAAACACAGACAGCACATAATGGCAGCTTCATTGCTGGGTTCAATTTCTCATCAAAGCAGCAGAGCTTTGTCAGAGGGTTTAGAAGATGGGCAATTCTGGGCCTTTGGAATTCTCGCCTTTCCAGAATGTCTTGGCTAATAATGATCATTTTTCTACAGAATAAGAATCTTTGAAATCTTCAGAACAAATTCAGCCACAGTTTTAGTCAAGAATCCAGTGATTCTGTGGGAGTTAAGCTTAAATGCCAAAGCATCGTCAATTTCCTAATTCCTATTAGGGAATGCCTCATCCAGAGTTCCTATATAGGAATTAGGGAATGTCTCATCCATAGCTCCTATATAGGAATTAGGGAATGCCTCATCTATAGTTCTTATACAGGAATTAGAGAATGCTTCATCCATAGTTCCTATATGGGAATTAGGGAATGCCTCATCCATAGCTCCTCTATAGGAATTAGGAATGGGGGGGGCAATTGGATCAATGCTTGGAAGTTGCCACAGAAACCTGGTACCGGTTAAGGCAGACCCAGTCTTGCAGATGCTGTCACAGGCAACTACTTCCCTGGAAGTAACTTTGATCAAGGACAAGCTTGATGGTAAAAACAGAAACAAGGAACATAACCATGCTGTGTTGAGTAAGGAGGGGTAATGAGGAGGCTTCTGAGCAGACAAATGTACCTTTTGTTAGGTCTCAAACTCAGGACAAAGGACTGACTACCTACAGCACACTAAAGAGGATGCTAGCTACCAGGTCACCCCCCCATCTCTCAGTCCCTTCCTGTTGTAAGGTCCTCCCGACTGGCATGTCCTGCCCCCTACCAGCCCTGCCCCCTACCTCAACGTTCTCCAGCCCAGGGACTCTGCTCTTCTCTTCCTCCTCTCCCCACAGGGCCCAACTCAGTCTTCCAGCTAAGTCCACTGCCTCTCCCAGATGTTTCTGCCTCTGCTGTAGCCTCCCTTACATAATAAAAGCCTCTACCCCTAAGGAGCTATCAAGTCCTCCTATTTCTTTTCTCTTTTCACCCACCTTTCACATAAACAAAGCAGGCGATTGAGGAAAATACCCAGATTCTAAAAAGGAAGGCATAAGAAAAGGGCAGAATTTCAAAAGCACAATGGGTTATTACTGACCTGTTTGGTGCTTTATAGATCATTTAACCCTTAAGCTGGTCCTGCAAGTGTCCGATAGGACTTATCGTCCCCTTCAAAAGATGAGTAGGCAAATGCTAACAAGTTTCAGCAATGTCTTACAACTGGTCAGTGTAAGAGAGGAGAGAGTTTTAACTCTGAGGACATCATTCTCACCCAGTAGCTTAGTCAGTGCCCGATACAATGGGATGGACAGTCAGAAAACTCCCCATGGAGGGGATGTTGAAGACTTCTCAGGTCTCATCCACTCAATTCTTGTAATGAATGGGCACAGCTGTGCCCTGATAAAACCTTACTTATGGTCGCTGAGCTTGATATATTTTTAATAGCCTATAACTTTTAGAACTGCTTTTGGTACATAGCACTATAAAGCAAGCATATAGAGGCATCTCATATTCTGGCTACCTCCACACACAGCCTCCTATACTATTAACATTCCAATCAGAGCACTGCCTTTGTTACAATGGATGTACCTATATTGACACATCACTCCAAGTCCACAATTCACAAACCGTTCACTATAGCTCACTTTCATACGATTTCTACATCACCACTTATGATTTATATTTTGATATTTCCAGCTACTTAAAACAGTTATTTTTTTTAAAAGATTCTTAGCTCTTTGAACTGCACAGAATCCAGCAGTTGGCCTGAGTTAGCCTGAGTGGTTTTAATTTGGTCATTCACAGCTTATGTTGCAATGGCTGGGCTAAAAATGGTCAGAATGGGAATTCCATTTGCAAATTAAAAGATTCTATTACGCCAGAAGAGGCTGTATTTCCAATTTTCCCTCATGATTCTCTCCTAAAGGAAATTAAATCTGAGAGCTGGAAATGTCATTTATTAAGGAAGTTGTTGTGGTATGTCTGAGGCACCACGAATTTGAGGCCTCATATTGACCCTGTCTCAAAAAAAAAGTATGCCTGCATATGGAAGGTCAAGTTTTGAGATGCAAGTCCATTTAGTGGGCTAGGACAGCATTCTTTGGCTACAAGAAGCAGTGCAATGTCCAGATTCTCGAAACGGGAGCTGAAGCCACATGGGCTGCGTGACCTGCTTTCTGGCACTTGGACAAAATCCCCAGCCTCTTTGACAACCACTTTCCTTGTTTAAGATGACAACCACTTTCCTTGTTTAAGATGACAACCTTAACGGTACGTACATGAAGGTTTTGAGTATTGAATGAAGACATGCAGACCTCATCAACAGAGTCTTAGCTCAGTGTACCTCAAAATTAAAGAGAAATACTAATGACTAAGCATGCATTTGGCAGCACACATGGCACCTTCTCAATTGAGCTTTGTTGGGTGTATCAGAGTGAGAATCTAACTCACAACACTCATTTCGCCGGTTTGCGGTTTAATGCTGGCTGTATGTGTTGAATGCTGCAGGCTACTTTTTAGGAATGTGATTTTTAATCTCACCAAAGATCACAACAGTTTTCCCAGGAGGATTTTAATTATGACCTTTAAGCGTGTTCTCCACTACTTCCTAAAGATTCAGAAAGTAGCGCCTAAATGTTTTTTTCCCAAATGATCTGTCTATGCTATTTCATGTTCGCATCTCTATTATATTGACCAACTCAAGCACAAAACAATTATAATAAGGTCATAGAAACCTATTCCAAAAAAGTTTCCAAGCATCTGAAATATAATCATATCCAGTGTGTGCGTGCGTGTGTGTGTGTGTGTGTGTGTGTGTGTGTATGTGTGTGTGTAGGTGCATATGCGCACGTGTAAACACATATGTGGATGCCAGAGGTCTTTGAGTCAAGACCTCACAGGGTCTCACACCTGGGACTTGCTGATCTGACCAAGCTGGCTGCCCCAAAATCCCCCAGCTCTGCCTTCCCAGCACAGGGTTACAATACACCTGGCCTTGCACATGGCTTCTGGGGCTGGAAGTCAGGTTCTGATGTTTGCTCTACAAGCACCTTACCTACCAGGCCATCTCCCCAGTCACAGATTTGCTTTTGTGAAAATACAGAAATCTTTGATCATGATAATCAATGATTTATGTGTTTACAGAATGGAAATAATTTCTTGACTCTATTTCAGTTCATTTTGAGGAAATGAGTTCTCTCTCTCTCTTTCTGTGTGTGTGTGTGTGTTTATTTTGTTTTGTTGGGTTTTTTTTTTGAGACAGGGTTTCACTATATAACTCTGACTATTATGGAAGTCACATGTAGACCAGACTGGCCTCAAATTTACACAGATCCACCTGCCTCTGCCTTCAGAGTGCTGGGATTAAAGGTGTTCACCACTATACCTGGCTTGAGTAAAAACAAAACGAAAAGTCACTTCAGTCTCTAATAGTAGCAGAAACTCTATTCCTCTATTTCAGAAACCATATTTCTCTATCTTGAAGCCCACTTGATATGAGAGATCACATTGCTGGGTATTCCATTGCTATTCACTGAATTCCCAGAGTCAGAAGAGAAAGGGCTCTGTTCTCACACCTGTCCAGGTTTGCAGGGAGTTGGACCACAGGGAATCTTGTGTTCCAGTGAAGTTGACTTTGGGACATATTACTGAAGTTACCACAGGAGGACCTTGCCCTTCCATGTAAGGAAAATGGAGAGGAAGCAGACTTCTTTTAAAGAACTTACTTCCTGTTTCCCTAGTCCCATTTACCTTACAACATGGAGCACATTTATACACCTTGATAATGTTTGGATATCAAAAGCAAAATTTCAAGATTCTGACATAAGGTTTGCAAAACATCAACAGCTTCTGCTAAGACCAAACCACACTAGTGGTGTGACCAAAAAGGTGGGTCTGAACCAAACCATTCCCCAGTGTCCACCCAGAATTACTTCCAGGGTCCTCTTTGAACACCAAATTCCATGGATACTCAAAACCTTTACAGAAAATCATGGAGAGCTTGCAAATAATCCAACCACATCCTCCTATATCCATTCATCAAACCACTTCTAGATTACTTGAAAAGCTCCCCAAAAGTCTCCAAAGGGAAACTTTCTATCAACAGTTGTTACATTGCATTGTTTAGGGATACTGACATAGAAGTCTGGACATACTCAATAGGTAAGCAATTTTCCTTTCCTATTCTAAGGCAGTCAACTTGGAGAATGTGGAACACTGATAAGAATAGATCATACTGCAGCTGGGCATTGGTGGCACACGCCTTTAATCCCAGCACTCGGGAGGCAAAGGCAGGCAGATCTCTGTGTCTTCGAGACCAGCCTGGTCTACAAGAGTGAGTTCCAGGACAGGCTCCAAAGCCACAGAGAAACCGTTTGGGGGGGGAAGAATAGATCATATTAGTCTGTCTTGGCTTAATCTCTAAATGTAAGGCTGTTGAATAAGAACTTTTAGATGTGTATACTCTTATTTCAAGAGCAGCCTTAACCAGACTACATTTGAATCACTTCAGCATTTAATAATTAATTTGATGTTATTTGCATTGCCTTAGGCAAATGACAGAAGCCGCCTACACCCCGATATTCTAATGCCCTGTTATTCTAGTCTGTAATGTAGAGGTAAGATTCTAGTCTGTAATGTAGAGGTAAGAGTACCATGTGGTTGAGAAGTTTTATTTGGATCTGTCTGTCATCTAGCGATTTTTTTGACATTAACTGCTATTACGTCCACTATCATTTAAATGTAGCAAGGAGGACTTCCATAGCCTTCAAAACATAGGCAGTCCCTGAAATGAAATTCCCACCTGCTTGTGTCCTCATCAGAAACATAAATCAATTAACAATGCCAAGCTGAAGGCAAGAACTCATGTGAAATGGTACTTGCCAGTCTTCGCCCAAATCCAAAAAGAAAAAAGCAATTTAATTTTGATTACAAGTATCTGGCTTAAAGACCCCCCCCCTCGGTTCTTGGATTATTGACTTTTTTTTTTTCTTTTTGGTTTTGGTTTTGGGTTTTCCAGAGTTTCTCTGTGTAGCCCTGGCTGTCCTGGTACTCGCTCTGTAGACAGACTGCCCTGGAATTTACAGAAAACCCACTATCTCTGCCGCCAGAGTTCTGGGATTAAAGGCGTGTACTGCTGCCACCCGGCTCTTTTTTTTTTTTTTAAATAATAATTTCTTTACCCTAGTTCTATGTTCTCTCTCTCCCCTCCCCGCTTTTTGTGGCAATTTAAGAAAATGAAACCTCAGCTATGGTTAAATATTTGAGCTTTCCTTTAAAACGAAAAGTGCAAAATTTAAAGTTGGCGATCCTTTCCTGGCAGCCCAAAGTTCAGAATTGACCTCAGAGTCCTCTTCCCTTCCGACCCGGTGCGGGCGAGCCTGAGCCCCCCCAGTGGCGGAACCTTCCAGGGGTTGCCGTTCTGACCCGGAGTTGGGCAGCCTGGAGACCCGCGTGAAGGACCCGCCCCTTCTCGCACGTCCCTGCTCCCCAATTGGCCGCCGGCCCTGCGCTTCAGCCAATACCCGACGCGTTTGGGAGAGCGAGCCAATAGGCGGCCGCGTTGCAGCCGCTAGTTAGGGAAATGGCGGTCGGTGCCGGTATCTGCGACTGCCGATAGAGGAAGTGGGGTAGCAGACGGTGCACCTCAGCATCGTGTCTCCTCACATCCTCCAGGAAGGCCGCGAGCAGCTGCCGGGGTCTGGCGGTGGCCTGCGCACGGGTGGCCCCGCCCGGAACGAGCACGCTAGTTGTCCCGTTTGTGAAGTCAACCGGCTCCCCCGGCGTGCACGTCAGAAAACCAGCCGATCGGGTGGCTCTCCTTGGTCAGGTCGTTGGGGATGTGTCTTCCAGATCCTGCTGCCATCATCTTAGGGCCTCGCTTAACTTCAGGACCGCCACAAATGCAATGAGGCTCCCAGACTACCTTCTCGTATGGAGGTGATTTGATGATAAAAGTAGGGTTAATCTTTCTCAATGGAGATACACCACCCTTAGCTTACCCAATCTTACATACTGAACGGCTGATATGGGTCTTGACGGTTTGGCACATGAGACACCTATTTGTGTCTAATATGGGATTTGGAAGGAAGGATTGGAAGGGGTTAGAAATCGCTAGAGAGACCACTCGGTGGTTAAGAGTGTTTGCTGCCCTTCTAGAGGAAGACTAGGTTCCCATCACCCATGGCCTCTGCTGGTAACACCTGCTCCAGGGGGCTCTTTAACTCTCTCCTACCTCCTACCGCCACCCCTGCAGTTACCCACACACAGTATTTGTCTCCTCTCTCTCTCTCTCTCTCTCTCTCTCTCTCTCTCTCTCTCTCTCTCTCTCTCTCTATCTCTCTCTCTCATGTCGATTTTAGGTTGTTTGGATTCAGTCTTCAATGGTCACAACAAAAATGTGAGACTCAGTAATGGAAAGAATGGGGGAATTCCCAGTATTTAATTTATAACTAAGACATCAAAAACTTGGCATTTTCTTGAAATCAGGAGATCTAGGTGAAGTTTGGATCAAACTAAAGATGACCATCTGCCGGATTTCAGTGAAGATTCTTAGGACCACTAGATTGATGATTCTGAAATAGAAATACTGCAGTAGAGAGGCCTGAAGGAAACACAATTAAGCCATGGGGTGTCATCAGTGAGAAATGAGTGAAAATACTGGATAAAATGAAGGCTTGTTATTCACTGGGGAGGTCTGCACTTCAGAGCCCATAGTCACAGGTCTCAGGGCTGTCCTGTAGGTAGAGATTGAAGAATCCATGATAGGTCTTGGCATCAATTAAGTGGGACAATACTGTAGGGTCTTTCTGCATGGCAGCCATCCAGCCCTTAAGTTTTGGGGTGTGGGCTAAACACCTGTGGGGAGACAAGATGAGAGATGTGAACTAGAGGAATTAGGGGGGCATCCCAGGGTATCAAATAACCACTGCAGTTTATCCCCTAAACTTTACAAATGTATCTTCAAAACATATCAAATGCAAGCAGTAGACTTTACCCTGAATGCTAACATCAAGGTCTTTGTTTCACAGACGAAGCCAAGGTGACAGTGAGTGACTTGGTCAGTTAGAAGAACTTCAGATTGAAAAACACCTAGGTGGTAAATACCAATTTTCTATATGAAATGGGAGTAGAAGTAGCCCCAGATAGCTGTAATGTCTAAGATATTACAGACTTCTAAGTCAGCCAGTGTGTCCAACCATCAAATTCAAAGCAGGACTATAGAAAGCAACATAGAAATCTTACAAGTAGGTGGAAAGTAAGAAGTGGTCTACTCTTAAAAAAATCTACCCTCCATGGACTTTTAACCAGCAGAGAGTAAATTTTAAAAAGCTTCAGTCATGGCACAGAGAGATGTCTCCTGCTTCTGGGGTCTGAGCCTCAGTATGAATACCGTAGCCTGACAGGTTCTGTGCACCCAGGACTTTCCTCTCTGTTGCTTCTCATTCATGCCGGTAATGCTAAGTATTTATCTTAGCTCAGAAAATTCCATATATATATATGTATATATAAAATTACAACTCACATCCAAAATTACACATAAAATATTCAAATGTCTTACTCATTGAGTTCCAGTGCTTCCAGCCATTGAAACCAAGGCCACATAAGATAATCAGCCATAGAGACAGCATCCCCAACAGAGAAGTCTTTCTTATACTTAGTCATAGCCTGAATGGTAAAAAGGGAAAACCAAGTTTATTTGCACAGCTAGAAAAACCATCATCAAAAACAACAGAAGCAAATTAGGTAGAGCACGTCTAAATTCCTTTTATTCTGATATAGTCAAGTTAGGATTTTACATGATTGAAACCCTCTACAACACAGCAATTCTAATTGGAAATCTAATAGATGGTATACCAGTAGTTTCAGCCTTCCTGATGCTATGACCCTTTAATACAGTTCCTCATGTGCTGGTGACCACGAACCATAACATTATTTTCAGTGCTGTAATTTTGCTAATGTTATGAATCTTAATGTAAATGTCTGTGTTTTCTGATGGTCTCAGGCAACCCCTGTGAAAGGGTTGTTCGACCGCCACAGGAGTCACAGCTCGCAGGCTGAGGTCCACTGTACTGCACACATGTGTTGGGAGGATAAAGGTCCTTGTGCTCACAGACAGCACTAAGGGAGCAGGAATACTAAACAGGCTAGGGGTGCAGGTGTCTCACACCCTTGCTTGCCCCCCCCCCGCTATCTGTAGGGCCAAGCCATACCTGGCTCCCCAAAAGCTCCCACAACCATAACTGGAAATGGCTCATGGTCGAGGTGACCTTTGTGTTATCTGTGTAGCCAAGGGCTCCCCCAGGCTCCCACAACCAGGACCAGAGGTGGCTGTTAGCCCAGATGACCTCTACACTATCTGTGTGACCAAAACCACACCAGATCCTCCCCCAGGCCTGTAAAATAACACAAGTCCCCTATCTACAGCCCATCTCGTGGACATGCACTTGGAGCAGAGTTTCCATGTAACTGCCTCTGTGCACAGACACCTGTAGTGCACTTAAATATGCCTAAAGTAGACTGCCTGGTGTCAGACCCAGAAGTTTGAACCAACACCGGCTCCTGAGTATGCTGAACCACATTTCCTTCTTGTGTCACCCAGACTGTTACTCTGCCAGCCCTGGCGGTCAGAGACCCCCTCACTAGTGAATACTGCAGCACTGTTTGCAATAGCTCAACTGGGAGCATTGCTACTTGTCCAGAGTGCAGTAAAGAATTTTTGTTACTATCAAACCTTGTAACACTGGACAACCAGTACATAGTGTAGAATATCTTAAAACAGTAAAGCAAGTAGAAGAAGCTATTAAAGCATGCACATTATGTAGCTGCATTTGTAGAAAGTAAGAAACAACCCAAACTTCCTATTTGGTTCTTAGCTGGTACCATGATGTGTTTATTATTTAAAAAGTTGCCAAGTTGTACTTTTATAAATCTGGTGCTTCTCTGAATGTAAATTTTTAGTTAAAACATACTTAAAGTATCCTAGAAATGGATAGAACTACATATTAAACAGATGACAATTGTTTAAATAACACTAAATTCAAATGGGAAGTTTTTGAAGTTATAAAGGTGAGTTGGTACTAGGGTTCTACCAAAGTGAAAAATTGACAATATTGGTTAATTAAACCTCTCCCTAATGGAGAGAAGTAGGGTGCATATTGACTAAAATTCGTTATCTGTGTATAAGACACAGGAAAAGAATTTTTGAAAACCAGAACCAAGCCAATTTGCCCATTATAAATGACCTCCATAATCTTCCTCAGGAACCGTGTAATGTTACAGTGTGGATGGACTGTTGGTGTCTGATTATTTGTCTTCTTGCCACTAAAATAGACCTGAAGAAAGTGGACTGCATCTTTCCAGATTCCATGGTGTCCCACAGAAAGCCATAAACTAACAAAAACTGATTTACGAGCAAACATAAAACCCCACAATGAATTACCAGTAAAGAAATGAACTGCACCATACATCACGCACAAATGAAAATGCAGCTAAATTGTTTTAGGGGTTAGACAAATAAGGGAAGTTACCCAACCCATTTTAGGAGATTACAATATTCATAATACCAGACCCAAATAAAGATATCAGAATAGTGAACTGTGGGTCAAATCCATGAGTGCATAGAGACAAATCCTTGATTGACTGAATAGTCTGCAACACATATGAAAGTTCACTGAGCAAGATGCCATCCCCTCTAAGACCACTGTGGGGAATCATGGAGTTAGCCTGGCATGAGGTATAGGTTTTTCAAGCTAGAGTCCTAGCTCCTGGGGCACTGAGAGACTGAGGCAGTCGCTCAGGCAGTGAAGTGTTCAGGCTGCTTTCTGTTTTTCTGTATGTTCCCTGGGAAGTCAAGGAAGCAAGTATGGACATTTCACAGGACAAAAACTCTTAAGACATTTACCTTGTGCAACCTGTGTAGCTTGTAAACATCATTGTATCCTAGCAACTACGGCTGTATTAGTCCCAGCAGTTCCCATATATTCTGTTTCTGACAAATGTATGATAAGTCTGATTGATCAATTAAAAACTGCCACAGCTTAAGTTTTTCTGTGGACTCTCCAAGGCCAGTTTAGTTCCTTGAGGCTACTTCAGGTAACCTTGTCCTAGTAAGTAAGCGTGGGTGTTTACAGGCCACAAGTATCAGGTTAAAGGAAATGGGTTCTATGGACATTTCTATAGATGTAACAGACAAAACATTCAGTACTCCCAAGGTAAGAATTAGATTAGGGCTGCAGAGATGGCTCAGAGGTTACAGGCATGGAGGACTTTTCTAGAGAACTGAAGTTTCCTTCCCAGCACCTATGTCAGGTGGCTCACAGCACCTGTAACTCCCCGTTCAGGGGATCCAATACCTATGCACTGCACTGTATCCTCACATACACATAATGAAAAGCAGCAAAAAAAAAGTCTTAAAAATAGCAAATTAGTAACAGGATATGGTGAAAAACTTCAGAAAAAAAAACTAGAACGAACTCCATGCTCAGTGATAAAATGCTAGTGTGTATCTCCATCCATGCATCAAAACCACGATGAAAGTTTTATCTGAAGGCCCAAAGGACAGCTCTCCCCAAAGGAAAGAAATCCAGGCTTCCCTGCATGTCTGCATGTCTGTCAGACTTCACAGTGGGAAGCGTTTATTACATCCTCAGCAGCGAAAAGCAGTGCATTGGCACCGGTGTCTGATGACAACTATTACTTTCAATATATCAACATAGTCTGGAAGCAATGACTTACTGTGGAAATATTGGTAGTGTTTTTTCATTGCCGCATTAATACTGATGTACTAAATACCTCCAGCCTTTAAACCATGTGTGGTCATGCATCACAGTAACTCTAGCACTCAGGTTGCTAAGGCAGGAGGATCATGAGTTCAAGGCCTGTATGGGCGGCATAGTGGGCTTGAGGCTAGACTGGGATACAGTGACACCTGTCTCAAAATACTAAATAAAAATAACAAGACATGATGGTAATGTCACGTGTTTTGACTCTGCAGGAGTTGAACAGCTTACAGAAATCTATTGCGATTTGTTTTTATTTGATGCTATTTCTAATTGTCAGAAAGCGATTTGGAGAGGGAGCCTGTGAAGGAGGAGGGAAAGAGAAGGAATGTAGACAGAGTTATCATCAACTGTGATGAAGATAAGAGAGTGATCACCTCCTCCAGCTTGCGGAGCTCCTTCCTGAGTTCTTCCCTTATGTCATGGTGGTCTTCCTTCTTACCCTTAAAAAAACTTGCAACCAAAGGTGGCACCTGGTCAGAAAATGAGGTTTTAGTTTATAAGTATGAGGATAGTGCACTCCCCCCCCACACCACACACACACACACACACACACACACACACACACACACACACACACACAAGAACCCTTATTCTCCTGGCCCCCTGCACACACATAAACATAACAGAGCCCTCATAGTCCTGGTACCCCTCCAGAATGCTGTAGAGACAAGTATGGACCAAGTCCCAGTGTTTACAGAAACCACAGCCTGATCTTACAAACCTTCTTGTGGACTAGGATTTGAGAATGTGCAGAGTTTGTGATTTGCAGACAATGGAACCCACTCTGGAAAATTTGAGTCAGAAATTTCATAAACAGACAGCAAGTGGCTTAGAACTGGACCAATGGGCCTGGAACTATGGGAACTTTCTAATATGACATGGAGAACTAGACTAACCAAAGCTCCCAGCTGCTGCCTGTGCTAATGGCCACTGATGGGAATTTGTACTGATGAACACTGGGACAACTAGAAACAGCACTGCTTCCCTAGAATTCAATCTTGCAGCCACCACCACCCCATAACCAGAAGCTCTGCTGCCTGTTTTGCTGGCACCAGACTTCCACACCAGGCCTGTTTGTTGACACTGCCCTTATCTCAGTTGAAGGCTGCTGTGCCCATGTAACAGAAGGACTTTGGTCACAGGCCATGCCCCACCTGCAAAGGCAGCTGGGGATGAACAATTTTCTGAGTTCTACCTTACAACTGCAAAGGGCTGTTCAAAAGGGCTTGATTTTCTGAAGATTTGATGGGTGTGTTGTCCAACCTATTAACGAGTGCTTTTGGAGTTGTGAGTTTGATATTTAGCTCTGCAAGATGAAGAGAGCCCACCCAGAGTCTCATGAAATTCCATCAGTGTTGGTCATCTCTGCTAATACTAATTTGAATTAATCCACTCTGACCATAAATAAGATGCAAGCACATTCTACCTCAGAAACCTCAGTGGATTGTCACTGCTAAAGACCAGCCAAAGCAATTAAGAGCTAAAACTAAGTAGGTACCATGTATCAGTTAGTTCTGGGCACTTCTGGTTGAAATGGTTTGCATCTGACCTAACACACTAGAGGTCAAACAAGAAATCTGCCTGAAAGCACAGTCTGAATGTTTTCCAAGCAAGTCACAGACACAGGCACTACTGATCAGTGATGGACACACAGCCCTCCTCTCCTCATGAAGCACAGGTTCGCAGAGCAACAAGGACAGGAAGGCAGGCAGGTATGAACAAAGAGGGCCAACAGCCATGGTGAGGAAAAGCTTATCCAGAACACAGCTGGAGTCCTGAGAAGCCCAACCCTGTTTCTAGAAGGCAGCAGGTCCAAGCACATATATCAAAGCTGCCTAAACCCAGTAAAAGAAAGGAGAAGACTCCCGGGAAAAGCTGGGAGAGAAGAGGGGACCCGTGGCAAGACAGGAAACATCATCAGGGGTGGAGAGGAGAAAGCCAAGAGGGAAAGCCAAGCAGGGACAGAGCATGAGGGCCTGGCAGGATGGAGTAGAGACCCCGTCCATGTCCCCAGCCCCTGAACCATCGCACAGGCACTGCTGATTTAGCTTAAAACAAACATGAGCTGGACTTTCTTACACGCACCTTGGAGAATGACTCTAAGATCATCTTCTGGCAAGCTTTCTCGTAAGGGTCATCTGGGAACAACTTCTTCCCTGGGTACGCCTCATCCAGGTACTCACAGATGATGACAGACTCGGAGATCAGGCGACCCTTACTGTCCTCCAGAACTGGCACCAGCCCAGCCGGGTTCTTCTTGAGGAACCACTCGGGCTTGTTTTTCAGGTTGATATTGATGATTTCATGCCTGAAAGACACAGGGAAATTGACAAGAGCAAGGCACAGTCTGTTTTTCCGAGTTAGTGTAGCCTGGTTCTCCTGTCTCCTTGGCTGACAAGGTGGGGATTCAGGGAGAGAGTTCTGCCTCTGTCTTCACCCTGCTCAATTTTCAGTTTAAGAACTTGTTTCCAAGGCCCTCAGAAAGTGAATCAGACAGCGCTCACTTATTTCACTTAAGGTCCCCAGGATCCATCTTTGTCACACAGTGTAGACTTTCCTTCTATTTAAAGTCAAGGCACTGGGTGGTGGTGGCCCATGCCTTTAATCCCAGCAAAGCCAGGTGAACCTCTGTGAGTTAGAGACCAGCCTAGTCTACAGAGTGAGTTCCAGGGCAGGCTCCAAAGCTACACACAGAAACTCTATTTCAGGAAAAAAAAAAAAGGTACACTACTTACTTCTGTAACACCTTCTCTGTATCAACTTATCTGTCCACGGCCATCAACATCACACTGTTGTGAACAGTGCTGCAATGGACATGGATGTACTGGAATCTTCTGGACCCTGATAACTATTAGGAGGTAACTATGGAACTGTGCTCATACCCACTCAGAATATTAGAATCAGCCTGACAAAAGCTCATTTTCGGTTTGACTCAGCTCAAAATGAATTGAATTCATTCAACAATTCATTTTTCTAATATGAATTATGAGATCCTTACAATTGTATTTTTTAAAAATCCTAAAAATCACATAGAGTGAATCAATTAGGTCGACATGTATTCATATGTTTTCTTTCAAAGGGGATTTAAGAAGTATAGGGTTGGAGGGGGGGCCCAATGTTTAAGAGCACTTGCTCCTCTTTCAGGGGATTTCGGTTCAGTTCCCAGGTCCCATGTCAATCAGGGTTTACAATAGTCTGAACCCCAGTTTCTTGGGATCCAATAACATCTTTTCTTCTATGGGATCCTGGAAGCACAGGTGCACAGAAGCTCACACACACAAATACATTAATTTTTATAATGCAGAATCCACAGGAGCCAGGCTAAATCTGGTTCTCATTGTGTACACCTGTGTCTTGCAGAAAGAAAAGTGTTATAACCCATAAAGCAAAGCCTGTAAACTCAAATCTGGAGCACTGTCCAGTGGGACCCATCACTCAAAAGAAAGACATCTCAACACCTCCGATTTCCTGTGTTCTCACTCATAACACATTTATTGCATGGACTTAACTACATAATCGTTCATAAAGACAAATAACCAGTGTGAACACTGAAGTACGCTCTGGCATTTGTGTGTGTGTGTGTGTGTGTGTGTGTGTATGTGTGTGTGTGTGTGTGAAAAGGTTTATATGCTAACAGAATAATAAGGCACAGATCAGCTGCTAAGGGAAAAACAACCCCCCTGCCATAGAAAACTGCTCATCTCTGGGAATTATACTTTGAAAATCAAAGGTGGGTCCTAGGCTTTAAGGACCAAGAACACACATGAATGAGATGGCAGCCCACACATGCATCCATGGGTATAGGATACTCTTTACAGATATGGCCTGTGTAAGATGTTACTGCTCCACGAAAACTTTTCCAGGGTTTGAAATCCAACTGTGAACACAGCAGAGCAGTTACATGTGCATCTGAAGGCCCCACCTCCCTAATAAGAGCCTCCCTGCACACTGTTATGGTAAAATAATTTCAGCATTGCTGAAAGCAGCAGAAAGCTTCTGGTGAGAAATGTGATTCTTTCTGCCCAGAGTTGCAGGGGGAAACACATACCACAAGGCATTGTGTCCATGAATCCAGCTTGGCCTTTCCCATTGCATGAGGACAGTAAATACCTTTATTTTTCAATTCAGTTTGAGTTTCTTAGTGATATTAGAAATTCTGTGTAATGCAGAAAAATTTGCTCCAGATAAATACTAGCAAAAGTATTTTTATGTGTTCAAAACCACACTGTCTCTGCTGAATGAAATCAAAATTGTTATGAAATGATAGTTAATTTTTAAAATTCTGCTTTAGGATACATCTTAACATTTAGGGAAAAGACCTGCCTAGCCTCCCCATGGATTAAAATTAGTTTACAAATTTTAACTGTATACATGAAAATTCTATTGAGAGTGGTCTTCCAAACAGCAGGTGTCTAATAACTATTCTCAGAGAAAAGTCAACTTGTAGACAAGGCTTTGCGAAGTGACTTTTAGATGCACACTTTCCTTTTTATTTTGCAAGAGCCCAACCCACCCGGCTGTACACAGGAAAGTAGATTCAGAACCTTGTTTGCTGGGTCAAATTCTCCGACCTTTGCCTCCAGGGACCAGAGCAGTGTTCAGCGATCTTGTGCAAATCACTAACTGTACAGAAGAAACAGGTTCGGATCCAAGACACGGGATGTTTAAACAGGCTGCCTTAGGGCCCTGGAGTCCCCCACATTTCTCCCCTTGAAAAGAGGGTGTGGGACTTAAGGCTCCTACAAAAGGCTGAGACTATTTCACCTAACACAAAAACCGATGCTCTGAGGGTCTGGACAGCCCTGCCACCAGCTCTGGGTAGCCAGGGAGTCATCTCCTCGTCCCCACCTGATTCCCTTGGCCTTCAGGACCATCAGAGCCCTCTGAGCAAAGGGGCAGAACCTCATGCTGTAGACGCGAATCAGGCCCTCCTGCACCGGACCCGGAGGCGAGCTTCCTGCAGGAGACAGGAGACAGTCAAGGCCCAGATAGCAGGGAGATCCCGGACATCAGGGCATCCCCGGTCCCCGGAACCAGCCCGCCGCGGACAGCCTCACCTTTCCCCAGGCTCTTGGAAGATGCCCCAGACATGGTTGATCTGTGCAAGCCGAGAGACACTAGAGTTGTGCTCTAGTTTGTGGGCGACTCAGGAAGTATGTGGCCTCCCCTTGCCTTAAGTGCCTGTGCTCAGCCCCGCCCAGACCGCGCCTCCTAGCCCGGAGATGCCCCGCCCCCACAGAGGTCGATGCTTTAAAAAGGGAAATCTATGATCCCTCTTGGAGATTCGCCAATGTTGAGATGTTCAGAGTTATCCCATCCCTCCTCGACTGTCAGCCTTCACAAAGGACTCTGAACCTAACTCTGGTCACCAGGACGTGCCCTGGTAATTCACATGCTACTGGCCTCTGGGTTTCAACCCTTGGCTCTAGCTCTAGCTCTGTCCCAAGATTTCCAAGATTAGGCTCCTGTGCCTTGGTTTCAAGGTTCCAGAGGGGTCACGCCAAAAGTCTTGCTGTAACCTATGACGGTGTGGAGGTGGTCTAGCTTCCTGGCCAATCTTCTCTTCTGCCTATACTAGCTCGTTATGGGCCACCGTCACTACAGAAACCCACCAAAAAGAGCACACATGTGGATGTTATTAGCATCAAGACGATGGCTGTGCCTTAGAAATTCGACCCGTAAAACCTTGTTTCTACACCCTAGAAAGAGCACAAGCTGACTTAAGTACAGTGGGCTGCGACAAGTTAGCTTCTTGGGTCTACAGAAAAAAAAATTCTGACCAGAAGGTCTGTCCAAAGTCTTTTAACTTAAGACTCGGGGAAAATGGGCACCAGGATTCCCATAGTGAAAGGGTGACAGCTAGCAACTCTGGTGCTATTTATAGAAGACTATGTCTGGGTTTTGTTTCCAGCTGTATTACTGGAGAAGGGAGAATGACCTTGCGACTTACTGCACTTTTGATCTTGGCTTCTCCTGCTTTCACTAAAACTATTAACGAAGTACCAAAGGGGCTTAAGCAACAGATACATCTGAAGAGCCCAGCCACGGACCACAGCATCCTAGCAGGTACATCTGAAGATCCTAGCAAGAGGGATTCTTATCTGGCCAGACTAACAAGCAGAGAGCAGCATGTACTCTTCAAGAAATAAAGAAGCATACAGTTACAGCAAACACTGTACACAATTATTGGTCTACATTGCAATACAGATCATGTGTTAGTCCTAGAAGGTAAGAACATAGTATTGGGACACCTAGGCATCTATCACTGTTGACCACAGCTAAAATGGCACAGGACTATGCATTTTGTAACTGTAAATGTCATTAATTAGGTTGAAGAATAATTTGAACTGTGTTGCAAGAAGATGAGAAAATAAAAACCCCAGTGACAAGAAATAGTTTTTTATCTTCTAAGTAATGCCCACCTTTACTGTCTTGATATATCCATTTGATACAGCATCCTTTTGTGATTTTTCAAAAATGTGGTGAATCATTTCATACTTTTAAGTTTATAATACATGTGGATAGGATTAAATTCAAGTTGCCTAAGATCAAATTAACCACCTTAAGGTTAATGTTTAAATAAAAAAGCATTTCTTTCTATAAGTTAAGAATGACTGAAGTATCTGACTATCAGCTTTTACAACACCCTATTCCTGTCATCAGAAAAGGGACCAGATAGGCTGCAGTCATTCCTGTAGAACGGAAGACACCATGGATTCCAAGAATAATAGATCATTGCAGGCAGATCATCTCATGAGATGATCACCCACCAACAGCAGCCATCTTTTTGTGGGAACCAGATGGTCACACAACCAATAAAGATTCCTCCAAGGTTGTCTTGTGGAAACAAAACAACCAAATCATGGCCTGACCAGCACTGTTTACTTGTGAATGCCTCTTACCCATTCCCCGAATTCCTCCTGTATTTAAATCTAAAGCTCACATCAGTACCCAGAATGAGGGATTAAATACCTAACGGCCATTTTGATTGAAAGCTTTCCCTACAGCTTTGCCGTTCCATTCATTTGTTTCCTTCAGGCCAGAGTCGGGCCTCTAACCCAAGGCTCCAGTTGATTTTTCTGTTCAATTTAATTAATTCTAAGGCTGTCCCTACCATGGAGAATGGACTTCACCAAAGGGAATCTATGGAAAGATACTGGTTAAATGGTTAAGTCAGAAAGATAGGAAAGCCAGAGGCTGCTCTTTGAAGAAAAAAATATCCTCACAGGAAGAAGCTAGGCAGGAAAACTGGCATATAAACAAATAAAGGAACCTAAGTAAAATTGAGAGGAGAATGAATTAGCTGTAGTTTATTCATGTAAGGGAAATCAGTAAACTACAGGCCTAGATATCAACTGACTGAATCATAAAAGCAAGGCACAGTAAGACATATGTCATGACTACATGTTAATTGAAGACAGGCAACATGAAACACACCTTGGTCACTGCAGCACATGTGTAGTGGTAGATTACAAAAGCTAAAACAACCCTCTGCAGACTTTAGTGCAATGCTTCCTTCCAATAGGAATGAAGGGGATGGGGGAGGACCTGTTCATGTGTGCAAGGATGAGTCAAGAATTCTGGCCACATCTGTTGAGCTGCAAGACGGCTCTGACAGAGGTCCTGCTGTGGCACAGGGAAACGAGGCAGACTCTGACATCTCTTGAGAACTTTCTATGAAGTGTTTTACTGCTGGTGCCATGTCAGAGGAGCAGTCAGTGGCAACTGCCTCCAGGGCTCGGCCCAGCAGGAAGGAGATCTCTGATGGGTGAATCTCTGACAGGCAAGGCCCCAAAGCTCTGCCCAGCATGTCTCTTTTCACCTCTGTGTCTTTACATGTTTGCCTTTGCCATTTTTCTCTGGGATCTGGCATGGTGTGTACAGGCATGGGAAGATCCCACTGACCTCAAGGTAATGTGATTATCTCTTGAAAATATCCAGTTCCATTGGGTGTTTTTACCTGCAGAATGTTATGAAGAGGATTTCCTCCTAAGCTGTACTGTGTATCTAAAGCGATGATTTTATGTAATAATAGTGCTAATTTAAATAATATTTTGATGATTTAGTGTCTTTAATAAATATAGTAAAGGATTATGACAGAGGTTAGCTAAGTGGGAAAACTAATATAGCTAGAAGCAAGATCTGGTGTTGCACCACTCCTGATAAAGCAGAGCTGCAGAGGGTAAGAAATAAAACAGGGAAGTGTTGCACAGCTACAACACATGAGTTTCTCCTGGGGAGTCGAATAAACTGTGGCTTAGGGTAATGGTTAAGAGAAACAGCTGAGTCTCAGGAGCCCAGCCAGTTCAAGATCTTTTAGTCTGGTGTTGGAGATATGTTGGCAAGTTTCAGAATGCACCGTGGCTAAAACAATGCTTTACATATGATCTAAGTTTAGGTTAAGATGTTTTGTTAACAGCTGTGAGGTGAAAAACCTAAGGAAAACCATCTATACTTTTAGAAAGACACACAGTGGAGTGAGGGACTCATTGAGGTCACAGAACAGGAATAAAGGAGTGCATTTCCTACAGGCTGACAAGTCTTCTGTGCTGGGAGTGATTGGAGATCATGGGTGATGATTAATTCCTTCTGCCCATTTCTGTCCTTGGCTTCCTGATATTAAAAAAAAAACTATTGACAAGTGGGTATACATCCTGAAGACTTAAAGTAGAGATGACAGATTCTTTTGTCCTATATATAAGTTTCAGCTTGTGATTGTTTCAAGAATCCTTATAAGATCACCCTTTGAGTTAAGGAATTGATCTCTGGCTGAGAAAAATACTTTCATTGCTTACACTCTGTTCACCTGTAACTAGTTTGCTTGGATATGAGTGTATGTGGGCTCTCGGGATAATTGTTTTTCATCTATACCAAATGGGATGTTTAATCATGTAAGGAAAATGGGAAACTTTTTTTTACCTGTATTCATTATAATCATTCACTTGAAAACTAAAATGTAACCATATTGTAATTTTCATATTATTGAAGATTTGCTCAGATATGTAAGCTGAAAAGGAAAAATAAAGATGAGAGAGAGACAGAGAGAGAGAGAACAGAGTAAGACCCTGAGAGTGTGCATGTGTTTTCACCAGTCCCAGAAAGTTAAGTTTAGCCACTCTCTCTGGCCCCAGAGAGTCAACTTTTACTCCCTCTGATAGAAAATTCAAATTGAATGATAATCCACCAACTCTGCAGGCTCCCCCTGAAACCCTAAGCTGGGGACTGGTCCTCATGGCATCAATATTTAACTATACGTTATTCTGGACAACATTTTAAGAAAGTGATTTGTTTTCATTTTTAAGAAAGTGTCTCTCTACATAGTCCTGTCTATCCCAGAACTCACTGTGGAGACAAATATGGCTTTGAGCTCGCAAAGATCCACCTGTATCTGCCTCCCAGAGTACTAGGATTAGAGCTACCATGCATGGCTAAGAAAACTGCGTCTTCAGAATAGAAAAATACCTTTTCCCTGTCAGTACCAAGGCCCATTGCTGCTGGAGTTTTCTTGTCCTGTCAGATCCTGCTGCTGCTTCAGCCCCAAACAAGCAAACAAAGATTTATAGTAATTGCTAAAGTGCTGGCCAGTGGCTAGGGCTTCTTATTTTCTAGCTCTGTCTTAATTATTAACCCATTTCTATAAATCTATGTATTTCCACGTGGTCTTGGCTTACCAGAGAATACCAGATCTATTACTCCTTTGGCGGCTATGTGACATCTCCTCTGCC
Organism: Mesocricetus auratus; assembly: GCF_017639785.1. Lineage (NCBI taxonomy): Eukaryota > Metazoa > Chordata > Mammalia > Rodentia > Cricetidae > Mesocricetus > Mesocricetus auratus. The sequence continues at coordinate 13,592,564 of NW_024429182.1, forward strand.
TACCTTGCCCAGAATTCTCCTCATCTTCTAGCCTGCCTATCATCCTGCCTCTATTGACCAAACAGTATTTTATTCATCAACCAATAACAGGAACATATATACAGAAGGACTGCCTCTATCAGCCCATAATCTACCACGATGGTGGCCAAAGAAGGCATTGCTGTTGGAGGTGATACACATGTCAATAGTGCTTTTCAAGAGGTGCTGAAGACCTCCTTCATCCAGGATAGCCTAGAGCGTGGCACATGTGAAGCTATCTTAGACAAGTGCCACACTCATCTTTCTGTCCCTGCGTCCAATTGTGATGAGCCTGGTATGTCAAGTGGTGGCTAACTTGGTACTGAGCACAAATCAACATTTTAAGGTTGATGACAAGAAACGAGGAGAATGGGTAGGTCTCTGTAACATTGGTGGAGAGAGAAAAACCACATAAAGTGGTTGGTTTCAATTGTGTAGTAGTTAAGAATTATGGCAAAGAATCTCAGGCAAAGGATAGTCAGCAAGGAGTTCTTGACATGCCAGAAATGAACAAATAAATATTTTGGCTCATGGCAGCCGGAAGAATGAAAAAAACCTTTGGTTAAAATGCAATTGTATTGTAATATGAATAATAAAAACCCTGAGACTGATATTGGGCTTCAAGCTTCAAACTGAAGATCAGAAAAGCAAACCAGCCAATCCACTAGCTCTCACCTCTACCTCAGACTGAAATGGCAATCCTAACTCTACAAATCCACAGCTGTTCTTCCCCTGTGGAAACAAAACAAGGTAAAACATGTCCTGGTTGGCATTCAGAGGTCAACACATCTTTGAATTAAACCAACTTATTTAATTCTGCAGGTTTTCCTACTATCCAATGTCTCTCTGCAGCGGTTATTCCTTTCTAATTAGCATTCAGATAATGTAAAGTTAATAAAGCACTGTGCAGTCTATTTGTAGGTTTTTTATCATCCATTTCTGTTTATTTAGCAAATCATTTAAAATTCAATTTGCTCTTTCTATGTCAGCATGCCCTGTAGGATTGTATGGTATACCTGTAATACACTTTATATTATAATAAGCAAAAAACTGTTTCACTTTCTTGGAGACATATGCTGGAGCATTGTCTGTCTTTATTGTGCAGGTATACCCATGATGGCCATGATTTCTGAAGACTCCTGCCCTTCAGAGCCCATAGTCACAGGCCTCAGGGCTGTCCTGTAGGTAGAGATTTAAGAATCCATGATAGGTCTTGGCATCAATTAAGTGGGACAATACTGTAGGGTCTTTCTTCATGGCAGCCATCCAGCCCTTAAGTTTTGGGGTGTGGGCTAAACACCTGTGGGTAGACAAGAGGAGAGATGTGAACTAGAAGAATTAGGTGGGCATCCCAGAGTATCAAATAACCACTGCAGTTTATCCCCTAAACTTTACAAATGTATCTTAAAAACATTTCAAATCCAAGTAGTAGACTTTAGCTCTGAATGCTATCATCAAGGTCTTTGTTTCACAGACGAGGAAGCCAAGGTGACAGTGAGTGACTTGGTCAGTTAGAAGAACTTCAGATTGAAAAACACCTAGGTGGTAAATACCAATTTTCTATATGAAATGGGAGTAGAAGTAGCCCCAGATTGCTGTAATGTCTAAAACATTACAGACTTCTAAGTCAGCCAGTGTGGCCAACTATCAAACTCAAAGCAGGACTATACAAAGCAACATAGAAATCTTACAAGTAGGTGGAAAGTAAGAAGTGGTCTACTCTTAAAAAAAAATCTACCCCCATGGACTTTTAACCAGCAGAGAGTAAATTTTAAAAGGCTCCAGTCATGTCATAGAGAGATGTCTCCTGCTTCCCAGGTCTGAGAATGAGTGTAAATGCGTAGCCTGACAGAGTCTGCACACCCAGGACTTTCCTCTCTGTTAGTTCTTATTCATGCCAGGGACGTTAAATATTTATCTTAGCTCAGAAAAATTAATATTACAACTGCCATCCTAAATTACACATAAAATATTCAAATGTCTTACTCATTGAGTTCCAGTACTTCCAGCCGTTGAAACCAAGGCCACATAAGATAATCAGTCATAGGGACAGCATCCCGAACAGACAAGTCTTCCTTATACGTAGTCATAGCCTAAATGGTAAAGAAGGAAAAACAAGTTTATTTGTGTAGCTGGAAAAACCATCATCAAAAACACACACAAATTAGGTAGAGCACATCTAAATTCCTTTTATTCTGATATAGTCAAGTTAGGATTTTACATGATTGAAACCCTCTACAACACAGCAATTCTAATTGGAAATCTAATAGATGGTATACCAGTAGTTTCAGCCTTCCTGATGCTATGACCCTTTAATACAGTTCCTCATGTGCTGGTGACCACGAACCATAACATTATTTTCAGTGCTGTAATTTTGCTAATGTTATGAATCTTAATGTAAATGTCTGTGTTTTCTGATGGTCTCAGGCAACCCCTGTGAAAGGGTTGTTCGACCGCCACAGGAGTCACAGGCTGAGGTCCACTGTACTGCACACATGTGTTGGGAGGATAAAGGTCCTTGTGCTCACAGACAGCACTAAGGGAGCAGGAATACTAAACAGGCTAGGGGTGCAGGTGTCTCACACCCTTGCTTGCCCCCGCTATCTGTAGGGCCAAGCCATACCTGGCTCCCCAAAAGCTCCCACAACCATAACTGGAAGTGGCTCATGGTCGAGGTGACCTTTGTGTTATCTGTGTAGCCAAGGGCTCCCCCAGGCTCCCACAACCAGGACCGGAGGTGGCTGTTAGCCCAGATGACCTCTACACTATCTGTGTGACCAAGACCACACCAGATCCTCCCCCAGGCCTGTAAAATAACACAAGTCCCCTATCTACAGCCCATCTCGTGGACATGCACTTGGAGCAGAGATTCCATGTAACTGTGCCTCTGTGCACAGACACCTGTAGTGTACTTAAATATGCCTAAAGTAGACTGCCTGGTGTCAGACCCAGAAGTTTGAACCAACACCGGCTCCTGAGTCTGCTGAACCACATTTAATTCTGTGTCACCCAGACTGTTACATTTCACAGGATAAAAATTCCTAAGACATTTATCTTGCATAACCTGTGTAGCTTGTAAACATCATTGTATCCCAGCAACTACAGCTGTATTAGTCCCAGCAGTTCCCATATATTCTGTTCCCGATAAAGATATGATAAGTCTGATTGATCAATAAAAACTGTCACAGCTAAAGTTTTTCTGTGGACTCTCCAAGGCCAGTTTAGTTCCTCGAGGCTACATCAGGTAACCTTGTCCTAGGAAGTAAGCGTGGGTGTTTACAGCCCACAAGTATCAGGTTAAAGGAAATGGGTTCTGTGGACATTTCTATAGATGTAACAGACAAAACATTCAGTACTCACAAGGTAAGAATTAGATTAGGGCTGCAGAGATGGCTCAGAGGTTACAGGCATGGAGGACTTTTCTAGAGAACTGAAGTTTCCTTCCCAGCACCTATGTCAGGTGGCTCACAGCACCTGTAACTCCCCGTTCAGGGGATCCAATACCTATGCACTGCACTGTATCCTCACATACCCATAATGAAAAGCAGCAAAAAAAGTCTTAAAAATAGCAAATTAGTAACAGGATATGGTGAAAAACTTCAGAAAAAAAACTAGAACGAACTCCATGCTCAGTGATAAAATGCTAGTGTGTATCTCCATCCATGCATCAAAACCACGATGAAAGTTTTATCTGAAGGCCCAAAGGACAGCTCTCCCCAAAGGAAAGAAATCCAGGCTTCCCTGCATGTCTTCATGTCTGTTAGACTTCACAGTGGGAAGCGTTTATTACATCCTCAGAGCGAAAAGCAGTGCATTGGCACCGGTGTCTGATAACAACTATTACTTTGAATATATCAACATAGACTGGAAGCAGTGACTTACTGTGGAAATATCGGTAGTATTTTTTCATTGTTACTTTCATGCTGATGTAGTTAATACCTCCAGCCTCTAAACCATGTGTGGTCATGCATGCCTGTAACACTAGCACTGAGTTGGATGAGGCAGGAGGATCATGAGTTTAAGGCCAGTAAGGGCTGCATAGTGGGTTTGAGGCTAGCCTGGGATACAATGACACCTAAATAAAAATAACAAGTCATGAAGGCACTTTTACGTGTTTTGACTCTGCAGGAGTTGAACAGCTTACAGAAATCCATTGTGATTTGTTTTTAGTTGGTGCTATTTCTAATTGTCAGAAAGCGATTTGGAGAGGGAGCCTGTGAAGGAGGATGGAAAGAGAAGGGATGCAAACAGAGTTATCATCTACTGTGATGAAGGTAAGAGTGTGATCACCTCCTCCAGCTTGCGGAGCTCCTTCCTGAGTTCTTCCCTTATGTCAGGTTGGTCTTCCTTCTTCCCCCTAATAGCCCTTCCAACCAAAGGTGGCACCTGGTCAGAAAATGAGGTTTTAGTTTATGAGTGTGAGGATAGTGCACTCCCCCCACCCCCACACCACAACACACACACACACACACACACACACACACACACACACAAGATCCCTTATTCTCCTGGCCCCCTGCACACACACAAACATAACAGAGCCCTCATAGTCCTGGTACCCCTCCAGAATGCTGTAGAGACAAGTGTGGACCAAGTCCCAGTGTTTACAGAAACCACAGCCTGATCTTACAAACCTTCTTGTGGACTAGGATTTGAGAATGTGCAGAGTTTGTGATTTGCAGACAATGGAACCCACTCTGGAAAATTTGAGCCAGAAATTTCATAAACAGACAGCAAGTGGCTTAGAACTGGACCAATGGGCCTGGAACTATGGGAACTTTCTAATATGACATGGAGAACTAGACTAACCAAAGCTCCCAGCTGCTGCCTGTGCTAATGGCCACTAATGGGAATTTGTACTGATGAACACTGGGACAACTAGAAACAGCACTGCTTCCCTAGAATTCAATCTTGCAGCCACCACCACCCCATAACCAGAAGCTCTGCCACCTGTGTTGCTGGCACCAGATATCCACACTAGGCCTGTTTGTTGACACTGCCCTCACCTAAGTTGCAAGTTACTGTGTGCATCTAATAGGATGGTCTAGGAAACAGGACATAGCCCCAGCTGCAAAGGGAGCTGGGGATGAGCAGTTTTCTGAGTTCTACTTTGAACTGCAAAAGGCTGTCCAAAGGAGGCTTGATCTCCTGAAGACTTGATGGCTGTGGTGTCCATCCTGTTAATGATTGTGTTTGGAGTTGTGAGTATGATAATTAATCTTCAAGATGGAGAAAGATCACTCAGAGTCTCATGAAATCCCATCAATGTTGGTCATCTCTGCTAATACTAATTTGAATTAATTCACTCACCATAAATAAGATGCAAGCACATTCTACCTCAGAAACCTCAGTGGATTGTCACTGCTAAAGACCGGTAATGGCACTTAAGAGTTAATGCTGGGTAGGTACCATGTATCAGTTAGTTCTGGGTACTTCCCATTGGACCATTTGCACGTGACCTAACACACTAGAGGTCAAGCAAGAAATCTATCCCAAAGCACACTGAATGTTTTCTAAGCAAGTTATACACCCAGGCACTACTGATCAGTGATGGACACACAGCCCTCCTCTCCTCATGAAGCACAGGTTCGCAGAGCAACAAGGACAGGAAGGCAGGCAGGTATGAACACAGAGGGCCAACAGCCATGGTGAGGAAAAGCTTATCCAGAACACAGCTGGAGTCCTGAGCAGCCCAACCCTGTTTCTAGAAGGCAGCAGGTCCAAGCACATATATCAAAGCTGCCTAAACCAAGTGAAAGAAGGGAGAAGACTCCCGGGAAAAGCTGGGAGAGAAGAGGGGACCTATGGCAAGACAGGAAACATCATCAGGAGTGGAGTAGGATAAAGCCAAGAGGGAAAGCCAAGCAGGGACAGAGCATGAGGGTCTGGCAGGGCATAGCAATGGAGTAGAGTCCCCGTCCATGTCCCCAGCCCCTGAACCATCGCACAGGCACTGCTGATTTAGCTTAAAACAAGCATGAGCTGGACTTTCTTACACACACCTTGGAGAATGACTCTAAGATCATCTTCTGGCAAGCTTTCTCGTAAGGGTCATCTGGGAACAACTTCTTCCCTGGGTACGCCTCATCCAGGTACTCACAGATGATGACAGACTCGGAGATCAGGCGACCCTTACTGTCCTCCAGAACTGGCACCAGCCCAGCCGGGTTCTTCTTGAGGAACCACTCGGGCTTGTTTTTCAGGTTGATATTGATGATTTCATGCCTGAAAGACACAGGGAAATTGACAAGAGCAAGGCACAGTCTGTTTTCCCAAGTTAGTGTAGCCTGGTTCTCCTGTCTCCTTGGCTGACAAGGTGGGGATTCAGGGAGAGAGTTCTGCCTCTGTCTTCACCCTGCTCAATTTTCAGTTTAAGAACTTGTTTCCAAGGCCCTCAGAAAGTGAATCAGACAGCGCTCACTTATTTCACTTAAGGTCCCCAGGATCCATCTTTGTCACACAGTGTAGACTTTCCTTCTATTTAAAGTCAAGGCACTGGGTGGTGGTGGCCCATGCCTTTAATCCCAGCAAAGCCAGGTGAACCTCTGTGAGTTAGAGACCAGCCTAGTCTACAGAGTGAGTTCCAGGGCAGGCTCCAAAGCTATACATAAAAACCCTGTCTCAAGAAAGACAAATGGGACAAAACTTAAATCTACAGCACCTTCTCTGTGTCTGGTCCTCTGTCCACGGCCATCAGCATCACACTGTTGTGAGCAGGGCTGCAACGGACATGGATGTACTGGAATCTTCTGGACCCTGATAGGAGGCAACTATCGAACTGTGCTCATACCCACTCAGAATATTAGAATCAGCCTAACAAAAGCTCATTTTCATTTTGATTCAACAATTCATTTTGCTAATATGAATTTTGAGATCCTTGCAATTGTATTTTTAAAAAATCCTAAAAATCTCATAAAGTGAATCAATTAGGTCCACATGTATTCCTATGATTTTTTCCAAAAGGATCTTAAAAAGTATGGGGCTGGAGAGAGGGCCCAGTGGTTAAGGGCACTTGCTGCACTTGCAGGAGATTTTGATTCAGTTCCCTGGTCCCAAGTCAGTCGGGGTTTATAACAGTCCTAACCCCAGTTTCTGGGGATCCAATGCCATCGTTTGTGCTATGGGATCCTGCAAGCACATGGCACACCTCAGCTCACACACACACAAATAAAATAACTTTTAAAATACAGAAAAAAGAAGCCACAGGAGCCAGGCTAATTCTGATTGTCATTGTGTACATCTGTATCTTGCAGAGAAAAAAAGTGTTATAACCCTTAAAGCAAAGCCTGTAAACCTCAAATCTGGAGCACTGTCCAGTCGGACTGATCACTCAAAGACATTGCAACACCTCCGATTTCCTGTGTTCTCACGTATAACAGACATTTATTTCATGGACTTAACTTCATAATCGTTCATAAAAACAAATAACCAGTGTGAACACTGAAGTACGCTCTGGCATTTGTTTGTGCATGCGTGTAAAAAGATTCGCGTGTGTGTGTGTGTGTGTGTGTGTGTGTTAAAAGGTTTGAGTACTGACAGAATAATAACTTACAGACCAGTTGTTAAGGGAAAAACAATGCCCACTGCCATAGAATACTGCTCATGTCTGGGAAATATACTTTGAAAATCAAAGGTAGGTCCTAGGCTTTCAGGACCAAGAACACACATGAATGAGCTGGCAGCCCACACCTGCATCTACGGGTGAAGGATGCCCTTTACAGAGAACATGCAACAAATATGGCCCGTGTAAGATGTTACTGCTCCACTAAAAGTTTCCCAGGGTTTGAAATCCAACTGTGAACACAGCAGAGCAGTTACATGTATATCTGAAGGCCCCACCTCCCCTAATAAGAGCCTCTCTGCACACTGTTACGGTAAAATAATTTCAGCATTGCTTTAGAAAACTTCTGGTGAGAAATGTGATTCTTTCTGCCCAGAGTTGCAGGGGAAAACACATACCACAAGGCATTGTGTCCCTGAATCCAGCTGTGCCCTGATCTTGGCCTTTCCCATTGCATGAGGACAGTAAATACCTTTATTTTTCAATTCAGTTTGAGTTTCTTAGTGATAATAAAAATTCTGTGTAATGCAGAAAAATTTACTCCAGATAAATACTAGCAAAAATGTTTCTTATGTGTTCAAAATCACTCTCCCTCAGCTAAATGATATCAACATTGTTATGAAGTGATAGTTAATTTTTAAAATTCTGCTTTAGGATACATCTTAACATTTAGGGAAAAGAACTACCTGCCTAGCCAATCCTCACCATGGACTAAAATTAGTTTACAAACTTTAACTGTATACATGAAAATTCTATTGAGAGTGGTCTTCCAAACAGCAGGTGCTTAATAATTATTCTCAGAGAAAAGCCAAATTGTAGATAACCTGTAGGTCAATGACTAATAGAACCAATAACAAGGCTTTGCAAAGAGACTTTAAGAAGCACAATTTCCCTTATATTTTCCAAGAGCCCAAGCCACTCTGCTATGCACACAAAAGCTGACTCAGAACTTTGCTGAGTCAAATCATCTGACCTTTGCCTCTAGGTGAAAGAAAGCTCAGTAGATAGATCAAGAATTCCGGGACCAGAGCAGAGACAAGTTCTTCAGTGTTCACCGATCTTGTGCAAATCACTAACTGTACAGAAGAAACCGGTTATCATCCAAGACACGGGATGTTTAAACAGGCTGCCTAAGGACCCTGGAGTCCCCCACATTCTCCCCTTGAAAAGAGGGTGTGGAACTTAAGGCTCCTACAAAAGGCTGAGACTATTTCACCTAACACAAAAACCGATGCTCTGAGGGTCTGGACAGCCCTGCCACCAGCTCTGGGTAGCCAGGGAGTCATCTCCTCGTCCTCACCTGATTCCCTTGGCCTTCAGGACCATCAGAGCCCTCTGGGCAAAAGGGCAGAACCTCATGCTGTAGACGCGAATCAGGCCCTCCTGCACCGGACCCGGAGGCGAGCTTCCTGCAGGAGACAGGAGACACTCAAGGCCCAGATCGCAGGGAGATCCGGGACATCAGGGCATCCCCGGTCCCCGGAACCAGCCCGCCACGGACAGTCTCACCTTTCCCCAGGCTCTTGGAAGATGCCCCAGACATGGTTGACTTGTGCAAGCCGAGAGACACTAGAGTTGGGCTCTAGTTTGTGGGCGACTCAGGAAGCATGTGGCTTCCTCTTGCCTTAAGTGCCTGTGCTCAGCCCCGCCCAGACCGCGCCTCCTAGCCCGGAGATGCCCCGCCCCCACAGAGATCGGAGCTTAAAACGGGAAATCTATGATCCCTCTTATCATGTGCTGGCCACTTGGAGATTCGCCAATGCTAAGACGTTCAGAGTCACCCCATCCCTCCTCGACTGTCAGCCTTTACAAAGGACTCTGCTCAACCTGGCTGGAGACGAATTCTCCCCTGAGACCCTTTGCTTCTTCCTCTCATTATCTCTCAAATGCTGGGATTAAAGTTCTGGGATCCCAAGTGCTGGGATCGCCTCTGTGTGAGCTCTTTCTCTTCTAGACTGGATCAATTTTATGTAGCTCAGTGTGACCTTGAACTAATAGAGATCTATCTACCTCTGTCTCCTGAGTCCTGGGATTAAAGGTGTGTACCACCACCACACATCTTCTACAGTTAACTAATGTGGCTGGCTTTGCATTCCGATGCTTCAGAAATGTATATAAATCATAAATAATGTTTCACCACACTGTCTAAAAACATGTTCAAAATACATTATTACATCAAAATGCTTCAGAACAGTATGTTAAGAGATAATCTAGCCGGGCGGTGGTGGCACACGCCTTTGATCCCAGCACTCGGGAGGCAGAGGCTGGGGGATCTCTGTGAGTTCGAGGCCAGGCTGGTCTGACAGCCTCCAAAACAACACAGAGAAACCCTGTCTCATAAAACCAAAGACACAGAGAGAGAGAGAGACAGTCTAGTTGAGTATTCACCTGTAAAAAAATCTATTCCTGAGAACTGAGTGCTATCAATAGTATCATCTCATGAATGAGAAACTTAGAGGTCTTAGTATTTGAACATATTTGGCCCCCATAAGCTCAAAGGGAGTGGTACTTAAGAGGTGTGGCCTTGTTGGAGGAAGTGTGGCCTGCTGGAGGAGGCTGGATGACACAAGCCTTTGACACAGACCTTGAGGCTGTAGGGCACACCTTTAATCTGGGCCACACCTTCTGCTGGAAGTGTGCCATCGAGCATGAGCTGGCTTTTTGAAGAGCATTCCATGTGATGGACCGTCTTGCTCAGCCTTGATGAGGGGCTGGTGGGGGGGAAGGGCGGTTATTTGGTCTTTCCTCAACTGAATGTGCCAGGCTTTGTTGACTCCCTGTGGGGGCCTTACCCTTTCTGAGGAATGGATGAGAGTTGGTTGGAGAAGAGGGATGGGAAAGGGGAGGAGGGGAGGGAGAGGGAACTGTGGTTGGTATATAAAATGAATAATTTTTTTAAAAGGAAGTGTGTCACTGTGGGGGTGGGCTTTGAGGTCTTTTGCTCAAGCTTCTCTTGGTGTGACAGTCTGTCTACATCCTGTTCCCTGAAAAATGTAGGACACTCTGCTTTTTCTCCAGCAACATGCCTGCCTACATTGTTGCCATGGTCCCCGACAAGATAGACAGAACCTCTGGAAGGTAAATGAGCCACTGCAATTAGAATTTTCCTTTATAAGAGTTACCATGGTTGGGCCAGAAGGTGGTGGTACAAGTCGTTTACCCCAGTCCTTGGCAAGCAGAAGCAGGGGAATCCTGTGAGTTAGGGGCCAGCCTGGTCTACTGAGCGAGTTCAGGATAGGCTGCAAAGCCACACACAGAAACCCTGTCTCAAGAAAACAAAAACAAAACAAAACAACAACAACGAAAGAGCTTCCGGGGTCTTGGTGTCTTTTGACAGCATTAAGAACCTAAGACAAGGTCAGAGACTACCTCAAAATCAGTACACTTTAAACGGGCAGAGCTGTTTTCCGACTGCAGTCTGGCCTAGACTCTCCTAACCCTGCTACCATAGCATATCCATTCAGAGAGCCACATTTCCTCACAGCTTAACACCTCTGAAAACAGGGCTACAGGCTGGGTGGCAGCCCTACTGCAGCTTGAACTCACAGGAAGGATGCCCATGGCTTGGAATAAAAAACCCAGACAGTAAGAGAGCACGTTTGCTGTGTCCTTAAATTAAAAGTTGTTAGACACACAGAGGGTGGTGCTGGGAGTTAACAGTCACCAGAGACAACAGGCATGATCTGAAACATAATCGAAAGACCTGGGCTTAAAAAAAGCAGAATGAAGCAACATTTTAATTTAAGCCGTTTGCAATTTCCTGGTTTAGACGACAGGTAAAACAGGGAAGAAAGTCTATTCCTAAATAAGCTGTGTTATGAAAGCAGTTTGGCTGAGTTAGAAAGAGTGATTCCAATAAATGCAAAGTACAATCCTCCAATTCTGTTGTAATGGTATTTCCCCTTCCCATCCTACCTTAGACTTAACTCAAAACAGTCTGCTTCCCACATAGCCCTCCTTCTAATATGCTCTGTATCTTTCAGGAAAGCTGTGTTTTATTTGAAAACTAAGAACCATCATAAGGGTCATCAACTGCATTCATGCTCTCCACTTGGACCAACTATGAAACTGGGCCACACATCTGTAGCTCGCGTTTTATGTGAAAAGTCCACTTGGTTTTGTTTGAGACGGATTTTTGCTGTGTCATCCAGGCTGGCCTTGATTTCACAGTCCTCTTGTCTCAGATCCACACGTTAAAGGCTCTTTCCATCTGCAGCCAAGTACACAGCTCCATCAGTACTTACTTCTTGTTGACTCAAGCTTTTGTCACAGAGGACAACACAGCACTTATTCCCAGTTCACCACTGCAGAAGAGCCACAGCGCATGCACTTGCTTGGGAAAGTACCATTCTTCAGTCCAAAGGACCATGGAAACATGACAGACCCCGAAGAACAAAGCAATTGGCAGAAGGTCAAATCGATTGACCAAAAAAAAAAAAAATAGAATGAGTTATAGGCGTTTCTGACTTTAAGCTTTTGTGAGAAGTTAAGACAAGCTGAGACAGATAGGGAACCCAGCAAAAGCACAAAAAAAAAAAAGGAAAGAAAAGAAAAGAAAAACACCAAACCAAAGCTGTGAGGCTTTAACTAGTAACCTAGTAGAAACATGCTGTCAAAAGCATTCTCTCTCTCTCTGTCTCTGTCTCTTTTTCTCTCTCTCTCTCTGTCTCTGTCTCTCTGTGTGTCTCTCTCTGTTTTTCTCTCTGTGTGTCTCTCTCTGTGTCTCTGACTCTCTGTCTCTGTGTCTCCCTCTGACTCTGTCTCTCTATCTCTCTCTCTGTGTGTCGCTCTCTCTGTCTCTGTCTCTCTCTCACAAACAAAACAAAACAACAGATTAAGTTCTGGGGCCAGAATGTTTACTCTCTATGGGTTCATTATGACTAAACTGAGATGAAACCAGGGTGAATTCACATGGCTGCCCAGATGGTAAACAAAGAAGAAGTGAGAGTAAGGACCTATCCCCTAGAAGTGAGAGTAAGGACCTGTCTGTCCCCTAGAAGTGAAAATAAAGACCTATCTATCTCCTAGAAGTGAGAGTAAGGACCTGTCTGTCTCCTAGAAGTGAGAGTAAGGACCTATCCCCTAGAAGTGAGAGTAAGGACCTATTCCCTAGAAGCCCTGAGTCATTGTCCACAATCTATTGCACTGTCAGATAGTTTATCAGAGCATATCACACTGTTCTCTCAAGGTCATGCCACTAAACAATACATTATTGTATTCCCACCAGGTTTGACCTAAAATAACACCTTTGACATATACTGTGATGGAAGATGCCATTCTGTAAATCTGTCTCTCCTATTGGTTGTTGAATAAAGCGCTGTTGGCTAATAGGAGGCAAGATAGGTGGGGCTATGAGCTGAGGAGGATCCTGGGAAAGAGAGACACAGTCAGATACCATGCAGACCACCAGAGTAAGAGGTCTGGAGCCTTTTCTCCAGTAAGAGAAATACTTAGATTAACAATTATGGGTTAAATACTTAAGTCAGAGATAGGCAGTAAGAAACAAGTAAACGGCCAACAGATTTATGATTTATATAGTGTGCTGTGTGTTATTTGGAGGTTCAGACAGTGCAGCAGAGCCCAGGCAACTAGCAAGGAAGACTACACTACAGTAAAGGTTACCCTACTTACTTTACAGAAACTTGAGACTTTTCTGAAAAACACTGACTCTTTCCCAGGCCCTACACAGCTACCTGGTAGGTAACTAGAATGGGGTAAAAGGCCTGATGTCTTCACTTTATGTCTGTTACATTTGCAACCATTGAGTAGACACTACTTAGTGTTCGGGATGGAACCTCCAGCTCACTTCTGCCTGGTCTGAGAACCCCACCACCACCAAATTCTCCCGCCTCAGAGAATCTCCAACAAAGAAAAGTCATCAAAACGCCCAGGTCCCCATTCTCGGTGACTGTGGCAGCTCCTCCCCTAAGCTGCCAGCTGCCCAGGACCCACACCTAAAGTGTTCAGGTTTTGACCTTACCCAGGCACAAACCCAGCTTATGGCAGACACATCATCACCCTCACCTACAGGCTATAGAACTCCCCTGCTTTTAGTTACATCACTGGACTCTTACACCTCAGTCTCGGGGACTGGAGAACTCACCTGGGAGTTGTTTTGCTCAAATAAACCTGGTCTTTTACTGTTTTAGTTCAGCTTGATTTGGCTTACTGCCTCAGCAGAGAAACCTACTATCAGGCTACAGAAAACCTATTTCTTAGCTCTGCCTGTAGACTGGTTGATCATCTGAAAATGCTTTGTTCAAGCCTACAGTACCTACTGAGCTTGCCATATGGTCTGTCAGAGCAAATTTGCACCTTTTCCTCCTCCAGCCTGGAGTTTCTCAGCATCTGTAACTCCTCAGCCTTAGTACAAGATTAAGAGCAAAACAGAAGACCAGAGATTTATGCAACCTGGGAAGATTTTCAATATTCTTCATATTTTCAACCTGGAGGGATCTATAGACATTTCTAAACAGGTGCAGGTGCTATTATTGTCAGAGATGCACCTCACCTTCCTACAGTAAGAAGGCCCCATTACCCAAGGACAGGCCAAAAGGTCAGTTGTGCTAAGCCTGGGAAATGCTTGATTTTAATCATTGCTTAGTGAGTCTGACACACCATCACCCAAGATGTTCGCCGGTAAAACATTCTTCTCCCATCAGTCTGTCTCCTGTCCCGTGTCCTGGTGATATCGGCAGTACCAGACTCAGACTAGTACTCTGTGGAAAGTCTATATTTGTACAATGAAGTAGATCTCTACCCGTCCCTGCTGGGCTCCACCAAGGAAGAAAATTTGCATTTGACACAATGCCTGAATGTGTGGGAGAGGCTGAGATGCTTTTGAAGGACATCTAGGAGAGAAGACAGCGTAAAAGTGTAAGTTATGAGAGTCAAAATGGAGTGCCCTGTATTGACTAATACAAGTTTAAGCAAAGAAAGCAAATCCAGCCAGGAGTTTACAAATGAAGGGGTTTGTACACGTGGTTAACAGCTACCACAAAAACCTGCAGAGTCCAAGCCTGCCTGGAGTTTCTCAGCATCTGTAACTCCCCAGCCTTAGTACAAGATTCAGATAAACCTAACCAACAAATGAGGCAAACCCATCCCTTGGATCATATGACACATGGAGTGAACATCACTGGACTAGGAAATGCCACTGTGTGCTTCCACCAGAGGATCGGCAAACAAGGAAGTCCCAGATCTGCCTGTGGGGTTTCAGCTAAGCATCATTTCCTTCTCTGACCTGGTCCACTCAAGTTGCCATTTGTTGGAGCCCAGTGATCCCTGCTTGGAGCTGTGACATCAAAGCCTCGGGGCTGAGCACGTTGGTGTCTGGAGTCCCTATTGGTGCCCTCCTTACTTTTCTGCATTGTCTCCCTTTCCATCTGCACAGATTCCACTCTTGCCATCACTAGGGCCCCTTGGAGCCCTTCAGCCTCCTTAACCCTTTCTTAGTCATCCCATAACACACACACTCTATAACATAAATTGCTTGAGCGTATGTGTAACACAATGTGTAATTTGAGAGCTCATAATAGTAATGAGAATGAAATCGTGACTTCCAGTGGCCACAGTTACCAAGTGAAACCAGGACTACTTGATTAATTAAAGCCAGTGAAATCGATGTAACTTGTGATCTCATTGTTCTAAAAATAAATTCTAACATATGGAAAGACACAAATGTGATCGTTCATGTTTCTGAAGTAACTCGTTCACTGATATTGTCTTTGAAGATGGAGAGAAGTTTGGTTCCAAACATCCACCCTGTCACTGAAATTAGCCTGAGAAATTCACCTAATTGGGAGTGGAGGAGTTTGCTAACTCAGGTGGCTTACACATACAGATAGAGACACTCACTGACATGAACATGCACTCACATACCCATACATGTACATACTCATACATGCACATACAGGAATTTCAGGACAAGCCAATAGGGAGCAGATTTGGAGTTGGTTAGGAATAAGGGAAAGCATAGTGTGGTGGCAGATGACTTTAATGCTAGTTCTCAGAAGGCAGAAGCATCCAGATCTCTATAAATTTGAGTCCAGCCAGGAATACATAGTGAGACCCTGTCTCAAAAAAGAAAGAACGAGAGAGAGAGAGAGAGAGAGAGAAAGAGAGAGAGAGAGAGAGAGAGAGAGAGAGAGAGAGAAATTGTCAGCAGCCGAGCAAGAGAGCAGCCCAGAAGCCAGGAGAGAAGGAACACCAGTGACTGAGCAAGTGGTCTGGAGGTATCCACAGCAGTGGCTTCCAGAAATGATCTTAAGAAATGCCTCTGGGAAAGAGCAGCTGTGTGCAGCCAACACCCAGTGCCATCCTGTGTATGAGATACCCAGCCTCATCAGCCACCACTGGAGCCTCAGATCTGCCTGCACATAGAGGAGTGATCACCAGAGCAGTGGCCCTGCCTGCACCTGGAGCAGTGATCAATGGGGCCACAAGCCGCAGCTACACCAATTGTAAGAAAAGGGACCCCTGCAGCACAGGCTCCACTTGAACTGATTGGAGGAAGATATGGGTGGACAACACTGCAAGCATATGTTCAACAACACAAAGAGCAACACAGCACCACCAGAAACTCAGCAACAGCAAGACCTGAACATCCCAACGTAGATGAAGCAGAAGAAAACAACCTTAAAAATAGCTTCATGAAGATGATTGAGGCCCTTAAAGAGGAAATGAAAAATTACCTTAAAGAAATGGAGGAAAAAACAAACAAAGCATTGGAAGAAATTTTAAAAATCTTAATGAAAAGCAATTAAACAGTAGAAGGAAACAGCTCAAGACTTAAAAACTAAAATAGAAAAAACAAAGAAAACACAAACAGAGGGAATTCTGGAAATTGAAAATCTGGGTAAATGATCAGGAACTGCAGATGCAAGCATAACAAACAATACAAGAGGTGGAATAGTAAAATCTCAGGCATTGAAGATAAGATAGAGGAAATAGATTAATCAGTCAAAGAAAATGTTAAATGCAACAAATTCTTACCACAAAATGTCCAGGAAATCTACGACACTATGAAAAGACTGAATATAAGAATAATGAAGATAGAAGTAGGAGAACTCTAGCTCAAAGCACAGAAAATATACTCAACAAAATTATAGAAGAAAACTTTCTCAACCTAAAGAACGACATGACTATGAAAGTATGAGAAGCTTACAGAACACGAAATAGACTGGACAAAAAAGTCCCCTTGCCACATGGTAATCAAAACACTAAACATACCGAAGAAATAAAGTATACGAAGAGCTTCAAAGGAAAAAGGCCAAGTAACATATAAAGACAGAGGTATCAAAATTACACCTGATGTCTCATTGGAAACAATGAAAGCCAGAAGGTCCTGATCAGGCCTTATGCAGACACTAAGAGCCCATGGATGCCAGCCCAGAAAGCAATACCCAGCACTGCTTTCAATCACCATAAATGGAGAAATCAAGATATTCCTTGGCAAAACCAGATTTAAACAATACCTTTCCACAAATCCAGCCCTACAGAAAGTACTAGAAGGAAAACTCCAACCCAAGGAAGTTTGCTACACCCACAAAAAACACAGGAGATAATCCCACATGAGCAATTCCAAAGAAGGGAAAGGCACACATAATATTACCACCACCAACAAAGCCAAAAATAACAGGAATTAGCAATCACTGATCATTAATATCAATGGAGTCAATTCAACTATAAAAAGACACAGGCTAGCAGAATGGATACAAAGACAGAATCCATCCTTCTGCTGCATACAATAAACACACCTCAACTTCAGACAGACATTACCCCAGAGTAAAGGGTTGGGAGAAGATTTTCCAATCAAATGGACCTAAGAAACAATTTGGTGTAGCCATCCTAATATCTAACAAAATAGATTTCAAACTAAAATTATTCAAAAGAGATGAAAAGGACATGTCATATTCATCACAGGAAAAAGCCATCATGATGAAGACTCAATTCTGAACACGTATGCCCCAAATACAAGGGCACCCAGATTTGTAAGAGAAACATTACTAAAGCTAAAATCACACATCAAGCTCCACACACTATTAGTGGGAGACTTCACCACACCACTCTCACCATTGGACAGGTCTGCCAGACAGAAGCATAACAGAAAAATAAAAGAACTAACAGATGTCATGACTAAAATGGTCTTAACAGACATCTATAGAACATTCTACTTGAACACAAAAGGATACACCTTTTGCTCAGCACTCCATGGAACCTTCTCTAACATTGACTCAGTATCAAAGCAAATTACAAAAAAGTTGGAATAAAACCCTGTATCTTATTGGATCACCATGACTTAATGTTAGAATTCAACAACAACACTAATTGCAGAAAGCCCATAAATTCATGGAAATTGAACAATGCTCAGCTGAATCACCACTGGATCAAGGAAGAAATAAAGAAAGAAATTAAAGACTTCCTAAAGTTCAATGAAAGTGGCTGCACAAAATACCCAAACATATGGGACACAATGAAAGTAGTGCTAAGTGGGAAGTTCATAGCAATAAATGCCTACATAAAGAAGCTGGAGAAATCCCACATTAGTGAATTAACAGAACAACTGAAAGCTCTAGAACAAAAAGAAGCAAACTCACCCAGGAGGAGTACATGGCTGGAAATCATCAATTTGAGGGATGAAATAAACAAAATGGAAACAAAGAAAAGAATACAAACAATCAATGAAAATAAAGAATTGGTCCTTCAAGAAAATCAACAAAATAGACAAACCTTTATCCAAACTAACCAAACAGCAGAGAGAGGAATATCCAAATTAACAAAATCAAAAACGAAAATGGAGGCATGACAACAGACACTGAGGAAATCAACAGAATCATCAGGTCATACTTCAAAAACCTGTACTCCACAAAAGTGGAAAACTCCCAGGATATGGACAATTTTCTGAATAAGTACCACATACCAAAAATTTAATCAAGATCAGATAAATTAAAAATAGACCTGTAACATCTAAGGAAATATAAACACTCATCAAAAGTCTCCCAACAAAAAAAAAGCCCAGAGCCAGATGGTTTCAGCACAGAATTCTACCAAAGTATCAAAGAAGAGTTAATACCAATATTCCTCAAATTGCACCACACAATAGAAACAGAAGAAACATTGCTAAACTCTTTTTATGAGGCTACAGTGATGCTGGCATGCAAATCACACAAAGACACAACTAAGAAAGAGAATTACAGACCAAGCTCTCTCATGAACATTGATACGAAAATACTCAATAAAATACTAGCAAACTAAATCCAAGAACACGTAAAAAAATCATCCACCATGATCAAGTAGGCTTTATCCCAGAGATGCAGAAATGATTCAACATATGAAAATCAGTCAATGTGATCCACCATATAAACAAACTGAAAGAAAAAACACAAGATCATCTCATTAGACACTGAAAAAGCCTTCAACAAAATCTAACACCCTTTCGTGATAAAGGTCTTAGAGAGATTATGGATAAAAGGAATATACCTAAACATAATAAAGGCAATATACAGCAATCCAACAGCCAGCATCAAACTAAATGGAAAGAATTTCAAAGTGATTCCACTAAAATCAGGAACAAGACAAGGCTGTCCACTCTCTCCATATCTATTCAATATTGTACTCTAAGTTCTAGCTAGAGAAATAAGAAAACAAAAGTAGATTAAGGGGATAAAAATTGGAAAGGAATAAGTTTAAATTTTGCTATTTGCTTATAATATGATAGTATGCATAAGTAACCCCAAAAATTCTACCAGGGAACCCCTACAGCCGATAAATACTTTCAGTAATGAGGCAGGATACAAGATTAACACAAAAATTCAGCACGCCTTCTATATACAGATGATAAACAGGCGAGAAAGAAATCAGAGAAACATCACACTTCACAAAAGCCACAAACAACATAAGATATCTTGGGGATAACTCCAACCAAACCAGTGAAAGACCAGTATGACAAGACCTTTAAGCCTTTGAAGAAAGAAATTGAAGACATCAGAAAGTGGAACGATCTCCCATGTTCTTGTATAGATAGGATCAGCATAGTAAAAATGGCAATCTTACCAAAAGCAATCTACAGATTCAATGCAATACCCATCAAAATCCCAGAAAAATTCTCCACAGACCTCAAGAGGACAATACTCAACTTCATATGGAAAAAACAAAAACCCAGGATAGCCAAAACAACCCTGTATAATAAACTAACTTCTGTAGGCATCACCATCCCTGATTTCAAGCTCTATTATGGAGCTACAGTAATGGAAACATCTTGGTATTGGCATAAAAACAGACAGGTAGGACAATGACATTGAATCAAAGGCCATGATATTCACTCACACACCTATGGACACCTGATTTTTGACAAAGAAGTTAAAATTACTCGATGGAAAAAAGATAGCATCTCCAGCAAATGGTGTTGACATAACTGGCTGTCAACATGTAGAAGAATCTATCACCATGCACAAAACGCCAGTCCAAATAGATCAATGACTTCAAATATAAATCCAACCACAGTAAATGTCTTAAAAGTGAAAGTTGGAAGTATCCTTGAAAGCATTGGCACAGGAGACCACTTCCTAAATATTAGAGCAGTAGCACAGACACTGAGAGCAACAATTAGTAAAAGGGTCCTCCTGAAACTGAGAAGCTTCTGTAAGGCAAGTGACTCAGTCAATAAGTCAAAATGACAGCCTGTAGAATGGGAAAAGACCTTCACCAACCCCACATCTGACAGTGAGCTAGTCTCCAAACTATACAAAGAACTCAAGAAACTAGACAGCAAATACCAAATAATCCAATTTAAAAATGGGGTACATATCTAAACAGAGAATTTGCCACTGAAGAAATTTCAAGTGGCTGAAAGACATTTAAGAAAGTGCTCAAAATCCTTAGCCATCAGGGAAATGCAAACCAAAACAACTCTGAGATACCGTCTATACCGGTCAGAATGGCTAAGATAAAAAACACTGATGGCACCTTATGCTGCAGAGGATGTGGAGTAACACTCCTCCATTGCTACTGAGAGTGCAAACATGTGCAGCTGTTTTGTAAATAGTGGTTTCTCAGAAAATCGGGTATCAATCTACCCCAAAACCCAGAAATATCACTTTTGTGCATATACTCAAAAGTGCACACTCACACCACAAGGACATTTGCTCAGCTAGGTTCATAGCAACATTAGTCATACCAGCAAGAACCTAGAAACAGCCTAGATGCCACTAAGCTCAAGAATGGATAGAGAAAATGTGATACATTTACGCAATGGAGTATTACTCAGCAGTAAAAAGCAATGCCATCTTGAAATCTGCAGGCAAACTGGTGGAATTAGAAAAACCCATCCTGAGTGATGTAACCCAGACCCAGAAAGACAAATATGCTATAAACTTACTCATAGGCGGATATTAGGTATAAAGCAAAGGTTAACCAGCATACAAGACCACAACCCCAGAGAAGCTATAGTGATAACAATAAGGACTCTAAGAGAAACATACATGGATCTGCCTAGGAGGGTAAAATAAAGATTCCTAAGTAAATCGGGTATGTGAGGGAGATGGAGTGGGTAGAAGGGGGATGGGGAGGTGAACATGAGGGAAAGGGATGGTGGAGTTGGGGGAAGGACTGAGAGGGAGAACAGGGAAAGAATTATCTTGATAGAGGGAGCCATTATGGGATTATCGAGAAGCCTGGCACTAGGGAAATTCCCGGGAATACACAAGGATGACCCCAGATAAAACTCTAAGCAATACTGGAGAGGGTGCCTGAACTGGCCTTCCCCTGTAATGAGATTGAGGACCACTATAATTGTCATCATAGAATCTTCATCCAGTAACTGATGGAAGCAGATGCAGAGATCCACAACTAACCACTGGGCTGAGCTCCCGGAGTTCAGTCAAAGAGAGGGGGAGTGAGAATGTGAGCGAAGGAGTCAAGACCAGGATTGGGAAACCCACAGAAACAGCTGACCTGAACTAGTGGGAGCTCACTGACTCTGGACTGACAGGTGGGGAAACTACATAGGACCAAACTAGACCCCCTGAGGGCAGGTGACATGGTTGGCTTGACCAGATTATGTGGCCACTGGCAGTGGGACCAAGATCTATCCCTAAGGCATGAACTGACTTTGTGGAGCCCATTTCCTATGGAGAGATACCCTGCTCAGCCTAGACACAGTGAGGAGGGCCTTGGTCCTGCCTCAATGTGGTGATGGGACAGACTTCGTTGACTCACCATGAGAGGCCTTACCCTCTCTGAGGAGCAAATGGGAGGTGGGGTGAGTGGAAGGTAGGTAGGAGGAGTGGGAAGAGGGGAGAGAGGGGGTACTGGAATTAGTATGTAAAAAAGAAAGAAAAGCTTTACTACCACAATAAGTAAATAAATAAATAAATAAATAAATAAATAAATAAATAAATACCAGGAAGTGTCACATAGCTAGAACATAATGAGTTTCTATTGAGAAGCATATATACTGTGGCTTACGTTAATGGTTAGGAAAAAAGCTGACTCCCAGGAGCCCAGTCAACTTAAATTCTTTTAATCTTAATGCTGGGAGATGTGATCAGAGGTTTCAGAGTGCATGATATCTGAAACAAAGCTTTGATTAAGATATTTTTGTTAAATAGCTTTCAGGTTAAAAAAAATACTATCTAAAATTTTAGAAAGCGACATATTTGAGTGAGGGACTTGTTGTGGTCAGGCACCAAGAACAAAGCAGCCCAGTTATTCTTAGCTGATGTGCCTTTCTTGCTTATGATTGGTTGGTGATTCTATCTGGAGCACTGGCCAGTCGGACCAATCACTCAAAAGAAAGACATCCCAACACCCCCGATATCCTGTGTTCTCACTTATAACAGGCATTTATTGCATGGACTTAACTACATAATCATTCATAAAGACAAATAACCAGTGTGAACACTGAAGTACGCTCTGGCATTTATGTGTGCATGCGTGTAAAAAGGTGTGTGTGTGTGTGTGTGTGTTAAAAGGTTTGAGTACTGACAGAATAATAACTTACAGACCAGTTGTTAAGGGAAACACAACGCCCCCTGCCATAGAATACTGCTCATGTCTGGGAATTATACTTTCAAAATCAAAGGTGGGACCTAGGCTCTAAGGACCAAGAACACACATGAATGAGCTGGCAGCCCACACCTGCATCTACAGGTGAAGGATGCTATTTAGAGAACATGCAACAGATATGGCCTGTATAAGAAGTTACTGGTCCACGAAATGTTTCCCAGGGTTTGAAATCCAACTGTGAACACAGCAGAGCAGTTACATGTATATCTGAAGGCACCACCTCCCCTAATAAGAGTCTCTCTGCACACTGTTACATTAAAATAATTTCAGCATTGCTTTAGAAAACTTCTGGTGAGAAATGTGATTCTTTCTGCCCAGAGTTGCAGGGGAAAACACATATCACAAAGCATTGTGTCCCTGAATCCAGCTGTGCCCTGATATTGGCCTTTCCCATTGCATGAGGACAGTAATTACCTTTATTTTTCAATTCAGTTTGAGTTTCTTAGTGAAAATAAAAATTCTGTGTAATGCAGAAAAATTTGCTCCAGATAAATACTAGCAAAAATGCAGAGGATAAGAAAAAAAGCAAGGAGGTGTCACACAGCTAAAACACATGAGTTTCTCCTGGGGAGTCTAATAAACTGTGGCTTAGAGTAACGATTAAGAGAAACAGCTGAGTGCCAGGAGCCGAGCCAGTTCAAGATCTTTTAGTCTGGTGTTGGAGATATGTTGGCAAGTTTCAGAATGCATTGTGGCTAAAACAATGCTTTACATATGATCTAAGTTTAGGTTAAGATGTTTTGTTAACATCTGTGAGGTGAAAAACCTAAAGAAAACAATCTATACTTTTAGAAAGACACACAGTGGAGTGAGGGACTCATTGAGGTCACAGAACAGGAATAAAGGAGTGCAATTCCTACAGGCTGACAAGTCTTCTGTGCTGGGAGTGATTGGAGATCAAGGGTGATGATTAATTCCTTCTGCTCATTTCTGCCCTTGGCTTCCTGACATTAAAAAAATAAAAGACTATTGACAAGTGGGTATACATCCTGAAGACTTAAAGTAGAGATGACAGATTCTTTGGTCCTATATAAAAGTTTCAGCTTGCGATTATTTCAAGATTCCTTATAAGATCACCCTTTGAGTTAAGGAATTGATCTTTCTTTGTAACCTCAGCCCATAAGCTCAAAGGGAGTGGTACTTAAGAGATGTGGCCTTGTTAGAGGAAGTGTGGCCTGCTGGAGGAGGCTGGATGACACAAGCCTTTGACACAGACCTTGAGGCTGTAGGGCACACCTTTAATCTGGGCCACACCTTCTGCTGGAAGTGTGCCATCGAGCATGAGCTGGCTTTTTGAAGAGCATTCCATGTGATGGACCGTCTTGCTCAGCCTTGATGAGGGGCTGGTGGGGGGGAAGGGCGGTTATTTGGTCTTTCCTCAACTGAATGTGCCAGGCTTTGTTGACTCCCTGTGGGGGCCTTACCCTTTCTGAGGAATGGATGAGAGTTGGTTGGAGAAGAGGGATGGGAAAGGGGAGGAGGGGAGGGAGAGGGAACTGTGGTTGGTATATAAAATGAATAATTTTTTTAAAAGGAAGTGTGTCACTGTGGGGGTGGGCTTTGAGGTCTTTTGCTCAAGCTTCTCTTGGTGTGACAGTCTGTCTACATCCTGTTCCCTGAAAAATGTAGGACACTCTGCTTTTTCTCCAGCAACATGCCTGCCTACATTGTTGCCATGGTCCCCGACAAGATAGACAGAACCTCTGGAAGGTAAATGAGCCACTGCAATTAGAATTTTCCTTTATAAGAGTTACCATGGTTGGGCCAGAAGGTGGTGGTACAAGTCGTTTACCCCAGTCCTTGGCAAGCAGAAGCAGGGGAATCCTGTGAGTTAGGGGCCAGCCTGGTCTACTGAGCGAGTTCAGGATAGGCTGCAAAGCCACACACAGAAACCCTGTCTCAAGAAAACAAAAACAAAACAAAACAACAACAACGAAAGAGCTTCCGGGGTCTTGGTGTCTTTTCACAGCATTAAGAACCTAAGACAAGGTCAGAGACTACCTCAAAATCAGTACACTTTAAACGGGCAGAGCTGTTTTCCGACTGCAGTCTGGCCTAGACTCTCCTAACCCTGCTACCATAGCATATCCATTCAGAGAGCCACATTTCCTCACAGCTTAACACCTCTGAAAACAGGGCTACAGGCTGGGTGGCAGCCCTACTGCAGCTTGAACTCACAGGAAGGATGCCCATGGCTTGGAATAAAAAACCCAGACAGTAAGAGAGCACGTTTGCTGTGTCCTTAAATTAAAAGTTGTTAGACACACAGAGGGTGGTGCTGGGAGTTAACAGTCACCAGAGACAACAGGCATGATCTGAAACATAATCGAAAGACCTGGGCTTAAAAAAAGCAGAATGAAGCAACATTTTAATTTAAGCCATTTGCAATTTCCTGGTTTAGACGACAGGTAAAACAGGGAAGAAAGTCTATTCCTAAATAAGCTGTGTTATGAAAGCAGTTTGGCTGAGTTAGAAAGAGTGATTCCAATAAATGCAAAGTACAATCCTCCAATTCTGTTGTAATGGTATTTCCCCTTCCCATCCTACCTTAGACTTAACTCAAAACAGTCTGCTTCCCACATAGCCCTCCTTCTAATATGCTCTGTATCTTTCAGGAAAGCTGTGTTTTATTTGAAAACTAAGAACCATCATAAGGGTCATCAACTGCATTCATGCTCTCCACTTGGACCAACTATGAAACTGGGCCACACATCTGTAGCTCGCGTTTTATGTGAAAAGTCCACTTGGTTTTGTTTGAGACGGATTTTTGCTGTGTCATCCAGGCTGGCCTTGATTTCACAGTCCTCTTGTCTCAGATCCACACGTTAAAGGCTCTTTCCATCTGCAGCCAAGTACACAGCTCCATCAGTACTTACTTCTTGTTGACTCAAGCTTTTGTCACAGAGGACAACACAGCACTTATTCCCAGTTCACCACTGCAGAAGAGCCACAGCGCATGCACTTGCTTGGGAAAGTACCATTCTCCAGTCCAAAGGACCATGGAAACATGACAGACCCCGAAGAACAAAGCAATTGGCAGAAGGTCAAATCGATTGACCAAAAAAAAAAAATAGAATGAGTTATAGGCGTTTCTGACTTTAAGCTTTTGTGAGAAGTTAAGACAAGCTGAGACAGATAGGGAACCCAGCAAAAGCACAAAAAAAAAAAAGGAAAGAAAAGAAAAGAAAAACACCAAACCAAAGCTCTGAGGCTTTAACTAGTAACCCAGTAGAAACATGCTGTCAACAGCATTCTCTCTCTCTCTCTCTCTCTCTCTCTCTCTCTCTCTCTCTCTCTCTCTGTCTCTTTCTCTCTGTGTCTCGTCTGTCTCTCTGTTTTTCTCTCTGTGTGTCTCTCTCTGTGTCTCTCTGACTCTCTGTCTCTGTGTCTCTCTCTGACTCTGTCTCTCTATCTCTCTCTCTCTGTGTCTCTCTCTCTGTCTCTGTCTCTCTCTCACAAACAAAACAAAACAACAGATTAAGTTCTGGGGCCAGAATGTTTACTCTCTATGGGTTCATTATGACTAAACCGAGATGAAACCAGGGTGAATTCACATGGCTGCCCAGATGGTAAACAAAGAAGAAGTGAGAGTAAGGACCTATCCCCTAGAAGTGAGAGTAAGGACCTATCCCCTAGAAGTGAGAGTAAGGACCTATTCCCTAGAAGCCCTGAGTCATTGTCCACAATCTATTGCACTGTCAGATAGTTTATCAGAGCATATCACACTGTTCTCTCAAGGTCATGCCACTAAACAATACATTATTGTATTCCCACCAGGTTTGACCTAAAATAACACCTTTGACATATACTGTAAGTGATGGAAGATGCCATTCTGTAAATATTGGTTGTTGAATAAAGCGCTGTTGGCTAATAGGAGGCAAGATAGGTGGGACTATGAGTTGAGGAGGATCCTGGGAAAGAGAGACACAGTCAGATACCATGCAGACCACCAGAGTAAGAGGTCTGGAGCCTTTTCTCCAGTAAGAGAAATACTTAGATTAACAATTATGGGTTAAATACTTAAGTCAGAGATAGGCAGTAAGAAACAAGTAAACGGCCAACAGATTTATGATTTATATAGTGTGCTGTGTGTTATTTGGAGGTTCAGACAGTGCAGCAGAGCCCAGGCAACTAGCAAGGAAGACTACACTACAGTAAAGGTTACCCTACTTACTTTACAGAAACTTGAGACTTTTCTGAAAAACACTGACTCTTTCCCAGGCCCTACACAGCTACCTGGTAGGTAACTAGAATGGGGTAAAAGGAATGATGTCTTCACTTTATGTCTGTTACATTTGCAACCATTGAGTAGACACTACTTAGTGTTCGGGATGGAACCTCCAGCTCACTTCTGCCTGGTCTGAGAACCCCACCACCACCAAATTCTCCCGCCTCAGAGAATCTCCAACAAAGAAAAGTCATCAAAACGCCCAGGTCCCCATTCTCGGTGACTGTGGCAGCTCCTCCCCTAAGCTGCCAGCTGCCCAGGACCCACACCTAAAGTGTTCAGGTTTTGACCTTACCCAGGCACAAACCCAGCTTATGGCAGACACATCATCACCCTCACCTACAGGCTATAGAACTCCCCTGCTTTTAGTTACATCACTGGACTCTTACACCTCAGTCTCGGGGACTGGAGAACTCACCTGGGAGTTGTTTTGCTCAAATAAACCTGGTCTTTTACTGTTTTAGTTCAGCTTGATTTGGCTTACTGCCTCAGCAGAGAAACCTACTATCAGGCTACAGAAAACCTATTTCTTAGCTCTGCCTGTAGACTGGTTGATCATCTGAAAATGCTTTGTTCAAGCCTACAGTACCTACTGAGCTTGCCATATGGTCTGTCAGAGCAAATTTGCACCTTTTCCTCCTCCAGCCTGGAGTTTCTCAGCATCTGTAACTCCTCAGCCTTAGTACAAGATTAAGAGCAAAACAGACCAGAGATTTATGCAACCTGGGAAGATTTTCAATATTCTTCATATTTTCAACCTGGAGGGATCTATAGACATTTCTAAACAGTGCAGGTGCTATTATTGTCAGAGATGCACCTCACCTTCCTACAGTAAGAAGGCCCCATTACCCAAGGACAGGCCAAAAGGTCAGTTGTGCTAAGCCTGGGAAATGCTTGATTTTAATCATTGCTTAGTGAGTCTGACACACCATCACCCAAGATGTTCACCGGTAAAACATTCTTCTCCCATCAGTCTGTCTCCTGTCCCGTGTCCTGGTGATATCGGCAGTACCAGACTCAGACTAGTACTCTGTGGAAAGTCTATATTTGTACAATGAAGTAGATCTCTACCCATCCCTGCTGGGCTCCACCAAGGAAGAAAATTTGCATTTGACACAATGCCTGAATGTGTGGGAGAGGCTGAGATGCTTTTGAAGGACATCTAGGAGAGAAGACAGTGTAAAAGTGTAAGTTATGAGAGTCAAAATGGAGTGCCCTGTATTGACTAATACAAGTTTAAGCAAAGAAAGCAAATCCAGCCAGCAGTTTACAAATGAAAGGGTTTGTACACGTGGTTAACAGCTACCACAAAAACCTGCAGAGTCCAAGCCTGCCTGGAGTTTCTCAGCATCTGTAACTCCCCAGCCTTAGTACAAGATTCAGATAAACCTAACCAACAAATGAGGCAAACCCATCCCTTGGATCATATGACACATGGAGTGAACATCACTGGACTAGGAAATGCCACTGTGTGCTTCCACCAGAGGATCGGCAAACAAGGAAGTCCCAGATCTGCCTGTGGGGTTTCAGCTAAGCATCATTTCCTTCTCTGACCTGGTCCACTCAAGTTGCCATTTGTTGGAGCCCAGTGATCCCTGCTTGGAGCTGTGACATCAAAGCCTCGGGGCTGAGCACGTTGGTGTCTGGAGTCCCTATTGGTGCCCTCCTTACTTTTCTGCATTGTCTCCCTTTCCATCTGCACAGATTCCACTCTTGCCATCACTAGGGCCCCTTGGAGCCCTTCAGCCTCCTTAACCCTTTCTTAGTCATTCCATAACACACACACTCTATAACATGAATTGCATGAGCGTATGTGTAACACAATGTGTAATTTGAGAGCTCATAATAGTAATGAGAATGAAATCGTGACTTCCAGTGGCCACAGTTACCAAGTGAAACCAGGACTACTTGATTAATTAAAGCCAGTGAAATCGATGTAACTTGTGATCTCATTGTTCTAAAAATAAATTCTAACATATGGAAAGACACAAATGTGATCGTTCATGTTTCTGAAGTAACTCGTTCACTGATATTGTCTTTGAAGATGGAGAGAAGTTTGGTTCCAAACATCCACCCTGTCACTGAAATTAGCCTGAGAAATTCACCTAATTGGGAGTGGAGGAGTTTGCTAACTCAGGTGGCTTACACATACAGATAGAGACACTCACTGACATGAACATGCACTCACATACCCATACATGTACATACTCATACATGCACATACAGGAATTTCAGGACAAGCCAATAGGGAGCAGATTTGGAGTTGGTTAGGAATAAGGGAAAGCATAGTGTGGTGGCAGATGACTTTAATGCTAGTTCTCAGAAGGCAGAAGCATCCAGATCTCTATAAATTTGAGTCCAGCCAGGAATACATAGTGAGACCCTGTCTCAAAAAAGAAAGAACGAGAGAGAGAGAGAGACAGAGACAGAGACAGAGACAGAGAAATTGTCAGCAGCCGAGCAAGAGAGCAGCCCAGAAGCCAGGAGAGAAGGAACACCAGTGACTGAGCAAGTGGTCTGGAGGTATCCACAGCAGTGGCTTCCAGAAATGATCTTAAGAAATGCCTCTGGGAAAGAGCAGCTGTGTGCAGCCAACACCCAGTGCCATCCTGTGTATGAGATACCCAGCCTCATCAGCCACCACTGGAGCCTCAGATCTGCCTGCACATAGAGGAGTGATCACCAGAGCAGTGGCCCTGCCTGCACCAGGAGCAGGGATTGACCCGAGCCTTGGGCCCCCTACACCTGGAGTAGCTATAGCAGAAGGCTCTGCCCTGTCTGCACCTGGAGCAGTGATCAATGGGGCCACAAGCCGCAGCTACACCAATTGTAAGAAAAGGGACCCCTGCAGCACAGGCTCCACTTGAACTGATTGGAGGAAGATATGGGTGGACAACACTGCAAGCATATGCTCAACAACGCAAAGTGCAACACAGCACCACCAGAAACTCAGCAACAGCAAGACCTGAACATCCCAACGCAGATGAAGCAGAAGAAAACAACCTTAAAAATAGCTTCATGAAGATGATTGAGGCCCTTAAAGAGGAAATGAAAAATTACCTTAAAGAAATGGAGGAAAAAACAAACAAAGCATTGGAAGAAATTTTAAAAATCTTAATGAAAAGCAATTAAACAGTAGAAGGAAACAGCTCAAGACTTAAAAACTAAAATAGAAAAAACAAAGAAAACACAAACAGAGGGAATTCTGGAAATTGAAAATCTGGGTAAATGATCAGGAACTGCAGATGCAAGCATAACAAACAATACAAGAGGTGGAATAGTAAAATCTCAGGCATTGAAGATAAGATAGAGGAAATAGATTAATCAGTCAAAGAAAATGTTAAATGCAACAAATTCTTACCACAAAATGTCCAGGAAATCTACGACACTATGAAAAGACTGAATATAAGAATAATGAAGATAGAAGTAGGAGAACTCTAGCTCAAAGCACAGAAAATATACTCACAATTATAGAAGAAAACTTTCTCAACCTAAAGAACGACATGACTATGAAAGTATGAGAAGCTTACAGAACACGAAATAGACTGGACAAAAAAGTCCCCTTGCCACATGGTAATCAAAACACTAAACATACCGAAGAAATAAAGAATACGAAGAGCTTCAAAGGAAAAAGGCCAAGTAACATATAAAGACAGAAGTATCAAAATTACACCTGATGTCTCATTGGAAACAATGAAAGACAGAAGGTCCTGATCAGGCCTTATGCAGACACTAAGAGCCCATGGATGCCAGCCCAGAAAGCAATACCCAGCACTGCTTTCAATCACCATAAATGGAGAAATCAAGATATTCCTTGGCAAAACCAGATTTAAACAATACCTTTCCACAAATCCAGCCCTACAGAAAGTACTAGAAGGAAAACTCCAACCCAAGGAAGTTTGCTACACCCACAAAAAACACAGGAGATAATCCCACATGAGAAAATCCAAAGAAGGGAAAGGCACACATAATATTACCACTAACAACAAAGCCAAAAATAAACAGGAATTAGCAATCACTGATCATTAATATCAATGGAGTCAATTCAACTATAAAAAGACACAGGCTAGCAGAATGGGTACAAAGACAGAATCCATCCTTCTGCTGCATACAATAAACACACCTCAACTTCAGACAGACATTACCCCAGAGTAAAGGGTTGGGAGAAGATTTTCCAATCAAATGGACCTAAGAAACAATTTGGTGTAGCCATCCTAATATCTAACAAAATAGATTTCAAACTAAAATTATTCAAAAGAGATGAAAAGGACATGTCATATTCATCACAGGAAAAAGCCATCATGATGAAGACTCAATTCTGAACACGTATGCCCCAAATACAAGGGCACCCAGATTTGTAAGAGAAACATTACTAAAGCTAAAATCACACATCAAGCTCCACACACTATTAGTGGGAGACTTCACCACACCACTCTCACCATTGGACAGGTCTGCCAGACAGAAGCATAACAGAAAAATAAAAGAACTAACAGATGTCATGACTAAAATGGTCTAAAAGACATCTATAGAACATTCTACTCGAACACAAAAGGATACACCTTTTGCTCAGCACTCCATGGAACCTTCTCTAACATTGACTCAGTATCAAAGCAAATTACAAAAAAGTTGGAATAAAACCCTGTATCTTATTGGATCACCATGACTTAATGTTAGAATTCAACAACAACACTAATTGCAGAAAGCCCATAAATTCATGGAAATTGAACAATGCTCAGCTGAATCACCACTGGATCAAGGAAGAAATAAAGAAAGAAATTAAAGACTTCCTAAAGTTCAATGAAAGTGGCTGCACAAAATACCCAAACATATGGGACACAATGAAAGTAGTGCTAAGTGGGAAGTTCATAGCAATAAATGCCTACATAAAGAAGCTGGAGAAATCCCACATTAGTGAATTAACAGAAAAACTGAAAGCTCTAGAACAAAAAGAAGCAAACTCACCCAGGAGGAGTACATGGCTGGAAATCATCAATTTGAGGGATGAAATAAACAAAATGGAAACAAAGAAAAGAATACAAACAATCAATGAAAATAAAGAATTGGTCCTTCAAGAAAATCAACAAAATAGACAAACCTTTATCCAAACTAACCAAACAGCAGAGAGAGGAATATCCAAATTAACAAAATCAAAAACGAAAATGGAGGCATGACAACAGACACTGAGGAAATCAACAGAATCATCAGGTCATACTTCAAAAACCTGTACTCCACAAAATTGGAAAACTTCAAGGAAATGGACAATTTTCTGGATAAGTACCACATATCAAAATTTAATCAAGATCAGATAAATTAAAAATTGACCTGTAACCTCTAAGGAAATATAAACACTCATCAAAAGTCTCCCAACAACAAAAAAAAAGCCCAGGGCCAGATGGTTTCAGCACAGAATTCTACCAAAATATCAAAGAAGAGTTAATACCAATATTCCTCAAATTGCACCACACAATAGAAACAGAAGAAACATTGCTAAACTCTTTTTATGAGGCTACAGTGATGCTGGCATGCAAATCACACAAAGACACAACTAAGAAAGAGAATTACAGACCAAGCTCTCTCATGAACATTGATGCAGAAATAGTCAATAAAATACTAGCAAACTAAATCCAAGAACACACAAAAAAAATCATCCACCATGATCAAGTAGGCTTTATCCCAGAGATGCAGAAATGGTTCAACATATGAAAATCAGTCAATGTGATCCACCATATAAACAAACTGAAAGAAAAAACACAAGATCATCTCATTAGACACTGAAAAAGCCTTCAACAAAATCTAACACCCTTTCGTGATAAAGGTCTTAGAGAGATTATGGATAAAAGGAATATACCTAAACATAATAAAGGCAATATACAGCAATCCAACAGCCAGCATCAAACTAAATGGAAAGAATTTCAAAGTGATTCCACTAAAATCAGGAACAAGACAAGGCTGTCCACTCTCTCCATATCTATTCAATATTGTACTCTAAGTTCTAGCTAGAGAAATAAGAAAACAAAAGTAGATTAAGGGGATAAAAATTGGAAAGGAATAAGTTTAAATTTTGCTATTTGCTTATAATATGATAGTATGCATAAGTAACCCCAAAAATTCTACCAGGGAACCCCTACAGCCGATAAATACTTTCAGTAATGAGGCAGGATACAAGATTAACACAAAAATTCAGCACGCCTTCTATATACAGATGATAAACAGGCGAGAAAGAAATCAGAGAAACATCACACTTCACAAAAGCCACAAACAACATAAGATATCTTGGGGATAACTCCAACCAAACCAGTGAAAGACCAGTATGACAAGACCTTTAAGCCTTTGAAGAAAGAAATTGAAGACATCAGAAAGTGGAACGATCTCCCATGTTCTTGTATAGATAGGATCAGCATAGTAAAAATGGCAATCTTACCAAAAGCAATCTACAGATTCAATGCAATACCCATCAAAATCCCAGAAAAATTCTCCACAGACCTCAAGAGGACAATACTCAACTTCATATGGAAAAAACAAAAACCCAGGATAGCCAAAACAACCCTGTATAATAAACTAACTTCTGTAGGCATCACCATCCCTGATTTCAAGCTCTATTATGGAGCTACAGTAATGGAAACATCTTGGTATTGGCATAAAAACAGACAGGTAGGACAATGACATTGAATCAAAGGCCATGATATTCACTCACACACCTATGGACACCTGATTTTTGACAAAGAAGTTAAAATTACTCGATGGAAAAAAGATAGCATCTCCAGCAAATGGTGTTGACATAACTGGCTGTCAACATGTAGAAGAATCTATCACCATGCACAAAACGCCAGTCCAAATAGATCAATGACTTCAAATATAAATCCAACCACAGTAAATGTCTTAAAAGTGAAAGTTGGAAGTATCCTTGAAAGCATTGGCACAGGAGACCACTTCCTAAATATTAGAGCAGTAGCACAGACACTGAGAGCAACAATTAGTAAAAGGGTCCTCCTGAAACTGAGAAGCTTCTGTAAGGCAAGTGACTCAGTCAATAAGTCAAAATGACAGCCTGTAGAATGGGAAAAGACCTTCACCAACCCCACATCTGACAGTGAGCTAGTCTCCAAACTATACAAAGAACTCAAGAAACTAGACAGCAAATACCAAATAATCCAATTTAAAAATGGGGTACATATCTAAACAGAGAATTTGCCACTGAAGAAATTTCAAGTGGCTGAAAGACATTTAAGAAAGTGCTCAAAATCCTTAGCCATCAGGGAAATGCAAACCAAAACAACTCTGAGATACCGTCTATACCGGTCAGAATGGCTAAGATAAAAAACACTGATGGCACCTTATGCTGCAGAGGATGTGGAGTAACACTCCTCCATTGCTACTGAGAGTGCAAACATGTGCAGCTGTTTTGTAAATAGTGGTTTCTCAGAAAATCGGGTATCAATCTACCCCAAAACCCAGAAATATCACTTTTGTGCATATACTCAAAAGTGCACACTCACACCACAAGGACATTTGCTCAGCTAGGTTCATAGCAACATTAGTCATACCAGCAAGAACCTAGAAACAGCCTAGATGCCACTAAGCTCAAGAATGGATAAAGAAAATGTGATACATTTACGCAATGGAGTATTACTCAGCAGTAAAAAGCAATGCCATCTTGAAATCTGCAGGCAAACTGGTGGAATTAGAAAAACCCATCCTGAGTGATGTAACCCAGACCCAGAAAGACAAATATGCTATAAACTTACTCATAGGCGGATATTAGGTATAAAGCAAAGGTTAACCAGCATACAAGACCACAACCCCAGAGAAGCTATAGTGATAACAATAAGGACTCTAAGAGAAACATACATGGATCTGCCTAGGAGGGTAAAATAAAGATTCCTACGTAAATCGGGTATGTGAGAGGGTATGTGAGGGAGATGGAGTGGGTAGAAGGGGGATGGGGAGGTGAGCATGAGGGAAAGGGATGGTGGAGTTGGGGGAAGGACTGAGAGGGAGAACAGGGAAAGAATTATCTTGATAGAGGGAGCCATTATGGGATTATCGAGAAGCCTGGCACTAGGGAAATTCCCGGGAATACACAAGGATGACCCCAGATAAAACTCTAAGCAATACTGGAGAGGGTGCCTGAACTGGCCTTCCCCTGTAATGAGATTGAGGACCACTATAATTGTCATCATAGAATCTTCATCCAGTAACTGATGGAAGCAGATGCAGAGATCCACAACTAACCACTGGGCTGAGCTCCCGGAGTTCAGTCAAAGAGAGGGGGAGTGAGAATGTGATCGAAGGAGTCAAGACCAGGATTGGGAAACCCACAGAAACAGCTGACCTGAACTAGTGGGAGCTCACTGACTCTGGACTGACAGGTGGGGAAACTACATAGGACCAAACTAGGCCCCCTGAGGGCAGGTGACATGGTTGGCTTGACCAGATTATGTGGCCACTGGCAGTGGGACCAAGATCTATCCCTAAGGCATGAACTGACTTTGTGGAGCCCATTTCCTATGGAGAGATACCCTGCTCAGCCTAGACACAGTGAGGAGGGCCTTGGTCCTGCCTCAATGTGGTGATGGGACAGACTTCGTTGACTCACCATGGGAGGCCTTACCCTCTCTGAGGAGCAAATGGGAGGTGGGGTGAGTGGAAGGTAGGTAGGAGGAGTGGGAAGAGGGGAGAGAGGGGGTACTGGAATTAGTATGTAAAAAAAGAAAGAAAAGCTTTACTACCACAATAAGTAAATAAATAAATAAATAAATAAATAAATAAATAAATAAATACCAGGAAGTGTCACATAGCTAGAACATAATGAGTTTCTATTGAGAAGCATATATACTGTGGCTTACGTTAATGGTTAGGAAAAAAGCTGACTCCCAGGAGCCCAGTCAACTTAAATTCTTTTAATCTTAATGCTGGGAGATGTGATCAGAGGTTTCAGAGTGCATGATATCTGAAACAAAGCTTTGATTAAGATATTTTTGTTAAATAGCTTTCAGGTTAAAAAAAAGACTATCTAAAATTTTAGAAAGCGACATATTTGAGTGAGGGACTTGTTGTGGTCAGGCACCAAGAACAAAGCAGCCCAGTTATTATTAGCTGATGTGCCTTTCTTGCTTATGATTGGTTGGTGATTGCACCCATTTCTGCCCTTAGCTTCCTGATATATAAAAAAAAACTGTTGATGAGTGGGTATGCACCCTATGCACTCTAAAGATTAAAGTAGAGCTGATTGTTTTTCACATATAAAAATTTATGTTTGTGATCTTAAGATTCCTTATAAGATTACCTTTCAATATAAGTAATAAAGTGATTGACTCTAAGGAGCATTCTTCCCTCCAGCCTGGTTCCTGAGCCACATCAGTCCCAAATGAACATGCAGGATGCTATATTAATTATAAAGCTGTTGGCTGTTTTCTTTGGTTTCTTAATGGCTAGCTCTGACTTCATTATTAACCCATAATTACTAATATATATTTTTATAAGGACTTATCTTACTGAAAATGCCAGACTTGCACCCTTTCCTCCAGGGATCACATGGTAACTCTTTTCTCTTGACTACATATCCCAGAATCCTCCTTAACTCCTAGTCCCACCTATCTTGCTTCCTTAATGGCCAACAGTGCTTTATTTATCAGCCAGTAAGACAACATATACACAGAGCGACTTCCCCCATCAATTGACTCTTTCTTTGTAACCACAACACGCCATCTGCCAGCAAAAGAATTGGCTGAGAAAAGTACCCTGCTTGTGCACACCCTGTTAATCTATAACAGGTTACTTAGGTATGAGTGCATGTGGGTTCCTGGGATGACATTGTTTAATCATGCAAGGGAAAAGGGAAACATGGTTTTGTTTTAGCTATATTCATTATAATCATTCACTTGAAAAACAGAATGTAACCATATTGTAGTTTTTATATTGGTTGAAAGATTTTGTTGGGATATATAAGCAATAAAGGGAAAATACAGACAGAACTGAAGCAGAGAAAAAAAGAATGAAAGAACTCAAGGAATGAACAGAGCATGCAAAGAGTATGGGTGTGGGCTTCTCAAAGAAGAGTTAATTAAAACACATTTAGCATAGAATTTTAAGTACAGGGCTTAAGAGAAAGAAAGATTCCCCCAGGGAGAGAATAAAACAGCCTAGTGTGGATGTGGGATTCCCAATAGAGTTACAGTTGAGTGTCTTAGTAGTAACCTTATATAGAATTTTGGCAGCTCTCAAACTACATCTCAAAAGGCTGCTAAAAGCCACACCTTTTTTCTTTCTTTTTTTTTTTGGCATGAGATTATAGGAGATGCCTTAAAGTGGATTAAAATGATGGGGTATGAGCCAGGCTGTGGTGGCACAAGCCTTTAATCCCAGCACTCAGCAGGTAGAGGCAGGCAGAACTCTGTGGGTTCGAGGCCAGCCTGGTCCACAGAGCTACACAGAGAAACCCTGTCTCAAAAAACAAAACACAACAACAACAAGTGATGAGGCATGACCAGAGGCAGTCGGATTGCACACGGGGGCTTAGACATGTCCTTGTACTGTGAAGGCAAATTCTGATGTGAGTCCTAGAAAACTCTACAGTTGGAAGGGAATAAGGACCCAGGCAAATGATAATGGGTTGGAACGTTGATTCTCTCCTGTCAGACTCAAGCTAGTGAGTCCTTTCCTTTCCTGTGTCTCCATCTTTCTGTCCTACCTCATCATTCTGGTTATTAAACATTGTTGCGTGGATTATTGTTTCAAACATTTGATATACTCTTCCTTGTTTTTCTCTTTAAAACGTCCTCATACTTCAACCCACTTGAACACACTCATAGTTTATTATGTAAGGTAAAGCGGCCAGAGAGAGACCATGCTGACTTGACACTCCCACCCCTGAGACCAAGGCCAAGGAAAGAACACTCTGAGCCTGACTTGACCCCAAGCCCAAGACAAGAAAAAGAATCGCACAAATCCCTGAGCTTGCCCTGAGATAAGGCCACAAAATTCCCATCAATCCCAGGCCACCCTGGAAAGATCCAAACCCTAAGAACCCCTGTATAAACCCTGTCTTCTACTCAGTTCCCTCCTGCTTTTCACCTGAGCAGAGGCAGCCACCCTCCTCATGATACATCTCTTGGATGAGGTTTGTGGTGTGGCATGCCTTTCCTTGGTTCCTGATCGCCAGGGTACCTTTCCCAGCAGAGCTGGGGCACAGTTATGCTGTGAATGTTCCCGGAACCATGCTCTGCCATTCCCAAATATATATCGTTTTCTCCAGAGAACCTCTCTGTTTGGGTTTGGTTTTGTTTGCTGATTTACGTTGACAGTGGCCGGGACAGAAAGAGCTGGAGAGAGAAGGGAGAAGCCTCTGGAAGGAAACGGATTAGAAAGAAGAAAGAAGAGGGTGAGGCGAGAAGAGCATGACCTATCATCCACCATGTTGCTTCCGTCTGCCTTGCTGTGCTACAACTGAAGGGTTACACAACCGTTGCGTCCTTGGCACTTCGGATTCTGACTGGGCCTTCAGCCCACTGGGTTCTGTAATCTTAGGCAAATTCCTGCTTCTCACTTCCCTTAGTGGGGGGAAGCAGGCTCAGCCAGTCAGAGAAATAAGGGAAACATTTTCTGGCATGTCGCTAGGAGCAGAGTGGCCGGGGCAGCATGCAAGATTAAGAGTCGTTTTGACATTAACACAGAAACTGTTTGCCAGGGCAGAGCCAGCTCCACAAGCAGGGTCCCACCCCTCGCTTTCCCCTTCGCCTATAGGCGCGGCCGCCAGCCAATGGGCGCGGGGCTCCGGTCTCCGGGATACGGATGTAAACAGTGGCATCTCGGCGGGTGCCTAAGCCCGACCCGGCAGGACCCCCGAGTAACGGCCGCGGCCCCGAGTGTCCTGAGAGTGGCCATGGCGCAAGGCCGGGAGCGCGAAGATGCTTCCATGCCCTTCATCGGAGCCTCCCTGTCCGTGAGGTGCGGCATCGCGGGCGCGCGGGGCGGGGGCGGCTCCAGGAAACCCCGCCGGGACCCCCACCCCTCGGCTCCCCCTGCAGACCCGCCTGGCAGCCTCCTCCGTCCGACCCCTCGGTCCCCTCCCCGGATGACTGGCCCTCAGTTTCCCACCCCATCACACCGCCACCCTGCTGCAGGGACCCTCACTTGCTGGCCCAGTGTCGCTTCCCCCCACCGTTTGTTTCGGCACCCTCTTTCCCTGCATGCTCAGACTCAGGGCTCCTGCACACTCAACCCCTCTTCAAGCAATTCCCATCCCCGTGACCACTTCCTGCTCCTCCCTCTCTCTCCGGATGTATGGGCCTTGATGCTGGGCCTTGGAAATCTACCAGAACTATACAACAAGAGCTATACAAGCAGAAAGAGAGTTTAAAACGGAACAGATGCATTTCGTGGGTTTGGAGGTTTTCTAGTCGCCGTGTTAAAAAGGAAAAGCAGATGTATTGTACTGATGGTGATCTCTCTTTTCTCAAAGATGGGTGCAAGGATTCCCCAGCCAGAATGTTCATTTTGTCAACGACCACACCATCTGCTACCCTTCTGGGAACTACGTAATATTCTTCAACCTTGAAACCAAGAAGAAGACTGTACTGCAGTGCATTAATGGAATTGTGGGTGTCGTGGCTACTAACATCCCCGGTGAAGTTGTGGCTTTCTCTGACCGCAGACTCAAACCCATCATTTACATCTACAGCTTTCCTGCACTGGTTAGAAAAAACAAATTAAAAGGTATCTGGGAGACCCTCCCCACACCACACTCCAGCCCTGGAACCGGAGGATTTGTTTGTTTGTTTGTTTGTTTGTCTGGTTGGTTGGTTTGGTTTTTCCAGACAGGGTTTCTCTGTATAACCCTACTTGTCCTGGAGTTCTGTAGTCCAGGTTGGCCTCAAACACAGAGATCCGACTGCCTCCACTGCCTGAGAGCTGGGATTAGAGGGGTGCAGCACCACCACACCTGACAACTGAAGAACGCTTTCATGTGAGCAAATCGGGGTCCTTCCAAATGAAGGTGGCTTGTATGACAAAGGGGTTGTTTTGGATAGAAGCGGGCAAGCCAATCACCACAGGTTTCCATGGCCTTCCACTCAGTGTGCTGCACTCCCTGCCAGCACTGCTGCTGCCTCAGAATCTCCTCAGAAGGGCAGCATCAGCCTGTAGTGGTCTTGCTCGCCCACCTCCCAGACTCTTAGAGGCTGGACAGAGAAGCTTACTTGAACCCATGAGCTGGAGACCAGCCTAGGCAAGTTAGAAAGAAACAACCACTCCCTCAAACATGCCCAAATCGGCTCCCACCCCAGACCTACCAAACCAACACCTTAGTTTTAACAACAGTTCTCAGATGATTCATGAGCGTTTTAAACTGTGGGAAACACGGGTTAGTTAGAGAACTGACCTTCCCGGGACAATGTTTCTTCTTTCCAGGTGATTTGCTGGAATTCTGATGCTTGTATAACTAACTAATAAAGACAAGTCTAAACCCACTGTTCTTAACCACAAAATGGGGATAAACATGTTGTCTAATGTTAAGTTTGTGGTAATGCCAGAGGAACACACACACACACACACACACACACACACACACCCACACCAAGCACTAGTCCATGGCTACCTATTATTTTTGTATTACTGTTAAGTCATTCACAGATACAGCTGACCTCCATGGATTTGCTGTACATCTCCAGGAGTCTCTATCTAATGATTCTAATGATGCCTGCCCCCATTTAACACAACCTGAATCTGAGTGTTGTGATTACACACACCTGTAACCCAAACTTTAGGATGTCGAAGAAGAAGGATCCAGAGTCTAAGACCACCCTGAGCTAAAAGCAAGACCCTGCCTCCAACTAAACTAACAAGAGAAAGTCTGCAGGCAGCAAGGTCAGGAAGCTGAGCCCGAGTGGGGAGCCTTAGTTTCAGAACCACGTGGGTCAAACAGGTGTTTGGATCAAGTCAGACATCATCACTGTGGTTTACATGTTACATGGAGTAATCTGTGTTCTTCACACATTAAGACACCTTAATGAAAGCATAACCCAGTCAACGTAATCTAGCTATAAACTGGGGACTGTTTGTGTGAACTGCAGCCACACTTCATGTTTAAGATACCCCCAGCTTGCCAGATACGGTGGCACACGCCTTTAATCCCAGCACTCAGGAGGCAGAGACAGGCGGACCTCTGTGAGTTTGAAGCCAGCCTGGTCTACAAATTGAGTTCCAGGACATCCAAAGCTGCATAGAGAAACTCTGTCTCAAAAACAAAACGACAAAAAAAAATAAAGATGCTCCAGTTTAACTTTATGGCTCCAGCCCTGGGCAAGCAATTGTTCATTAATTAAAACCAGGAGACAACACCCATATTGCATAAGGAATCCCTAGAAGAATTCACAATAAAAGCAGATCATCAAGGATACTTGTTATCATCGGTGTCATTTAGTGTATAGATCTAACCAATACAATAAAACATTTAACGTAAATGTGTAGCTGTGGGATAGAAATAGTCTGCTGGGACTTAAGAAGGAATGTTTAGCAAGGGTACTGATTTCAGAATAATGCCCATATAAGTAGATTAAATAGTTAGGAATAATTCAAACATATCAGTGACTCAGACTTAAATATATATTAAGCAAAAAGTTATACACTATATATTTAAATA
Source organism: Mesocricetus auratus (assembly GCF_017639785.1). Lineage (NCBI taxonomy): Eukaryota > Metazoa > Chordata > Mammalia > Rodentia > Cricetidae > Mesocricetus > Mesocricetus auratus. Next base: position 13,634,075 of record NW_024429182.1, read on the forward strand.
TATAATTCCATAGAAACATATTCCAGGGTAGAAATTATTATTATTGATATAAATAAATGCATTTTTAATATTTATCACAGAAAAATCACTCATGAGCTCATTATTTTAGAGAGTAGAGAGTACTTAAATAACTCCAATGCGTTTCTGAAACAAAAGGCAGAGGGTCTTTGTAACATCGAAAGGTTCAGGGAATTAAGAGAGTGGTGTTCCTGCGGGGACCCCCAGATCAGTGGAGGTGTGAAGAAGTCTAGAGCCGGAAAAGTGAGTTCTCTGAAGAAGGAACTCACACTCCAAGGAATATGGATTTTTCAACGGTGACGTTAAGAAAAATTGAATATTTGAATTAACATGTCAAGATAGACATCCTACACATAATGCATACCCCATGAAAATAGGATTCAGCAGAAGAAAACCCATTTTAGAAGTAACCAAAAATATTTCAGGTTGGGGAAGAACCTAGAACCTAGTACGCTATTTAAAAGGATGGGCATATTTACTAACAAATGTAAAACATCAGTTCGATCATAAAATTAGCATGCAAATAACAGAACAAGGACAACAGATGGGAAGAAATATAACCAAAGGTCCTCACAGCATTTATGAAGCAGTAAGAGAAAGGCTGACATCTCATAGGAATGAATGACAAGGAACTTCCCCAGACAGAGCATAAATCATAAATGATGAATTATACTAATATGATCTGACTTTATATTTGTTTTTTTAAGTATAGCTTAGGGCCAGCAAGATGGTTTGGCAGGTAAAAGCCCTTGCTTCACAAGCCTACTAAACAGCGTTCAAACCCAGCACCCACATAGAAGTGGGAGGAGAGAAAGCAAGGCCCTCAGGTGCCTCCCGACAGGTGCACGCTCACCCACATACACAGACGCAAGCACGTAGCACATAGGTGACAACAGCATAGGTGACAGTCATGTAGTGTAGGGTAGATCCAGGGGTTTTGTTTCTGTCAGTTGGGTTCAATTTTTTGGAGCCAGCGAGAGTGTGGAGAAATTGGTAGCCTCTTGCTTACTGGCAGTGGGAGCATAAACTGATAAGAGCCCTTCTGGGGCCACCACGAGGATTAGAACTCAATTTTATGGAAATGTAGTAGTCTGAAAGGTGGTTATAGGTCTATGTACAGAGGAGTTAAAAGTACTGCCATAATTATAAAGGCAATAGCCCACAGTTCTGGTATATGAACAGTGGTGAATATGTTAAAAATCCCATGAAGGGTTATTTTTGCAAGCATTGCCAATCAAAACTTTAAGGAAATACTAAGAACATGATAAAGTGCTTAATGTAATATTAACAAGGAAACCAATAAGATAGAACACTTTGTGTGATCTAAATTATATTTTTTTAAATGGAGCATTTTGTCACAACATTCAATCAACAAGTATTACAACTATAAGCAGGAAATTATATGCACAGAGAGTATAGTTGCATGTATTTACATGTAAATAAACACATAGTAGAAGGACACTGAGCATGGTAATACACGCCTGTACTCCCAGCACTGGGGAGGAAGAGGCAGAAGATTTGGAGTCAAGGTTGTCCTCAGTTACATAGTAAATCCAAGGCCAGCCTGGGTTACATAAGACACTGTCTGAAAGAAAAAAAAGAGCAGAAAGAAATTTACTAAACTTGATGTTAGGGTCATAAAAAATACTTATTTTTTTCTTCCTAAGTGTTTAAAAATTATCTTCCAAATCTCATATATTTAAATTTTTTGAATGTATAATATTTGTAATATTATACAACAAATAGAACTTATTTGATATTGATGTTGATGATAGGAAAAGTAAAAGCTATAAAATATTTGTATTAAGGTCTCATCCCACAGAATATTTATTTTTTCATTACATGCTCAATAAATACACATTTTTTGTTGACTATGCCTTGTTAAATAAATTTAATGACAAAGTCAACTTTACGGATTATATATATATATATTCATTCATATATAACAGAAGTACAGGGCTGGAGAGATCGTTCAGCAATTAAGAGCACGTGATGTCCCTGCGGAGGTCCTGAGTTGATCCCAGCACCCACAACTTCACAGCCACTGTAACTCCAGCTGAGGGAGATCTGACAGCCTTGTCTGGCCTCTGCAAGCACCTGTACACATGTCACAACACACACGCACAAGCACATGATGAGAAGTGTTAAAAACAGAAACAGTCATTAAAATACTCACAACAAGCAAACAGGCACAAACATCAAGGCTGACCTTGGGCCTGTGCAACTGCATTGGAGATGAGCCAGTGAGGAGAAAGTCAGCCCTGTCCCTTCTAGACAGAGATGAGAGTGTTCCTCATTTGCCTCCCCAACAGCTACCTTGTAACCATCTCAGTTACTAAGACTTTAAAAGCAATGTGGCATTTCCTCAGCTAGATACATAAGTAAAGTTGTTCTAAGAACTGGAAGAAACTATTTAATATGTTATCCAGAATTATTACAACCTCCTCCTAAGACACTTGCAGCTTGAATAACTCCTCTAATTCCAATGTCTCATATTTATGAGACGTTGAGGGCCATTCTATTCAAATCGGGCTGGAACTCTATGGTGTAGTTAGTTCAGTTGAGCAGCAAAGTCTAAAGATGGTGACATAATGGTCGTAATAAAAATGGATTTTCCTGGGTATGAGTGGAGTAAGCCTATAATCCTGGCACTTGGGAGAAGGAGGCAGGGGCATCACAACTTTGAAGCTAACCTCAATTACATAGGAAGACCTTGTTTGAAAGAAAACAAGACAAAACTCCCATCAACAAAAACATCGAAATGGTTCTTAACTTTTCCCTGAGCTTTCTGTTCACAATCTTAGCGGCTGGCCAGAAGGCCACTCACTTCCTAGCAAAGTAATTTAAAGGTATATGCGAATCACTAGGAGGCTGTGAGTTCATGGATGTGACAGTCATGTCCTCGTCATGGATTTTGTATTCCAGGCAACGTCCTCCTGGACTACACTCTGCTTTGCTTCAGCTACTGCGGCACCTACCTGGCCAGCTACTCATCTCTCCCAGAGTTTGAGCTGACCCTCTGGTAAGTCAGCAGCCTGCGGTGCTCTCTTCTCCAGATTTCCCTGGAGCCCCCCCCCCCTTCCAGATTCCACAAAGGGGACTAACACCAAAATCCCAAACAAGGGAAGCTGGGGAGGATGAACATCCTAGTCACATGATTTAATGTCATCTTTATGCTGGGTATGAAATTTGTCAGGACAAAAACTGTAATAATGGAATTACTGTGTTTCTCTTTTTAGAGACATGTGCAGTGTCTTGGTTAGGGTTTTTGTTTGTTTTTGTTTTTGTTTTGTTGCTGTGAAGAGACACCATGACCACAGCAACTCTTGCAAAGTAAACATTTAATTGTGGGGGTGGCTCACTTACAGTTTCAGAGGTTCAGTCCATTATCATCAATGACAAGGAGCATGGTGGCATGCAGGCAGGCATGGTGCTGTCTATGTCTTGACCAGACGGCAACAGGAAGTTGACTGACTGTCACACTGAATGCCGCTTAAGAAAAGACACCTCAAAGTGTGCCCCTACAGTGATACACTTTCTTCAACAAGACCACGCCTACTCCAACAAGGCCACACCTCCTAATAGTGCCACTCCCTTTGGGGGGCATTTTCTTTCAAACCATCTCAAGCAGTATTCCCTTAAATCAGTTGAGGAAACAACTCTAAGTACATAAAGTTTAATCTTTCCCTAAAGCAAATGGTTCTTTCGTGTTTTTAGCATGTTTTCTGCTGTGTTGACATTAGGATGGTCTGTGTGTTTAAAGTTATCAGTTAATGCTGACACTGGAGCAGTATGTTCAGAGTGGAACATTCTACTACATTGGCCAGCTGGGTAGAGAAACCTGTGGGTTAGACACAGGTGTGTCTGTGGTGGACTGTTTCATGTGGCCAACTCTGTAGATACATCCTCTTCCATCTATGTTATAAGCCTCTCCAGGGAGTTAGGATTTGTGTTTTGTTGTTATTGTTGTTTTTTAATGGGAAGTGCAAAGTACCTGTGATGACTGAGGCCAGACTTTATACACCAGCATTTCTACACAAAAATATGAGATTCCCAGCTTAGAGAGCCAAGTTCAACTAATATACTAGTTTATTTTAGTGGGTATTTTGTCTGCATATGGGTTCTGAGAATCGAACTTAGATCCCCCGAAAGTTCCTCCATGCTCTGAAGCTGAGCCTAGTGTGGTGGCCTGCATCTATCTGAGATGCTGAGAGAGGAGTTGTGGTGACTTCAAGACTAGCCCTGGATACACAGTTTGGGCTCCTGCTCTAAAGTATGAAACCTTGGGGAGGGAGGAGGAAGGAAGAGAGAGGGGTGAGGAGGAAGAAGAAGGAAGGGAGCACTCCATCGAAGGTTGGTGATGTTGTTCCCTGGTAGAATGTTTTCAATCATGCTTGATGCCCTGAGTTTGATTCTTAGCAACACACACACACACACACACACACACACACACACACACACACACACACCTTTACTGACATATAACTGGTGTATACTGAACTGTTCACTTATAAAATATACAGTTTAAATTTGGGCTGGTACAAGCACCCTTGGAACTATCACCATAATCAGGATAAATATACCCTTATCCACAGTTTCCTTGTACCTCCCAAAGCCTTGTCCCTTACCACACATACCCTTAGCCACCCTTGTCCTCTTCTCAGTCAGCCTCTGGTGTGTTCATGTCACTCGAGACTCTTTTGCTTTTTCTACACATTTCACACACAGAAGCCATATAACCCCTTCTGTTCTGTCTGCTTTCATGCACCTTAGTGGTTTGGAAATCTGCTAGCACTGTGTAGCTCAAGAGTTCCCTTTGCTATTCCATGTAATGGATACACCATCTAATGTTGTGGAGGATTAATTAGTTAGTCGTGCTGCATAATTTTATGTTGTGGAATATTTGTTTAATGATGCAAAGATGTGTTGAATTTTTTATGTTGCATTTGTTTAAATCTGTAAAACTGTGTTACTTTGTCCGTATAAAACACCGGATTGACCTAATAAAGAACTGAATGGCCAGTAGCTAGGCAGGAGAGAGAAACAAGTGGGGCTATTCCTAGAGAGAATAAAAAGAAGAGAGGGGAGAAGGGGAGTGAGAAAAGGAGGAGAGAGGATGCGCCAGGGGCCAACCACCCGGCTACACAGCCAGCAATGGAATGAGAAGGAATGAGAGACATATAGAAAAGAGAACAGCAAATGGGACAATTTAAGCTAAGAAAAGCTGACTAGAAGTAAGCCAAGCTAAGGACAGGCATTCGTAAGTAAGATTGAGTCTCTGGGTATTTATTTGGGAGCTGGGTGGTGGCCTCCCTCCAAGAGCAAAGAGGGAAAAAACAGCTACAATCCAGTTACATGTTAGCTATCTAGCATCTCTCTTTGTAAGGGTTATGATCTTTTTATGACAGCTGTCTTTACAATTCAAAGCACCTGGACATGTGAATGGGAAGAGGGTCCAAAACACCCACAGACAGCAACTCATGAGCCTGAGCTAAGGAGGAGAGGGTGGTTAAATTCTTCTGGGTGGGTTTCTGTGAGTCTCTATGCCACAGCACCTGACTGAGTTCTGCTCTGAGGCTGCCCAATGACAGCCTCAGTTGTTTCGTATAGATAAACACTCCACCCTATAAAGCCATGCTTGTCCTTATCACGTGGGGCCTGCTAATCAGTACAAAGAGACAGCAAAGTTTCATTTCTTTGGCCTGTCAGACAGGGGTTAAAACAAGGGATGGTCCACTCTTATCAGGGGAAGCAGGTTGGAATTACTTCTTGACATCATATTAGAAACAAGCAGAACACTGTTCTTCCTCCATGTTTGAGCTGGGTTTATTTTCCCCGTTTTTCAAGACAGGGTTTCTCTGTGTAGCTTTGGAGCCTATCCCGGCACTCACTCTGTAGACCAGGCTGGCCTCATACTCACAGAGATTCACCTGCCTCTGCCTCCCGAGTGCTTGGATTTGATGGGTGAAGTCCTGTACATTTGTTAATAAAGCACTGTTGGCCAATAGGAATCTAGATAGGTGGGACTAGGAGTCCAGGAGGATTCTGGGAAGGAGAAACACAAGAGAGTTCGAGATGTAACGCCATGGGGTAGGAGCCCGGAACTATTCTCCGGTAAGAAACATACTTAGATTAACAATTATGGGGTAATTACTTAAGTCAGAGCTAGCCAGTAAGAAACAAGCAAGGCCAACAGCTTCATAATTAATACAGCGTCTTGTGTGTTTATTTGGGAACTACAATGCGGCAGAGCCCAGGCGGCTGGCGGGGGGATAAACCAAAGCAGCTAGCAAAGAAAAAGCTTCTCTTTACAGGATTAAAGGTGTGCGCCACCAACACCAGGCGAGTTGTTTTATTCTTAAGCCACCTGGGAAGTGGCGGGGTAGTTTAAGCCTAGAGGGGCTGAGATATTTACATCTAACCCACGAATGGAGGAGGAGTCAGGGAAGGACTCCTGGGAAGGGAAAGTGTGTTCAAATAGGACCCTCAACTCAGTTTTCTGAGATCACTGTAACAAATGCCACAAAGCAGGTGATTTAAGCAACATAAATTCATTGTCCCAAGTGCTGGAGATCAGAATCCAAGCTCTGGGTGCAGGCAGGCTTGGTTCCTTCTGAGGGCTGTGAGTGAGTGTTCTATGCCTGGTCGGCTCCCACTGATGCTTTGGTGGCCATTTCTGATGGCCTTGTCCTGTAGACTCACCACCCTGTTCTCTGTCTTCATTCTCACTCAGCACACACGACATTCTCCCCATGTGTCTGTCTCGTAATGTCCCCACTTTTAGGAAGACCAGTAATTTTAAATTGAGGCCCAACCCTAATGACTGCGTTTGACTTGATTACCTTCATAAATTCCTATTTCCAAATAAAGTCATATTCTGAAGAAGGTTCGTATATCAATATATGAATGGCTGCCTCTCCCATTTAACCCATAGCAATACCTAAAGTATAAGATTTAAGTTGGGATCAGCCTTAAAAAGGCCAGAATGGCAAGCAAGTGTCACATGCAAAGTCAAAGAACATACATCAAGGGTATGTGTGCACGTGCGTGCATGTGTGTGCCTGCGTGTGTGTGTGTGTGTGTGTGTGTGTGTGTGTGTGTGTGTGTGTGTGTGTGTTGAGCCCCTAGATGGCAGCTTGTCTCTGCCTCCCCAGCATCGAGATTGAAAGTGTATGATATCATACACAGCTTCTCTTTTTAAAGCTGGGTTCTGAGGGCTCTAAGATCCTTCTGCTTCCAAGGAAAGCACTTTACAGAGCCAGCTATCACTGCTGCCCCAATGCATCAAGTTTTTAGTTAAGAGATCACAATTAAAGGAACAGAAAAATTAGCCATGAGGGAGACACAGCGTGAGGTTGGCTCATGAGCAGCCTAATAAACAGGTATCCACCATCTAAATCAGGACATTTCTGAGAGTAAAAGAGGGTGTCCTTAATTATTAATAAAGAGTAAGGGGCTTAAAGTTGGGTTCTCCTGGACATATCTACCTGTGTATAATCCCTGCTAAGGACACATCATGGTTTATCCTACAAGTAAAGGGAAGCTGTGAGAAAAGAAGGGATAATGGAAGGTGTCAAGGACAAGGGAGGAAGGAAGTTGGAGGAGGCAGTGGAGGAAGATGGCTTGGGGTATGGGCAAACTGACCTGAGGCTGATTAAGAAAAGTAAGCGGAGATGTCTAACTGGGCAATTAATGCGTCAGTTGGGGTTTGGGTACCAGAAAGCCAGTCACTAAGTGAAGTGCCTTCTCTCACGAGCAGGTGTCTGGGTGTGGGCTGCCATTGGACAGTATGGTGGCTCCTCAGTATCCATGGCCATTTCTCACTGTCTTGTTGCTGCATTATTGCTTGGGTGCTGCCCTCATCGCTTTTCTGAAATGTGCCACCCATGCATTTTGGGGAGCCAGAGGGAAGGAAAAGACTTCCTGATGAAAAGCATGGCTTAGAGGTTGCACATACCACTGCCGTCATAGTCACAGGCCATGTCTAACTGCAATTCAGGGCAGTCATGTGCCTCACTGAACCCCAGGGATTCTGTTCCTCAGACAGAGGAGAAACCGGGAACACAGTATGTCTCTGCCACAGGTATCCAGGACTGGGGTGATGGAAGGAGACTGGAGAAGAAAAGCTGGGACTAGTTAAAACACAGCATCCTGAAAGTAGATGAGAATTCCTAAAGAAAGACCCAGAGGGACACCCATGAAAGCTGCTGAAGAGAGGAACCCCAAAAGGGGCTCAAAAGGAGCAGCTGTAGGAAGGGAGGGAGGGGAGGGAGCCCTTGGTGAAGTGGGTTCCTGAATATGCCTCACCCCAGAATCCACAGAACCCAGAGTCTGAAGTAAAACCTCGGGAACTAGTTCTTCAGTGGGAGCACAACGCTAAGACCCCAGGGAAGGGAGGAGCCAATAGGAGTGCACGTTTCTTGGCGGGCCACTGTGTGGCTACTGACACAGTTGTCTTGGGGGTGGACTCTGGGGAAGCAGGGATGGTCACTGTGTAGGGTGTTGACGCCTCTGCACTTTCAGGTTTATTGCCACCTCCTAGGTTATATGCCAGGGACCGGCCTACAGGAAGTCCTTGGACACATGGAAGCAGGGGTGAAGTAAGAGACAGGTGGGATGTGCCGTGTGGAGTCAGTCAGAAGAGAATCAGACAGCCACTACATCAGCAGAAGAGGCAGTCATGGCACCAGACATGGCTGGGGCTGAGGGGTTAGCGAGGTGTCCCAGAGACACTATATGATAGAGGCCCAAGAGTTCTTCCCAAGGGTAGCAAGCATGTGGAAGTGGCAGGGTGACTAGATAAAGACCAAGAGCTGCGGCTCTGTTTGGGATGAAGGCAGATGTCTGGGGATACTGGACACAGGTGATGATGGCCAAGGGAATGATGGTGATGGGCACAGATGTCTTGGGATGAGAGGAGGGGTGGAGATGAGGGAGCCCAACGGGAAGTTTAGAACAAGTTCTCAAGACATTTGATTGGAAGTAGACAGAAGAGAGGTGTGGACAGGTGAGACTAAAGGAAGGATTTTTCCCCCAAGATGGTTTAGTTGAGTACGTAAGTGTTGACAGTAAGGCAGGAGGAGCCTGAAGGTGCATAAGAGCAGCACTGTGGACAAAGATGCTCTGGAAGGCAGGACCAGATCCAGCACCTACGTAGCCAGAGGATTCATGGGGATTCATTGCGTAGTAACAGGGAGAAGAGAGGTGGTGCTGGTTAAACCTGGCCAGTCTGGGAACTGAGCTGGATGAACAGCAGGACTTGGGACTCCATCGGAGACTTTTCACAAATATGAGGGAAGGGATGGATGGACTAAAGGCCTGGGGAGACTGAAGAGTCTCTAAATTGGATGCTGTAGAACATGGGAGAGATGCAGAGCAGCCGTCACTACTGAATCCTCAGATCAAGGGCGATCCTGTCCCTAGGAAACCTCAGACTAAATGCTGTCTCCATGAAATCTCACATCGAATGCATGAGCTCCCGTCTCCTCCTGCCTTATATTTCTCTCTCTGCTCAGCCATATCCCTTCCTGTATCCACCTCCCTAGTGCTGTGATTAGAAGCGTGCGACTCCCAAGTACTGGGATTAAAGGTGTGAGCCACCACTGCTTGGCTTTGTTTCTCCTATAGACTAGATCAATCTCGTGTAGCCTAGGGTGGCATTGAACTAACAGAGATCCATCTGCCTCTGTCTCCTGAGTACTGGGATTAAAGGTGTGCGCTACCACCGCCTGGCCCCTATGGCTGACTAGTGGCTAACTCCCAGCCCTGATCTTAAAGCAAGCCTTATTTCTTTTTTTTCCCTCAATATATGTTTTTATTTAAATTAGAAACATGAATGCTTCACATGTCAATTCCAGCTCCCTCTCCCACCCTTCTTCCCTTGTCCCTCCATCAGCTCCCCTCTAGCCCCCCACCCAATCCTCACATCATTCCCCAGGGAGGGTGAGGCCCTCCTTGGTTTGATCTCCAGAGTCTGCCATTTCATCCAGGGCAGGATGTAGGCCCTTTCCCATGTGTCCAGGCTGAGAGAGCATCCCTCTATGTGAAATGGGCTCCCCAAACACTGATCTACAACTACCCAAGGCCCCAGTGATTTCTGAGGCCTCCTCACTGACACTACATTCATGGAGTCTGGATCAGTCCCCTGTTGGTCTCTCAGCCATCAGTCTGGGGTTCAAGAGCTCCCCCTTGTCCAGACAGCTGTCTTTGTAGGTTTCACCAGCACAGTCTTGACCCCTTTGCTCATCATTCCTCCATGTCTGTCACTGGGTTCCAGGAGTTCAGTTCAGTGTTTAGCTGTGGGTATCTGTCTCTGCTTCCATCAGTCCCTGGATGAAGGTTCTAGGATGGCATATAAGGTAGTTATCAACCCTATCATCAAGGAGGGGCATTTAATGTAGTCTCTCCACTATTGCTTAGTTTGCCAGTTGGTGTTATACTTGTAGATCTCAGGAAATCTCACTAGTGTCAGTTCTCTCCTCAAACCTACAATGACTCCATCTATTATTGTTTCTCTCATCCTGCTCTCCTCTATTCTTAACTCAAGTCAACCTTCCTGCTTCCCCATGCCTTCTTCTCCCCTCCTCTTATCCCCCTCTCTTTTTCCTGGTTCTCTCTCCCCTCCCCCGATGTTTCCAATCTGCTCAGGAAATCTTGGCTTATTCCACTTCTCTGGGGTACCATGAATATCTCTTGGGAACCTCCCTGTTTCCCAGACACACTGGCACTGGGATTGTAGGCTGGCACTCCCCTGATACATATCTAAAATCCATATATGAGTGAGTGCATACCATGTTTGTCTTTTCGTAACTGGGTTACCTCACTCAGGATTGTTTCTTCTAGTGACATCCATTTGCCTGCAAATTTCAAGATTCCATTGTTTTTTTTTTCAGCTGAGTAGTACTCCATTGTGTAAACGTACCACATTTTCTCTATCCACTCTTCATTTGTAGGGCATCTAGGTTGCTTCCAGGATCTAGCTATTACATATAATGCTGCTATGGACATAGTGTAACAGGCATCCTTGTTGTGTGAATGGGCATCTTTTGGGTATATGCCTAAGAGTGGAATTGCTGGGTCTTGTGGTAGACTGAGTCCCCTTTTCCTGAGGAATTTCCATACTGATTTCCAAAGTGGCTGTACAAGTTTGCACTCCCACCAGCAATGAACAAGTGTTCCCTTTTCTCCACATCCTCTCCAGAATAAACTGTCATTGGTGTTTTTGATTTTAGCCATTCTGACAGGAGTAAGATGATATCTCAGATTTGTTTTGATTTCATTTCCCTAATGGATAAGGATGTTGAACACTTTCTTTCCATTTTATACTCCTCTATTGAGAATTCTCTAGTTAAGTCCCCCACTTTCTAATTGGATCCTTTGGTGTTTTGGAGACTTGCTTCTTGAGTTTTTTGTAAATTTTGGAGATCAGCCCTCTGTCAGATGTGGGTTTGGTGAATATCTTTTCCCAATCTGTGGGGTGCCTTTTTGTTTTGCTGACTGTGTCCTTTGCCTTACAGAAGCTTCTGAGTTTCAGGAGGTCCCATTTATTAATTGTCGATCTCAGTGTTTGTACTACTGGTGTTATGTTCAGGAAGCGGTCTCCTGTACCAATTCGTTCAAGGGTACCTCCCACTTTTTCTTCTAACAGGTTCAATTTGGCTGGATTTATGTTGAGGTCTTTGATCCATTTAGACTTAATATTTGTGCATGGCGATAGACATGGATCTACAGTCTTCTACATGCCAATATCCAGTTATGCCAGCACCATTTGTTGAAAATGCTATCTTTTTAACATTGTATGGTTGTAGCTTCTTTGGTGAAAATCAGTTGTTCTTACGTTTGTGGATTAATCTCAGGGTTTTCAATTCTATTCCATTGGTCTACCTGTCTATTTTTGTGCCAATACCAAGCTGTTTTCAGGAATATAGCTCTATAATAGAGCTTGAAGTCAGGGATGGTGATGCCTCCAGATGTTGCTTTGTTGAGCAGGGTTGTCTTGGCTATCCTGGGGTTTTGTTTTTCCATATAAAGTTGAGAATTGCTACCCCCACTTGTTTCTTGGGTCCATTTGATTGGAAAATCTTTTCCCAACCCTTAACTCTGAAATAACGTCTGTCTTTGAAGCTGAGGTGTGTTTCTTGTATGCAGCAGAAGGATGGATTCTGTCTTCACATCCATTCTGTTAACCTGTGTCTCTTTATGGGTGAGTTAAGACCATTAATATTGAGAGAAGTTAATGACCATTGATAGCTCATATTCTGATGCTGTAACGATAAACTGCACACTTACTGAGAGTAAAACTAAGTATTTATTGTAGAAATTACTCACAAGATACCAAACAAGTAACCCAGATGAGCCCAGTAGTTTTCCGCTGCCAAACTGGAAGCCGAAATCCGGAAAAGAGACCAAGATTTCGGTTATTTGGTCTTTTATGCCTTCCCCCGTAACGCCCCCTAGCCATGCCCAAAAGTGGGCCTGGCTAGTGACGTAGTTCACTGCCTACATACGTATACGTCTTTACGTCCGTCCGTATACGTCTTTAGTCATGCCTAAAGTGGGTGTGGTTAGCGGTGTGGTAAACCCCTCTTTTATTACCTCATCTGTATGCTCCTCTAGTAAGTCACATGGTTAATGGCGGCATACAGGCTTCCTCCTACAATATTCGTTTGTTTCAGAATGGTTGTTGGTGGTGGAATTGTATGTGGATTTCCACCACTTTTTCTTTTGCCTATTGGTAAAGTGGGATTATCTATTGCCTATGTTTTTCTGGTTGTAGTTAACTTCCTTGGGTTGGAGTTTTCCTTCCAGAATTTTCTGTAGGGCTGGGTTAGTGGATATGTATTGTTTAAATCTGGTTTTGTCATGGAATATCTCGTTTTCTCCATCTATATTGATTGAAAGCTTTGCTGGGTATAGTAGTCTTGGCTGGCATCCATGGTCTCTTAGTGTTGGTAGAATATCCATCTAGGACCTTCTAGCTTTCATAGTTTCCATGGAGAAGTCAGGTGTAATTCTGATAGGTTTGCCTTTATATGTTACTTGGCCTTTTCCCGTAGCTGCTCTTAATATTCTTTATTTATTCTGTATGTTTGGGGTCTTGATTTTTATGTGTCGAGGGGATTTTTTTTTTGGTCCACTCTATTTGGTGTTCTATAAGCTTCTTGCACTTTCATTGACATGTCTTTCTTTAGGTTAGGAAAGTTTTCTTCTATGATTTTGTTGAATAAGTTTTCTGGCCCTTTGAGCTGGGTTTCTTCACCTTCTTCTATGCCTATTATTCTTAAGTTTGGTCTTTTCACAGTGTCCTATATTTCCTGGATATTTTGTGTTAGGGGTTTGTTGGACTTAAAATTTTCTTTGGTTAATGAATCTAATTCTCCTAGTGTATCTTAAACACCTGAGATTCTCTCTTCCATAGCTTGTATTCTGTTAGTAGTACCTGTCTGTAGTACCTGACCATTTTCCCAGCTTTTCTATTTCCAGCATTCCTTCAGACTGTGTTTTTTTATTGTTTCTATTTCAGATTTCAGCTCTTGCAATTTTTCTTGCAATTTTTGCTTTGTCTTTTCTTCCATTTCTTGCATTTTTGGATTGTTTTTTCTTCCATCTCTTTAAGGGATTTTTTTCATATCCTCTTTGAGGGCCTATGTCATTTTCATGAAGTTGTTTTTAATGTCATTCTCTTCTGGTTCATTTGTGTTGGGGTCTTCCAGTCTTGGTGGTGTAGGGTCTCTGGACTCTGGTGGTGTCATAATGGTTTTTCTGTTGCTCCTTGTGTTTTTATATTATCTCCTTCCCATCCATTCTTGCAGTGGGTTCCAGAAGGTGCCTCTTTCTCTCCTGGTGGGTGTGGGACCAGGGTTCCCTTCTGGTGGATGTAGGCAAGTCCAGTGCTCTGGTTGCTCTCCACTTCCTGGTCTCGTGTGTGGAGAAATGGAGTAGGATGCTGGCGTGCTTTGGATCCCACTGGCATTGATGGGAGCCCCAGTGGTAGACCTGAAGCACATGAGTGTGACCTGGAGACAGGCTCTAATAGTCTTAGTCACGTGGGTGGAGCAGGAGACTAGAATGCTGGGGTGTGTTGGCTCCTGCCACCAGGATGGAAGCCACAGTGGCAGTCCCCAAGCACCGGCAGGCATCCCTGAAATGGGCTCTGGTTTACCTGGTCCCGTGGGTGGGGCAGGAGACTATGGTGGGTTGATTCCCATTGCTGGGATGGAAGACACAGCGATAGACCCCAAGCACAGGCAGCCAGTCTAGTCCTAGTCCCTTGGGTGGAACAGGAAAACTCGCAAGTCTTATTTCTTAAAGCACAAAGTAGCACCACAGGAACCAACCAGAGAAACGGGTAGATCGATGTTGCATTAGTGTGAATTCACTGAGCAGTGACTAGCACTCTCTAGCATCACTGACTTATAGCCCTGTGACCTTGTTCCTGTGACCACAGAGACCCAGGCTTCCAGTTGTATCCATCCAGGATCGATAGGTTTACCAGATGCCTGATGAAAGAAGCCAAAGGATTGAGGGAGCCAGAGATTCCAGCAAGATTCTAGCTGTGATGGGCAATGGGCTGGGAAGGGATGGCAGTCTCTGAAGACAGGGAGAGCAGGGAGAAGGCAAGTTCAGAAAACACCAGGTCTGCTTTCTAATCATGACTCCTCTGGCCCCGAGAGTGAAGGAATCTCGTAGACTGTGTGTTTGTTTTCCATTCCTCTAGTAAAGGGCCTAGCTAGCAGAATTGGAGGCTATTTTCTCAAATGGGCAAATCAAGTGGTCAATTTTAAAATGATTTTTAAAAACTCCAGTAAATGATGTGCAGGACACCCGGATCCACATGCAGGACTTGCCACTTTTCAGCAAACGTGATGGTATTTCCAATTCCCAGGCTTGAGTGAGTTAAACTCAGGTCAAACAAGAACAAAACAGCCCTGGTACAACCGTGCAATATTAAACATATATAGCATTTCATTTCTTAGAGGATTCATTTAAATATAATCACTTAAGAATTTGGTGTTTATGTCATAGGTTATATAAATTACATCACAAAGTATGTCCCGGTTGACATAAATTGTCATAAAATAAGATACTTTTCACATATAAAATTAAAACAAGCTATCAGGACAGTGCTGGCACACGCCTGTAATCCCAGCACTCGGGAGGCAGAGACATGCGGATCTCTGTGAGTTTGAGGCCAGCCTGGTTCCAGGACTGCTAGGGTTGCTACACAGAAAAATCCAGTCTAGGAAAACAAAACAACAAAAAAAAAGTAAAAAAACGTGAAAAGAAATGAAAACAAACTAATTTTTCCTCAAATGCTGTTTCCCTTTAAGGAACTGGGAATCCAATGTCATCTTGTGCAAGAAATCACAACCTGGAATAGAAATGAGCCAGATGTCCTTCAACCCCATGAACTGGCACCAAATGTGTCTATCGAGCTCAAGTACAGTGAGCGTGTGGACCATTGAGAGGTGTAACCAGGACCATCATTTCAGGACCAGGTGGGCCCTTTGCTGTTCTACAGCCATGTGATGGTCTTCATTTGCCTTCACAACTGCCATTTGGCCTCTGTGATGAATTAAGTGGCTTCATACAATACCCAAAGCATGGCCACACACACACACACACACACACACACACACACACACACACACACACGCACGCACGCACACACACAGAGCTTACTATAAATTATACCAGTACTGTGCATCTGTAGTAAGTTTGGAGTGACGGCTTGCACATCAGATTCTCTTTGACATCCCAAGTCCTCTGAGAGCTTGTTCCAACACATTTAATTTTGCAAAATTTCATTTACCCAAATTCTTTTTAAAAATTCTTCTCTCATGTATTACATCCCCACCACAGTTTCCCCTCCCCCTCCTCCCTTCCCCAGTCTTATCTCCACCTCCCTTTCCCCCAGATCCAACCTCCCTCTGTCGTCTCCCCTCAGAAAAGAGCAGACTTCCTGCAAACACAGCATAACATGCTACTGTAATGCCAGGCACATACTATCAAATCAAGGCTGCATGAGACAACACAGTAGGAGGAAAAGGGTTCCATGAGTAGGTCACAGAGTCAGTGACTACCCCCCACTCTACCTGCTGGGAATCCCACAAGAACACCAAGCCACTCAGCCATAGCACATATGCAGGGGACCTATGCCAGACCCCTAAAGGTTCCCTGATCTCTGCGAGCCCCCATGAGTCCGGTCAGTTGATTCTGTGGGCCATGTTCTTGTGGTGTCCCTGACCTCTCTTGTTCCTCCCATCCTCCCTTCGCCCCCTCCCCATGACTCCCCGAACTCTGCCTAATGTTTTGCTGTGGGACACTCCATCTGCTCCCACTGGCTGCCAGAAGAAGCCACTCTGGTCTCTTTGATGAGGATTCCGCTGGGCTCAAGTCCCAGAACAGTCCCGCAGGCAGGACAAGCTGTAGGTGGAAGGCTCTGTGGCTGTGTTGGTGTCCCCTCCCTCCACTTGAGGCCTTGTCTTGTTACAGAAGATGGCTGGTTCAAGATTCGTGTCCACCCGTTACCAGGGGTTTCTGCTAGGGTGACCTTTACAGATTCCATGGAGTTTCCCTTCTGCTAGGTTTCCACATCACCCCCCCCCCAGTGGCCCGCAATTCCAGTTGTTTCTTTAGGGTTTACTTCTCCACCACTTGATCCCTCCCATTCCCAATCCCACCCACCCCCAACCCACTGATGAAGTCTGTTCTGTTTCCCCTTCCCAGGGCATCCTTGTGTCCTTCCTTAACCCATCCTTGTTATTTAGCCTCTCTGGGTCTGTGAGCCGTAGCATGATTGTCTTTTACTTTACAACTAATACCAACTTATACACTTTTGTCTTTCTGGATCTGGGTTACCTCACTTGGGATGGCTTTTTGCAAGTTCCATCCATTTGCCTGCAAATTTCATGGTGTCGTTATTTTTAACAGCTGAGTAATACTCCACTGTGTAAATAAATATACCACCTTTTCTTTATCCATTCTTCAGTTGAGGGATATCTAGGCTGTTTCCAGTTTCTAGCTATTACAAATAAAGCTGCTGTGAACACAGTTGAACAGATGTCCTTGTGATGGGATAGAGTGTCCTGTCGCTAGCACAAATAGTAAACACCCAGAGACAGACAGATATTGGGGTTCAAGTCGAAGATCAGAGAAGCAAAGCAACCAGTCAGTAGCTCTTAACCTCTCTACCAATGCTCAGACCGAAAGGACAGACTTCTCCCCAAATTTGATGTTGGCTATCAGCTTGCTGTAAATTGCATTTATTATGTTGAGGTATGTCGCTTGTATCCCTGATCTCTCCAAAACTTTTTGTAGATGGAGTTTCTGTTCTGCCTGGTCCCATAGCAGATTATCCCCAAATAAACACACAGAGACTTATATTAATCATAAACTGTTTGGCCAATGGCTCAAGATTCTTACTGGCTAGCTCTCTCTTAATTATTAACCCATAACTATTAATCTATGTGTTCCTACATGGCCTTATCTTACTTGAGAATTCCCAGAGCATCCTATCTTCCTGGTAGCTACATGGCATCTCCCCAGTGGATTTTTTCTCTGCCTTCCTCTCCCCAGAATTCTCCCTGTCTGATAGCCCTGCCTATACTTCCTGCCTGGCTACTGGCCAAACAGTGTTTTATTCATCAACCAATAAGAGAAGCATATATACAGAATGACATCCTCCATCAATTTTTATCATAAAGGACTGTTAGATTTTTGTCAAAGGCTTTTACAGCATCTAATGAGATAATCACATTTTTTTCTTCTAGTTTGTTTTTATGGTGGATTACATTCACAGATTTTCATATGTTGAACCATCCCTGAGTCTCTGAGATTAAGCCTACTTGTTTATGGTGAATGGTCTTTTTGATGTGTTCTTGAATTGGTTTGCAAGAATTTGGTTTGCAAGTATTTTATTGAGTATTTTTGAATCAATGCTCCTGAGGGAAATTGGTCTGTAATTCTTTCTTTCCTGAATTTTTGTGTGATTTGGGTATCAGAGTGACTGTGGCCTCGAATTTAGCAATGTTCCTTCTGTTTTGTATTTTTGTGGAATAATTTGAGGAGTATTGGTATTACATCTTCTTTGAAGTTCTGGTAAAATTCTGTGCTGAAACCATCTGGCCTGGGTTTTTTTTTTCTGAGAGATTTTTAATGACAGCTTCTATTTCCTTAGGGTTTATAGGTCTATTTAATTTGTTTATCTGATCTTGATTTAACTTTGGTAAGTGGTATCTACCAAGACAATTGTCCATTTCTTTTAGAATATCCAAATTTGTGGAGTGCAGGTTTTAGAAGTATGTCCTAATGATTCTCTGGATTTCCTTGGTGTCTGCTGTTATGTCCCCCTTTTTGTTTCTGATTTTGTTAATTTGGATATTCTTTCTCTGCCCTCTAGTTAGTTGATAAGGGTTTGTCATCGTTGTTGACTTTTTCAAAGAACCAACTCTTTGTTTCATTGATTCTTTGTATTGTTTCTTTGTTTCTATTTCATTGATTTCAGCCCTCAGTTTGATTATTTCCTGCTTTTTACTACTCTTGGGTGTGTTTGCTTTTTTCTGTTCTAGAGCTTTCAGGTATGCTGTTAAGTATGAGATCTCTGCAATTCATGAAGGCATTTAGTGGTACCAATTTGTTCTCAGTACTGCTTTCATTGTATCCCATAAGTTTGAGTGTTTTGTGCAGTCATTTTAATTGATTCTAGAAAGTCTTTAATTTTCTTTATTTCTGTCTTGACCTAGTAGTCATTCAGTAGGGAATTCTTCAGTTTCCATGAGTTTGTAGGCTTTCTGTTGTATCTGTTGTTGATATCCAGCTTTAATCCATGGTGGTCTGATAGGATATAGGGGGTTATTTCAATTTTTCTGTATCTCTTGAGACTTGCTTTGTGACCAAATATGTGTTCACTTTTGAAGAATGTTCCATGAAGTGTTGAGAAGATGGTATATTCTTTTGTGTCTCAATGAAATGTTCTGTAGATCGCTGTTAGGTCCATTGATTCATAATGTCTGTTAGTTCCAATTTCTGTTTAGTTTTTATCTGGATGATCTGTTCATTGGTGAGAGTGGGATATTAAAGGCTCCCACTATCACAGTGTGAGGTTCCATGTGTGACTTGAACTTTATTAATGTTTCTTTTAAAATGTGGGTGCCCTTGCACTTGGGGCATACATGCTGAAAATTGAAACATCGTCTTAGTGGGTTTTCCCTTTGATTAGTATGAAATATCATTCTCCATCTCTTTTTATTAATTGTGATTGGAAGTGTATTTTGTTAGATATTAAGATAGCTACACTGGCTTGCTTCTTAGGTTCATTTGCTTGGAAAATCTTCCAATCCTTTACTTTGAGGTAATATCTATCTTTGATGTTGAAGTGTGTTTCTTGCATGCAGCAGAAGGATGGATCCTGTTTTTATATCCATTCTGTTAGCCTGTGTGTGTGTGTTTTTTAATTGGGGGAATTAAGTCCATTGATATTGAGAGATATTAATGATCAATGATTGTTAATTCCTGTTATTTTGTTATTGATGGTGGTGGTGGTGGTGGTGGTGGTGGTGGTGTGTGTGTGTGTGTGTGTGTGTGTATTTCCCTCTTTTGGGTTTTGCTGATGTGAGGTTATCTACTGTCTATGTTTTCATGGGTGTGGTTAACTTCCTTGGGTTGGAGTTTTCCTTTTTGTACATTCTGTAGGGCTAGGTTTGTGGGTAGATGTCATTTAAACTTAACTGTGTCGTATAATATCTTGTTTTTTCTTCTTCTATGATGATTGAAAGTTTTGCTGGGCTGGCATCTGTGATTCTTTTAGAGTCTGCAAGACATCTGTCCAGGCCCTTCTAGCTTTTAGATTCTCTATTGAGAAGTTGAGTGTAATTCTACTAGGTCTGCCTTTATATGTTACTTTGCCTTTTCCCTTGCAACTTTTAATATTCTTCCTTTGTTCTGTATGTTTAGTGTTTTTATTAGTATGTGGCTTGGGGATGTTTTTTCCTGATCCAATCTATTCAGTGTTCTGTAAGATTCTTGTACCTCTATAGGCATGTCCTTCTTTAGATTAGGAAAATTTTCTTCTATGATTTTTGTTAAATATATTTTCTAGGTTTTTGAGCTGGAATTCTTCTATTCCTATTATTCTTATGTTTGGTCTTTTATTTTCTAGATATTTTGTGTTAGTATTTATTTTTAGATTTAGCATTTTCTTTGACTGGTGAACCTATTTCTTCTATCATATCTTCGACACCAAGCTTCTTTCCTCTGTCTTTTGTATTTGTTGGTGATGCTTGTGTCTGTAGTTTCTGCTCACTTACCCAGATAATCCATTTCCAGAATCCCTGTTTGTTTTTTCTTTATTGCTTCTATTTCAGTTCTCAGGTTTTGAATAGTTTCATAAAGTTGTTTTTAAGGTCTTTGACTTGTGCTTCAGCTGCATTGGGATATTTAGGCCTTGCTGTAGTAGGATAGCTGGGGTCTGTTGGTGTCATATTAGCCTGGCTACTGCTGATTGTATTCTTACACTGACATCTAGGTTTCTGTGTTTGGGATGATTATAGGTCTTGGTCCTGATCTCTGAGTTTTTCTTTGTTGGATATTAGTACTGTTCCTTGGTTTCTCTTTCCTCTTTGGTCTTCTTTGTGGCCTGAATTTCTGACAGCTGGCATGACCTCTGATCAAGTTTGGAACTAGCTTCTGTAGGTTAGCAGGAGTCTCTCTTCTTCTGACTGCCAAGAAGTCTGCTGGGGTTGGATGCAGGGCTTGGCCTTGGGGCTAGTGATGAGGTAGGAGGGGAGGTCTTTGGGAACAGAATCTAGGGAGTGGGGCAGTTCAGCTGGCAGAAGAGTCACTCACCTGTTCTAACAACTATGACCTTCAAATTAATGTTTCTAAATGTTACTATCATACAAAAATGATCCCAGGGACCTTTTGTTCCCATTTCTTTGATACTCTACTAAAAGTCTCTAAAACAAAGATCTGTTAGCTATAGGAAGCATGCAGAGTGCAGCCTACAGTCAGCATGTTATCTGAGTCAGTGTTCACACAGAATGGAATCACAGGAGTTACCCATTACAAAACAAATGTGTCATAGGGAAGTCCTAGAACAAATAGTGGTAGTTGACAGTGACTACTGCAGCGTTCAGAGCCCCACAGTGCCACCGGACTGACCGCTTTCAGTGAAGATCAGTGATGCTGGGAGGCATACTCTCAAAATGGCAATTTTTGAAAACCCACCTTAGATATCATGTAGAGCCAGAAAGAAACTGAAAAAGAAAAAAAAGCCAACTGTTCAAACTGGAGGCGCCTACGAGTTCTGATTAGCACATTTTCTCCCTCAACGTAGTTATCACAAGTGGCTGGTGAATAGATAGTCTGTCTCCAGTCATTGGTCACACACAGTCTCTCAACAGAGCAGGAGATGTCCACCAGAGCTAACAATCTGTCTCAGTCATTGACCACACACTGTCTCTCAACAGAGCAGGAGATGTCTACCAGAGCTAACAATCTGTCTCCAGTCATTGGTCACACACTGTCCCTCAACAGAGCAGGTGATGTCTACCAGAGCTACTTCAGAACAGGCTCCTGATTTATCACACCCACACTTTCTTCTAGTGAGTCCCTGGAATGTTCCACTGCATTTCTAAATGTTGACTGGTGTGACTTTTCCATAGACCAATGAAGTGAGGGACACCTAGGAGGACTGTCAAGACCCAGATGCCCTCAGCCACACATCCAAACACAATCAAGGAAGTCTCTTATCTAATGCCATAAATCTCCACATCCACTCTGGTAACCACAGCACAGGCTGAAAGTAGACGTATGACAAACTTCAAGTTGAACTTTTGTCACCAGACATCACAGAGGTAGCTGGATTCCGACTATTTGTGTGTTTATTTCAGCTCCTGGGTTTTTTCTTTATTTAGTTGCTGACATTCAAAATTTGAGATATTTCTTACAAATATCCAGATGATGGTATTTTAGAACCAAAATTCTTGCATGTCAGCAACTCTCTTAACTGGAACTGAGTGGAATCTGTAACCTTTACAAGAGATGGACACTCTGCATGCATGCACGCATGCACTCACGCATGTATGCACGCATGCGTGCGCACGCACACACACACACACACACACACACACACACACATTTGCTCAGCCCGCAAAGCATTCAGGTTTACAGCTTCTGCTCCACACTTTCACTTTGGGTCTTCTCAACAATCCCCGCGCTCTTCATTCTAGCTACACATAACTTGTCACTTTATGGCATGCGTGTTAAAGCCTGTTTCTTGGCCCCTTCCTTCCCGTGTGTTTTTGTGGCACAGCCCCTCCCCATCTCACACTGATTCACAGAACCTCCACCCATACCTGGCTCCATTACTCCGTTTGTTCTGCTGTCTCCCTGATCTCCAGGTCGGTCAAGCTTCCTCTAGAGGACGGGTCCTTTGTCAACGAGACAGATGTGCTTTTCCCCACCTCCCTGCAAAAGGACCTCATTTATGGCCCGGTGCTGCCGCTGTCCGCCATTGCGGGCCTGGTGGGCGAAGAGGCTGAGACGTTCAGGGTAATTGTCTTGCTTGCTCCAAGGTGGCAGTCTTGAAAGTGAGGTCTCATTTGATTATGAGACAGCTGGGGACAGAGGATCACCCAACTGTCACTGCCTTACCTAAGAAGCAATAAGTCTGGGAGGCCAGGAAGATGGTGGCACGCACCTGGCACCCAGATGTGATCCACAGTTTGGCAGAAGGACTGGAAATCGTCCACCTAGACATGCAGGGTGGGAGCTGGCGAGTGGACGCCCTGTCTGGCAGGGGTGGAGACGCAAATGGTAGTTTAGCTCACAATAGTAGCGCCTCGGAGCAAATGGGAGGGCTGGGGGCTAAGCTGAGAAAGTCTGGGGGACAAGAACAGGGATGGAAAAGAAACGCACTGCCAGCATCCAGAGGAGAGAGGGGAGTCTGCAAGAAGACGCAGCTCTGAGTACAAATGTGGGATGAGGAACACAGTGGGGATTTTAAAATGAGAAAATCTGTCACCAGCTTCGCACCCATCCCCTCGCCCTCCCTTGCTTTCCACACACCACGTTCCTTCCAGACAGTGGGGCCACCAGTGGGGAAAAGACTAGCAACAGAAGCAAAGAGAGATGTTAACACATTACACAGGGTGGCAATTGTGACAGCAGGGTGAGGTGGCAAGGAGCCTCTTCCTCAAGACCTGCAGCACAAGGAGCCGTCGTGTTACAAGTGGAAGAATGGCTGTTTCCAGTGCAACGGACAGCATGTGCAGAGGCCCCGGGGAGAGACAGCGGGGCGTGTTTGAGATCCACGTGGTTAGAGTGTCATCAACAAGGGCACAGTGCTAAACGCAGCACTGAATGATGGCGGGGTACAGCGAGAAAGTCATGGTGCGGGACATTTGGGATGAAGATGAGGAGCACCGGGCCCCTGGGCCTCAGGGACCTGTCCCCTGGTGTCCCGTGAAACTAAGAGAGGATGAAGACGTGGCTGTGTGCCCGAGTGAAACAGCACTGCCAAAAATGAAGCTGTGGGTGTTGGAAGTAACTCACTCACAGTGAAAGCCGAGATTTTCAGAAGGTGTCTGTGGCAGGCAGACAAGAGAAGAGATCCATGTTCATAGTATTTCCTCTAACCAATGGCAGTAATCCACTTTGAAAATAAGGAACCATGGCTAATTCTTGTCCAGTTCACGTTCTAGCCTTGGAAAATGCTCCACCCTCATCAGCCACACGGGAGCAGCAAACTAAAGAGCAGATATTTGGTGCCTGAATCAGTCCCTCCTCCCTCCCTCCTCCCTCCCTCCCTCCTCTCTCTCCCTCTTCCCTCCTTCTCTCTCTCCCTCTCTCCCCTTCTTCTGTCTCTCTCTCCCTCCCACCCTCCTTCTCTCTCTCCCTCCTTTTCTCTCCGTCCCTCCCCCTCTCTCTTCCCTCCCTCTCTTCTTCCTTCCTTCTCTCCCTCTCTCCCTCCTTCCCTCCTTCTCTCCTTCTCTCCCTCCCTCCCCCCTTCCCTCCTTCTCTCGCTCCCTCTCGACCCCTCTCTTCCTCTCCCTCTTCAGTAAATGTGTAGAGTCTTAATATCTCACACTTCACACTAAATAATGGGTCCAACATAAAACATTTAAAATCCAGGCAACTGTCCTTTGCCTTTGGAAGAAGCGATGAAACAGCTCATTTAAACGCCTCTGTGGAGTGGCTGTGGGCGTGGTACAGAGGTAAAGCTCAAGTTCCGGGGGCACCCCACGTACCTGTCAGCCCAGCGCAGGGGTGCACCCCACGTACCTGTCAGCCCAGCGCAGGGGTGCACTCCACGTACCTGTCAGCCCAGCGCAGGGGTGCAGCCGTGTACACCTGTCAGCCCAGCGCAGGGGTGCAGCCGTGTACACCTGTCAGCCCAGTGTAGAGGCCTAATCAGGAGCTCTAGCTACTAGTGTCAGTGAGTCCCGGAGAAGTAAGGTGAAGGGGATAAGACACCACTGCTGACCTCTAGTGTCCCGGAGAAGTAAGGTGAAGGGGATAAGACACCACTGCTGACCTCTAGTGTCCGGGAGAAGTAAGGTGAAGGGGATAAGACACCGCTGCTGACCTCTAGTGTCCCGGAGAAGTAAGGTGAAGGGGATAAGACACCACTGCTGACCTCTAGTGTCCGGGAGAAGTAAGGTGAAGGGGATAAGACACCGCTGCTGACCTCTAGTGTCCGGGAGAAGTAAGGTGAAGGGGATAAGACACCACTGCTGACCTCTAGTGTCCCGGAGAAGTAAGGTGAAGGGGATAAGACACCGCTGCTGACCTCTAGCCTCTGACAGTGCCCATCGGCACAGCCACATACATGCACACTGCACAGCACACATGGAACAAAAAAGTGAATGCCTAGACATGGAGCTGCTGTGTTAAACAAGGTTCATAAACAAACTCAATAGCTTCATTTCCTGGGGCCTTCCTCTCAGCGTGTTCTCACCATTTTCTGAAAGTAGAAGTTTGATGCTGTGCTGTTAAAACTTTATGTCATGCAGATGGCACATTACAGAGTTTAACTTAGAATCTAATTTCCCAGGAGTTTGCCCTTTCGTTTTACATACATACATACACACAGTGAGGAAAATAGACGAAGCGTTGATTAGTGATTGTCCAATACACACTACACACACACATACACACACACACACACACACACACATATACAGTGAGGAAAATAGACAGAGCGTTGATTAGTGATTGCCCAATGCACACTACACACACACACACACACGCACACACACACACACATACACACACACATACACACACATACACACACATACACACACATACACACACATACACACACACATACACACACATACACACACATACACACACACATACACACACATACACACATACACACACACATACACACACACATACACACACACATACACACACACATACACACACACACATACACACACACATACACACACATACACACACACATACACACACACATACACACACATACACACACACATACACACACACATACACACACACATACACACATACACACACACATACACATACATACACATACACACACATACACACACATACACACACACATACACACATACACACACACACACATACACACACACATACACACACACACACACATACACACACACACACACACACACACAGTGAGGAAAATAGACAAAGCATTGATTAGTGATTGGCCAGTGAGTGGAAATACAGGGAAAGATTCCGGTCTTGATTTCCTTCCTTCCTTTGAAGGTCATTTCTTTGTTTTCTTAAATATTTTGAATTTTATTCATTTTATGTCATGTGTGTGAGTGTTTTGTCTGCATGTACATCTGCTCCATGTGCATGCTTAGTGGCCAAAAGAGGGCCTGGAACTGACTTACAGACGATTGTGAGCCGCTGTGTGGGTGCTGGGAATTGAACCAGGTCCTCTGGAAGAGCAGCCAGTGCTTGTCACTGCAGAGCCTCTCTCCAGCCTGGAAAATGTCATTTCTTGGGGTACTAATGGCAAAGAAATCAATGTCAATGATGACCTGATCAATGCAAGAGTCTCAGATACTGGCAGGCTGGGAATTCTTACGAGATTACAGGCATTAAATAATCCCACTTTTTTGTTCGTTTGTTTGTTTTTGTTTTGTTTTTTTAGCTTCTGCTAGCATGGTGCATCATAGGCTTTTAAATAGGCCTGATACACATAATGCAAGTTGTTCCAGGCATCAGAAACTTAAACCAGTTGTGTGTGGGGAAAATCAAAAGCAGAAATTATCTGGGTAGAAACCTGATCCAACATAATGAATTTAAACTCAAGTCCAGTTTCCTTGTTCCGTCTAACCACCCCCTTTTTAACAGAATTCAGTAAATAACAATCTCTTTGATAAGCTCAAATATTCAACGTATTTGTGTTTTTCCAACTTTCAATGCAGTACAAGTTGGAGTCCAGTTTTCCATTTTGACCTTGAAGTGACCAGAATGTTGGAAGTGTGACCATGGAGGACTAGACAAGGAGGCTGAGTTGACCGAAGTTTCTAGACATAATTACAACACAGTCGCCTCTTCTATTTATTTTTATTTTTTTACAGCCACTTCTTTTAAAAGGCAGAACCAAAAATCATACAGTCAACATGCCCCTATTTATCCTTAAACAACCAGGTACATTATTTAAAAAAAATACAAAGTCAAACCTACAAAAAATGAAAAAGAAAAAGATTGCGCGTCTAATTGTAATCTAACCTTCTACAGCCTGAAAATTTCCACTTCTTAATCCTCACACCCGTCTCACACACAGATCCACTGGTATTGGGGGAGCTAAACTGCTGGTGCTTTTTTTGGAGACTTAGGAGAGAGCTGTCTTTTTCTTCTTAATTCTGCAAGCTGGCCATAGGAGCATCTTACCAGCACTGGGGAGACAGAAGTAGGTGGATCAAAAGTTCCAGGCTAGCCTGGGCTACACAGTGAGATCCCATCTCAAATTAATTAATTACTTAGTTAGTCATTTAATTAAAATGTTAAGTACACCTAGCTGTGCTTTAGACTGTCAGATGCCCTTAGAACCCCTCGAGGGTTTAAATATCATGCTTCAGTGAGTGTCTCTTAGTGAGGTCCCACAGAAATGCCATCAATTGGCAACAGTCTAACCCCATTGTTCGGCGAGTGGGTGGTGCCTTTTTGGTGAGTGGTGATTATTCAGGCTTTTGTTTCCTAACTCTCCAAGTCTATGAAGACACGAAATAGATCAGTCATACAGTTAAAGCCACCTCCCCCTTTAGAAATATCATCCGGATGTATCTTCTGTCTGACCACTGCCTTGGTCATAGTTCAAGGTCCACCTGAACAATGTCCTACTCTCCTCACTCTGCCGGGAGGAGCTTTATCGTCACTGCTCCTGTAACCCATACGCCTGTCTCAGCATCAACTGTCTGCTCTCTTGTAGTGTTCAGGGCATCTGTCTGGACCTGACAGCTAATCTGGGTTTGTGTCTGAGGGGGAAGGGGTGCGAATTGAGGAAGGAAGCAAACAGCAAGAGATGGAGTTGGGTGGGCACCTGGTGAACACTGGGACCAGCCCCGAGTTTATTACTCCAAGCTCTCATATACCTCAATCAAAAGGGGGGAAGGCAAAAGACTTCCTTACCAAGATACAAAGAACAAGCAAGCGTGATTACTTTCTCAATAGCCAAAACATCAAGCAACCGCATCCTAAACCAAATATCCTGTTGCCAAGGTAAGACATCCGTTAGCTACACTTTAGACCAGATAGCTTGTCATCAAGGCAAGACTCACACTAGCCACACCTTAGGCCAAACATTCTGTTGTTTGACCCTGAAAGAGCAATAACAGACTGGAACTCTCTGACCTCACGTCAAGATGCAACTGACCCACTTTTGTGGGCCCCGATGCCATTTCTTCTCTACATGGCTGTCCCATTGAGAAGAAACTAGACTGGACGCACTGGATACCACATAACCAACGGCCAGTGCACATATGTTGGAATATGTAACATTAGCAACCTATGTCAGTTGAGAATCTGGTAGGACTACTGCTGCCACTACCTTTAATCTACAAATATTTCATAAATTCAAAGAGCAACGTGTTATCTATTATCAGACAGTTGAGTATTTATCAGGAAGGTGGCTAGCCAGCAAGGCGTTCCCCACTGTAGCACCCGCCCTCATTTCCCTATCTTTATCAGGTTTCTCTACGCATCTCCATAGTCAACTTCGAAACTTCTCTTTCATTCTGTTTCCCCTAGTTGGTAGGTAAACTCCACTAAGGGAAGGGAATTTTCTCTGTCGTTCACTGCCCCATATGGATGCTGGGAGCAGTATCTAGAAAAGGCCAAATACTCAATGAAAGTTGGTTAGATGAATGGGCACCTGACTAAGTAGGGCATAAACACAGAGCTCCTTTTTGTTGGTTTGGTTTGGTTTGGTTTGGTTTGGTTTGGTTTGGTTTGGTTTTTTGAGACAGCCTTTCTCTGTGTAGCCCTGGCTTCCTGGAACTTACTCTGTAGATCAGGCTGGACTCACTCAAACTCAGTGATCCGCCTGCCTTTGCCTTTGCTGGAATTAGAGGTGTGCACTACCACTGTGTAAACGCAGGTACACATACATACATATGCACTCACACACTCATGCTTATGCGCGCGCGCGTGCACACACACACACACACGCACACAGCCACATGCTGTAATGCACATATTGGCACACACATGTACACAGTGCACTTGCAGATATGCACACAAGTGCACACTCACATGTATACACACACACACACTAGTACATTTTAATAGTTAAATAGAGAGGAGTAGGGTAGGACTATGGCTCAGGGGTAGAATGTTTATGTATCTCAGAAGAGTCTCCAGCACTGCAAAAAGAGGGAGGAAGGTTGGGAGGGAGGGAGGGAAACATGGGGGAAGGGGAGAGGAAGAGAGAGAAAGGAAGAAAGGGAGGGAGGGAAAGATGGAGAAAGGGGAAGTAAAGAAGGGGAGAGAGAGAAAGGGAGGGAGGGAAGGAAGGAGAGAAGGAGAAATGAAGGCCATATTCTAATATCTGAATTCAAAATCTGGTGCTGCAGGCAATATTTCTACATAGTTGTCAAAATTACCATGACCTTCAGGGAGTCTATTCAAGGCTTACTAAGAGGAGGCCTTGGAGTCTGGCCCTCCTGACAAGGAACAGCCTTTCCTTGCTGAGCTTAAGTGCTAAAGGCTGTGGAAGCACAGTTAACATCACCATCTAAGGCAAGCCTGAACCAATCATGACATATTTTTGTGACCCAAATCTAAGATTAGTGTTTACACCCTTAAGGGTTATGAAAAAGAAAGCAAGGACACATGACTCAATCTGTGTGGTCCACAAAACCTGAAATACCCATTACCTAGTCTTTTATAGAGAAAAAAAAAACCACTTACTTTAAACTTGGTCCAAGCTATTTTCAGTGCCCAAGTCAACATCTACTCCAGTTCTGCTGACTGTGCATTTCCTCCTCTATGCAATCAAAAAGAATATGGAATGATCTTGAACCATATTACAGGAGTCACGGAGTCAGGCCAAAGGTCATCTCTTTGCTGTTGAAGGTCAGCCAAGTGCAGGCCCCAAGCTGACCTCTGATGTTAGTGGCCTTTGAAGACCAGAAGACAGGGCACTCACTAATGACAGTCCTTCCTGAAAAGGGGGTGTTTGTAGCCAACCAAGGACTGGAGGTGTCAAAGAAGCCACCAGCAAACAGTCAGTGGGGTGCTAATCAAGATCTCCCCCCAAAGTCTATGGGAAGAGAACCCTGAATGCATTAGCAGGTGTTCATAGTGAAATCACACACACAGAGGAAACTGGAGAAAAGGCTGACTCTGATGTTGAAAATGAAAAGCCAACACGTTCACACCGGCCTTTCACTCTGCTTTCTGATGACAGCAGTGGTGGCGAGTATTTCTGTGGGCCTTGACCAGGATTGCCATCTTAACATGTAAATGCTATTCTCTTCCCAAAGCCGAAAGATGATATATATCCGTTGCTTCACCCAACTATGCATTGCTGGACCCCGTCAAGCGACCTGTACGTTGGGTGTGAAGAGGGCCATCTTCTGATGATCGACTCAGAGACCCTGAAGGTGACAGTGCTACAGAAGATGGAGGACATGACACGAATGGGTAAGAGACTGCCCTGCCCATAGTCAAGGACAGCCATGGGGTCAGCCTTGCATACCTTTCAAGATGGTGATTTGTGTAACAAGTATGTCTGTTCTGCCAGCCAGCTCCCAAATAATGACACAGAGACTTCTTTTTAATTATGGAAACTTGGCCTATAGCTTAGGCGTGTTCCTAACTACCTCTTATAACTTAACCCACTTATATTAATTTATGTTCTATCATGTTGGCATTATTGATTTTCCATCTTACACCTCCTGTTTCCTCCCCATGTCTCCAAGCTTCTCCTGTGTGCCTAGATTCCCCCTCCCACTTCCTCTCTTTTCCTGGAAGTCCTGCCTATACCTCCTGATGAGCTATTGGCCATTCATCTCTTTATTAAACCAATCACAACATTATATCATAGTGTGCAAATATCCCATGGCAGTTTGGGTCCCCGATTTTCCCTTCTTAGAGACGTCCTGAGGCCTCCTTGAGTTTGACCCTCTTTACCAAGTTCTGTGAATACAGCTTGTGCCTATCCCCTCTTTGCTGAGTGTTAATAGTGTCCCCGTGTCACTTCATATGCTCGGGCCATGAGATCTCAGCACGCTGTAAGAAGATATATCTATAGCTCCGCAACACTTGAGGTTTAAAGAGCTTCCTCGTCTTCACCGAGTTAAGGTGCTTGCCACCAAGCCTGCCAATCTGGGTCTGATCCCCAGAATTCCCATGGATGGACACAGCTGTCCTCCGAATTCCACATACAAACTGTGGCACATGTACCTTCCCCTCCCGCCACACATAAGCTCAAACTCAACCAACTCATGTGTACATAAGCTGTGGGTCTGACACCCAAATCCAGGGACTAACGCCTCAGATTCCCCAGTTCTGATCTCTGAACCAGTGACCTTTCCAATTCTGCTTAGTCAGCTAATTTCTGTCCTTTTTCTGTCTCCAGTCCCTTTCAAACCCCTTTTGCTGAGGCAGCTGTCCCTTAAAACCCCTTTCATGTGGTTCATGATTTCAAGGGCCACCTTATCAGCTCCCCCTTACATCCATTCTTGGTTCCATCAGCTATAGCCAGTGTAGGGCATGGACCATAAGAAGCCACCCCACCCAAGCTACTCACACCTGCTCCACACACTGCTTCATCCAGTTAACTCTATCATCCACCTGATTCTTGCAACAAATATAATTTTTCTGACATTAATCTATATCCAGCCCAAAGCAAACAGCTGGTCACCATCAAATCGCTCACGTTGAAGACGTACGTAACATCCGTCTTAGGGTCAGTGCTGCCCTGGTGTCCCGCCTCCTCCTCAGCTCCTAACTGCCACACTGATGTCACGTTCCTTTGGCCCTGGGATGAGTTTCGCTAGCCACTGCTTCTTCCTGGTACTTCACGGATCTGGCCCCTGGCTCTTTCTCTTGCCCCCTTTCCTCTCCATGTTACCTGATGTCTGGCTCAGGCATCATTCCCTCTTGCAAATTTTCTACAACTTCAGGAACTTCCATGGACTCCCTCTCCCAATCTCTGACTCACACTTCCTTGGCAAAGCTTTCTCACATATCCCTCCTCATTGTGACTGGCCCCCCAGTCCTGTTCCTCTCCATGGAGGATCTGCAGTGCTACCTGGACACTCTCTAAAGAGCAAGGGATGCCTCATCCTCTCTGAGGCGTGGATGGCGGTGGGATGGGGAGAGAGTGGGGGAAGGAGAGGGAACTGGGATTTGATGCGGGATGTCCTTGTGTATAGATGTTTCTCTTGTTGGTTGATGGACCAAACACCATTTGGCCAATAGAGACAGAAAGATAGGTGGGACTAGGAGACGAGGAGAATTCTGGGAAAGGTAGGCAGAGGGAGACCACCAGGGGACGCCAGGTAGAGACTGAGAGGATAGGACGCACCAGACATCCTCTGGTAAGATAAAGCCATGTAGAAATATATACATTAGCAGTTGTGGGTTAATAATTAAGACAGAGCTAGCCAATAAGAAGCCCTAGCCATCAGCCAACAGATTTATAATTAATATAGCATCTCTGTGTGTTCATTTGGGGCTGAAGTGGTGGGACCTGGAGGGACATGAACCTCCAGCAACAGGGATTGATGTGTAAAATAAGATTGTTCTTAATTTAAATTTAAAAATTAACTATAAAAAAGAACAAGCCTCTGCCTCCTGAGTTCTAGGATTAAAGACATGCACCTCTGTGAGTTCGAGAACACCATGGTCTACCGAATGAGTTCCAGGACAGGCTCCAAAAACAATACAGAGAAACCTTGTCTCGCAAAACCAAAAAAAAAAAAAAAAAAAAAAAGAGCAATCCTCTGTCAGCTCAGCTCTTCAGGTCCTTCCACTTAAACCTGTGCAAGCTTCTCATTCCTTGCTCTTTTTCACAGCTTTCATAGTGACCTTCGTCAGAGACGTCCTTTCCCTCTTGCCCACTCGGTTCTTGTGGTCCTTTCCCCAGCCCCACCCCAGCCTTCCAGTACACAGGAACACCAGGGGCTCTACAACTCTGTTGGAACCTCACCCTGTGCTATCACAGTGGCCCCAAGCCTCTCTCCCCTCTTGGTCATCAGCCCTGAGATCACTGAGAGGCCTGTGTCACTCTCCAATCCCACTACAGAATCAATTGCAGAAAGAACTGTAAAGCAATGCTTTTCCTTCTGGATACCCATCCCCCTTCTCCTGTACTTTACACATCAGGTTTAATCGCGTTGTCTTAGACATTGTACACATTTCCTTTCTTGTGTGCTCTTCTTTACTGTAAATCAAAAATGCGTTCAAATGTGTACTTATCACCTGGGTGTGATGGCACAAGAGACTGTAACCCCAGCACTCAGCAGGAGGCTGAGGCAGGTGGATTACCAGTTTGAAACCAGTCTGGACTACAAAAAGAAAAAAGAAAAAAAGCATACAAACAACCCTTTTTGAAAGCAAATATGTATTTTTCAAGTGCCATTATAATGTCAGTAGAAGTTACCTATGTTGCAAACACATTCCATCTTCTAGAGACATCAATATTATTAAAGACAGGTTGACAAGCCGGGTGGTGGTGGCGCATGCCTTTAATCCCAGCACTCGGGAGGCAGAGGTAGGTGGATCTCTGTGAGTTCGAGGCCGGGCTGGACCGATAGCCTCCGAAACAATACAGAGAAACCCTGTCTCGTAAAAACCAAAAAAAAAAAAAAAAAAAAAAAAAGACAGGTTGACAAATAACCGTAGCCAGGGGACTAAGAGTGTAAATACATTCCCCCAAGTGGGGTGAAGGTCAATCACAACTGTGCATTCACAGATTTAACTTAGCCATAGTTCAGGCAGGAAGGGGGTCCTCAAAGCAGGTGGCTGTAAGCAGCAGGCCGCTAGGACAGACCTTAAGACTCCAGTGACAACCGGGATACAGGGGGGACTGCTGGGAGGTGGGCGGTAACTGGAGGAAAGGACATATTTCCCAGCAGCCAACAGCATCAGACATGTTCTATGCAAATGAACATTTGACAGATGCCATCTGAGCCCTTGTAATTACCATATTCTCCTATATAAACTGGCAACTTGGTTTTGTTATTTCCAACCCAAAGACAATATTTTATTCTATAATAAATTTCTTGTAGAACTTTTTTCCTAATGTGCTTTATTTATTGATATAAATGTACATGCCGTAAAACACACAAATCTTTTTTAAATTAATTTATTTAATTTCATTTTGCATTCCAACCACGGTTCTCCCTCCCACCACAACCCAACCCCAATCCATCCTCCCAGTGGGTAAGGGCTCCCACGAGGAGTCAACAAAGTCTGACACATTAAGTTGGGACAGGACCATGCCCCTTCTCCCTGCATTAAGGCTGAGCATGGCATCCCACCATAGGGAATGGGCTCCAACAAGCTAGCTCATGCACCAGGAATAGATCCTGCTCCTACTGCCAGGGGTCCCTCAGATAGACCAAGCTTTACATCTGTCTCCCACATACAGAGGGCCTACTTCAGTCCCATGGAGGCTCCACAGTTGTAGGTCTAGAGTTCATGAGTTTCTACAAGCTTGGTTCAGCTGTCTCTGTAGATTTCTCCATCATGATCTTGACCTCCCTTACTCATAAATTCCCTCCTCCCCTCTTCCACTGGATTCCGGGAGGTTGGCCTAGTGCTTGGCTGTAGATCTTTGCATCTGGTTTCATCAGTTACTGGATGAGGGCTCTATGATGACAGCTGGGGTATCATCAATCTAGGCCAGTTTATACCATCTCTCCACCATTGCTAGGAGTCTTAGCTGGGGTCCTCCTTGTGGATTCTTGGGAATTTCCCTAGCACCAGGTTTCTCCCTAACCCCATAGTGGCTCTCTCTTATTAAGATATTTCTTTCATTGCTCTCCCACCTCATCCCTCCCCTCCCCTTTACCACCCCCTCATGACCCCAGTTTACCCAGGAGATCTCATATAATTTCCCTTCCCAGGGGAAATCCATGTGTCCCTCTTGGAGTCCTCCTTGTTACCTAGCTGTGGATTGTAGTCTGGTTATTCTCTGCTTTACATCTAATATCCACTTATGAGTGAGTACATACCATGTTTGTCTTTCTGAGTCTGTGTTACTTCATTCAGGAAGCTTTTTTCTAGTTCCATCCATTTGCAGTCATGATGTCATTGTTTCTTACAACTAAGACTCCATTATGTAAAAATACCATATTTTCTTTATCCATTCTTCAGTTGAGGGGTATCTAGGCTGTTTCAAGGTACTGGTTTTTATGAATAATACTGCTATGAACATTTTTGATCAAGTGTCCTTGTGCTATGATTGAGCATCCTTTGGGTATATGTCCGAGAGTGGTATAGCTGGGTCTTGAGGTAGATTGATTCTCAATTTTCTTAGAAACTGATTTCTAAAATGGTTGTACAAGTTTGCACTCCCACTAGCAGTGGAGAAGTGTTCCCCTGACTCCACATCCTCTCCAACATAACCTGTCCTCAGTATTTTTTATCTTAGCCATTCTGGCAGGTGTAAGATGGAATCTCAGAATCGCTTTGATTTGCATTTCCCTGATGATTATGGGTGTTGAGCAATTCCTTAAATGTCTTTCAGCCATTTGAGATTCTTCTGGTGAGAATTCTCTGTTTAGCTTTGTAACCCGTTTTTTAATTGGATTATTTTGTATTTTGATGTCTGGATGTGGGGTTAGTGAAGATCTATTTCCATTCTGTAGGCTGTCGTTTTGTGTTATTGACTGTGTCCTTTGTCTTACAGAAGCTTTTCAGTTTCAGGAGGTCCCATTTATTGATTATTTCTCTCGGTGTCTGTGTTACTGGTGTTATATTTAGGAAGTGGTCTCATGTGCCAATGTGTTCAAGGTTTCTTCCCACTTTCTCTTCTCAGGTCCCATGTATCTGGATTTGTGTTGAGGTCTTTGATCCACTTGGATTTTAGTTTTGTGCAGGATGATAGATATGCGTCTATTTGCAATGTTCTACATGCTGACATCCAGTTATGCAAGTACCAATCCATTTTCCATTGTATCATTTTGGCTTCTTTGTCAAAAATCAGGTGTTCATAGGTGTGTGGATTAATGTCAAGGTCTTCAGTTCAATTCCATTAATCCATCTGTCTGTTTTTATGCCAATACCAAGCTGTTTTCATTACTGTAGCTCTATAGTAGAGTTTGAAGTCAGAGATGGTGATGCCTGTGGAAGTTCTTTTATTTTACAAGATTGTTTTTAGCTATCCTGGGTTTTTTCCATGTGAAGCTGAGTATTGTTCTTTTAAGGTCTGTGAAGAATTATGTTGGGATTTTTTTAATGGAGATTGCACTGAAGCTGTAGATTGCTTTTGGTAAGATTGCCATTTTCAAGGCTATTGTAAAGGGTGATGTTTCTCTGATTTCATTCTCAACCCATTTATCATTTGTTTATAGAAGAGTTGCTGATTTTTTTTAGTTAATCTTGTACCTTGACACATTATTGAAGGTGTTTATCAGCTGTAGGAATTCCCTGGTAGAGTTTTTTTGGGGGGGGGGAAATCACTTATGTATACTGCCATATCATCTGTAAATAGCAATAGTTTGACTTCTTCCTTTCCAATTTGTATCTCCTTGATCTCCTTTTGTTTTCTTATTGCTCTCGTTAGAACTTCGAGTAGTATATTGAATAGATATGGACAGAGTAAACAGCCTTGTCTTTTTCCTAATTTTAGTGGAACTTCTTTGAATTTCTCTCAATTTAGTTTGATGTTGGCTGTTGGTTTGCTGTAAATTGCTTTTATTGTGTTTAGTTATGTTCCTTGTATCCCTGATCTCTCCAAGACCTTTATCATAAAGGTGTGTTGCATTTTGTCAATGGCTTTTTCAGAAATCTATTAAGATGATCATGTTTCAGTTAGTTTATATGGAAAACACACAAATCTTAAGTATATAGCCGAATAATGGTTTTGATTCCATGGGTCTTTGCCACCAGCCTTTCCCAGCCTCTCGTTTACTACAGAGTTCTGTAATGTGAGTCCACAGGTCAGTACTCTAGACCCCAACACAACTTGTTTGGCTTCTACAGTTAGTCATCCCACACAGTCCTCACTGCTCATTATGTTACTCTCCTCTTAATTATGTCATCTAATTTCTCATTTCTTCTTTTCCCCAAGACAGAGGCCAGCTTATCAATCCGCTCACACTGGTGTATCAGAAGGACGGCGTGCTCATTTCTGGAATTGTAATGTATACTATTCCTCAGAACCCCTCCATTTCATGAAAAAGCAGGCATATCCCCTTTGCTGCCGCATTTTGGCATGCTGGGTTCTTTCAGATTAGCAATTACCGCCGTTTCTTTGTTGAATTTTATGATGAAAATTTTACTAGGAAATCTTTCCATTTTGTGAAAACAGAGAAGACAAGTAACAATGATCATGTCTATGTTGTTGCAAATAAACAAAGGTGGGCTTTAAAATTTTTCACCCAGCATGGGAAAAACACCCAATTCTCTTCATTTCTACAGTAATGAAGTGGGTTATCAGATACCAGCTTATGTCTTCTGTCTGTTAGAGCTGATAATGAGACTCGGTATTACTACTCTCTGTTTGCTTGAACAGATAGAGTTAGCCGCAGTTCGTACCTGGCACCACGCAAGTGTATTATTAGTCCTCACGACTTAGCCAGCTAGAAATTTGGCATACAGGTGAAAGTACCACGTATCATAGCAGTAACCAGAAAGTGAACCTGGGACATGAACCGAGAACTCACAGTCCCGGGAAGTTTTAAATGGGGGAAGATCGCATGTTTCCGTGTAGTTGTAATCAGTGTAGTCAATGTCAAGACTGGTGACAGCTTTGCATTGAAATCTCAGGTCCCGTTGAAGCTGCCCCCAGTCCATTGCTAGCTTTGTTTCACTGCCACGGGTCACCTTGAGGCCAATGAGGCAGTGACATTCAGATGAAAGATTTGGTTCCGCCAAGCACAAGCCACCTTGAGCCTCTATGCTTGTACTCCACTTACATTTCCCTTCCTGGAGTTTTCAATAGAAAACTGCCTCCATGCCCTGCATTTAGCCTGCATGTGTGACTCTGAAGGTTCTTGTCTTCTTCAAGGCCACTCACTGCTTTTGTTCTGGCGAGGGATGGGGAATCATAATGAGCTTGAGGAGAGCAGCTTGCATCTCTCCCACACCCACCTAAGTTGCAGCCATATGAAGTCGCAGCTCTTAAATGCCTGTGTTAGTTACAGTGAGGTTTAGTCTAGAAAACAAAGGCTACCTTTCCCCCAAGCCTCTTTACTGTTGTAGAAATAACTCACATTCCTCTTTTGAAATCATTGGCTTAAGTCTATTTATCAGCAACCAGTTGACCAGACATATTTATTGAACACCTGCCATGTTCAAGCACTGTGTCGGGGACTGGAGAAGAGGATCTAAGGCAAATACAAAGCACTTTGTGTCCCAGAGGTGCTTTTAAAAACTGTACATAGTAATGAGGAGGAGAATTAACACACAAGCCATACAAGCTGACTCATTTGTCCTGCCTTCTGCACAGTGACAAATGTGGTTAAGAAGTAATCCGAATTAAAGGTGACAAGGCATTCTAGATGTAAACCCAAATGGTGTTCTTAAACAGGGGAGGGCAGTGGCCCCCCCAGAACCTTGACTTGTCTGATGACAAAATTGGACTGTGCCTTGGCAAAGACTGACTTTGTGTCTGTCTCATTGTGTTTGGTCTGTAGGATGGTGTGATATACTCATTCATCGTCAAAGATTCAAAATACCATATGAAGAATTTTCTTGAGGTTGATGGTCCTGTGGCACATTTGGTGTTTTCCCCTAGTTACAAAACGTTGCTGATTCAAACAGACAAGGTACAATAGACAGTGATTCTTGATGCGGTCTTCAGACACTGTCAATGTACGGTGGAATGTGTCATGTGATGATTCTCTTCTCATCAAACGCTGCTGCAAATGGAACAAAGACTCCAATAAAAAAATAGATGTTAGTCAGGCAGTGGTGACACACGCCTTTAATCCCAGCACTTAGGAGGCAGAGGCCGCTGACTCTCTGAGTTCAAGAACAGCCTGGTCTACAGAGAGAGCTCCAGGACAGCCAGGACTACACAGAGAAACCCTGTGTTGTATCCCCCCAAAAATATTTGATTATGTATACATACAAATAGAGGAAAAACCAAATTTGAATCTAGGGTCCCACATGCTCTCCCTTGTCCCCAGCCCTCCAGTCTCCCAGGCCCCTGGTTCCCTAGCTCCTCAAGGGAGAGCCTCGAGCTCAGTTGAGGCAGTGTTTTTAAGGAGGAAAGGATGGGGGCATAGAGGAATTCTGGATTCAGAGAGGGGTCAAACTCCTGATTGGGTAAGACTGAGGTAACAGAAATCTTGTCAAACAGAGATTGGTACTGGCATTGCTGCAAGGAAATTGGCAACCTCTATACAAGTTAAGTAAGCTATCCTTAATGTTCTGGAGCATCTATTACTTGTTTTTCTCAATTCTGATTGGTCCCCCACAGAGTAGAGTCTGTGGCTTTTCCTGGTTATTTTAAGGGTGAGGCCTAGTCCCAGTATTGTTAGCCTGCAGCCGGTCATGGCTGCACTCAAGTTAAGTTAGGTCTCTTCAAAAGCAGCTCACAAACATTATGTAACTTAAGTCCCGGGGCGTTAGATCTCTCTTTTGACCCCCATGAGTACTAGGCACCCATGTGGCACATAGACAGATACACAGACAAAACACCCATGCACATAAATAAAAAATAAAGGTTAAAAAGTTAAACAAACGAGCATAGCTGACAAAAGACTGCGCACAGAAGGTGGATGCAGAGATGCTTGAGAATGTTGCCCAGACAAGCGGAATGGAAGAAAGTCCAGAAGAGAGAAGAAGAGATGCGAGTTAAACAGTGAAAAGATAACGTGTGACTGAAGGGATGCAGGCAGAGGTGATGCTTCAGGAGATGCTAAGCATGGCTTTCCAGAGCTCATGAGAGAGAGGAGATCACCGATGTAAGAGACACAGTGAACCCCAAGGGGAACAAAATGACATCCACACTTAAAATTCCCAAGACAAACCATTAGATAGAAAGACAAAACATTTTTAAAAATTAAATGAGTTAAGGAGGAAAATTCAAATACATTTTCAGACACTTTAAAACCAAGAGTACACCAGCAGCAGGTCGTTACTAGAGAAAACTCTTAAAATGTACATCATGAGAACAAAGGGAAAAATATTCCAAGTAAAAGGTAAAAAAAAAACATTAAAGAAGCAAAACTCAGGTACTCACTGTAACAGCACATCTAAAATATCAAGGTTCGGTAAGATGACAGCAAAAGGATGAATATGCATCATCAAACACCAACTAGAAGAGGTCTAGTGATGCTCTGTTGGCATTAAATGAATAATTCCTTAGGGTGAAAATCAAACAGAAGGTAAAATCCCTTACTTTCAAATGATAGGATATGAAATGGATCAGAATGTATGAACATGTAAAACACATAGGTGCCTAACAATATAGCCACAAACATACACAAGACTTGATGGGATGGCTAGGGAAAGCCACGCAGGAGATTTTAAAGAGGCTTCTCTACATGTGTGTGGAATGAACAACATATTTTTAGTGTAGCAGCAGATACAGACAGCATTTCTCTCAGCCACTTACAGCCCGTGGTGGTTTCTCATTCTGAGTAAATGCCCCAAACACCAAGCTTTAAATGACCCTTCACAACACTGATTCCATATTCCATCCCTGACCTCATCTCCCATGTTTGTCTCTCGCTGTATTTACTGATTATTGAGTCATTCACTCATCTAAATTAATAAGTAAGATTTTCATATTTTAAGTTCCTCAAGGACCTTGTTTAAGTCCGTGATTTCCCATCACCTACTCCCAAATAGCGTGTCGCACACAGTGGCTATTAAACAAGTACTTCTTGAATTAGTGCCATGCAGTAATTGCGTGTTTTCTTCTCTTGTGACTTTTCCAGGGGACGGTTTACATGCACACTGATGGCGCAGAGCCAGCGCTAGATAAAGTCCTAGAAGCCTCTGATGGGAAAGTTCAGGCAATGGACTTCATCACACCTGGAACCAAGCATTTCCTGGTAAGAAACGGTCTACTGGAACACTGTAGGATACAAATTGTTGTATCTCAAGGTTCAAACTCCTATCCACATGTAACTGAGTATCTTTAGACCAACTCTTTGGTAGGCAAAGATAGTCGAAACCCACATTCAAAGAAAGAGATATTCTGAAAGGCGTATCTCAAAGATATTGGATTGATAATAACGTTCCAAAAGTGGGAGCTCCGGGACCAGCTGGTTATCTGCTAAACATTTAAGGGAAACAATACCAACTCTCCGCAATGCCATTTAAAAGTTACAAGCAGAAGGAATTCTTCCCAACTCTTTCTCCAAAGATTTCCTTTGACACCTAAGCCAGAGAAAACACAAGAGGAGTAAACCATGGGTGACT
Source organism: Mesocricetus auratus (assembly GCF_017639785.1). Classification (NCBI taxonomy): domain Eukaryota; kingdom Metazoa; phylum Chordata; class Mammalia; order Rodentia; family Cricetidae; genus Mesocricetus; species Mesocricetus auratus. Next base: position 13,675,169 of record NW_024429182.1, read on the forward strand.
GTCTATCCTGAGTACAGAGACAAACATCCTCCGTTAAATACTGCAATGCATGAGAACAACTGCATACCTCAGGGTGATTTATTGCAAGCATGCAACACCGAAACACTGATCCTCATCAAATAATCAATTAATGTAATCCATCACATCACAGCTAATCATCATAGGCTAAAGAAGAAAATATCATATCAGTCAGTGAAGCAGTCAACAACATCTATCACCCACTTACAATAACAATATTTCAAAGATAAATAGACTAGAGCTGCTCCCTGTGGTAAGAAGATCTACAAAATGCCTAATTCCTAATCAATACCACACTGAAAGTCTGAGCTTATACAGCAAGATCTTTTAAAAGAGTAAAAGGTACCCAGACTGGAAAGAAATAAAACCACCTCTGTTCTCAGGTGACAGGTGACATGATTTCCACTATAGAAAATCACAAACAATTGGCACTGAGTAATCATAGCAAGACTGCAGAAGAAACAGTTAACACAAAAAGAGATCAACTGTTTTCATACATACCAAAAAAAACGAGCAATTAAAATTTGAAATTAAAAACACAATACTGTTTGTGTTAGTACCAATAAAATGAACTAGGTGTACTAACAAAACATGGGTACGATGTATATGAGAAAATCCACAAAACTCTGATAAAAGAACCATAACGATTATCTTAATCTATGGAGATGTGTCACCCTGACATGAATAAGAAGCTTTGGTTTTGTTAGCGTGTCACTTCTTAAGTTGAGCTACATACTTAGTATAATTCTCATCAAAATATCAATAAGTTATTTTGTAAAAATTGATTGTGTGTAAAATTTACATAGCAATGCAAAAAAAATCAATAAACTATTGAAGGAGGCACCAGTGCAATACTGAGAAATAAATACAGTTAGGACTGATTCTAGAATAAGAAGACTGGTGTTTGTGAGAGAGTAAAGTAATAGATAAATGTAATAGAAAACAGAGCCCCCAAATGAAGTCACATGAATATGATCAAGTCATTTTCTTTTGCTACGGACTGTGAGAGCTCAGATGACAAATCACAAAGTTTACCCACTGGGATCACGCATTCTGATGGAAGAGGCCCACACACAGGGTGGGGGGAGTGTTTGTTTCATGAATAGTCACTGCGCTTACCATTAATTCCCTGTGGAGACATAGCACTCCCTTTCAATGGTGGGATTCATCCCCAAAACTCCAGCAATGTATCCATCATTTACTGGGCACATTTTCCCTTACGCATTGGTATATTGGATGGCTCCTCCCCAGCAATGCCTGACTCTGGAATAAATTAATCACAGTCAATACCCTTACTCTCTCAACCAGGTCTTTGTATAAACTTAGAAATCTACTTCCCCTGCAGTTATCTTCCTTGACAGACAGTTGGTCAATGTTAGCATCCAGGCAAAGACACTTCAATTGAGACATTCACAGATGCCCAAGGACAAGAATTATGGCATGTCTAAAGTTGTTGAGCCATAGCTCTCAGAGAGAGAACAGGAGGGTCCTGGATTCTCACTGCCCGCAGATAGGAAAGTGCTGTCCCAAGCTAACCTCACGTTAACCTTAAAGCACGTGTATTCCTCACTTGCCATCTACTAACAGAACATCTGTGTCTGAAAGTCATCACGGTGCACTGCGCCCTCCCTGTCTGGTCACAGTCGTGCTTCTATGGCCTTAGGACCTTATGCTATCATGCCTATAGCTCTGCCTTTATCATTTAACTTAGAAATGTGCTCCTGACCAATGAAAAACTAACTATAAATGCTTATCCTTTGCTTCAAACCTCTGGGGGAAGAGAGTTTTGGGATGAGGAGACTAGAGAGGTAATGGCTGGAGGGAGAAGCTGGCAGAAATTAACAGAAATGTAGAAGACAAAGAAAAACAAGAGAAGAAGAAGAAGAAGAAGAAGAAGAAGAAGAAGAAGAAGAAGAAGAAGAAGAAGAAGAAGAAGAAGAAGAGGAAGAGGAAGAGGAAGAGGAAGAGGAGGAGGAGGAGGAGGAGGAGGAGAGGAAGAACAAGAACAAGAAGAAGGAGAAGGAGAAGGAGAAGGAGAAGGAGAAGGAGAAGAAGAAGAAGAAGAAGAAGAAGAAGAAGAAGAAGAAGAAGAAGAAGAAGAAGAAGAAGAAGAAGAAGAAGAAGAAGAAGAAGAAGAAGAAGAAGAAGAAGAAGAAGAAGAAGAAGAAGAAGAAGAAGAAGAAGAAGAAGAAGAAGAAGAAGAAGAAGAAGAAGAAGAAGAAGAAGAAGAAGAAGAAGAAGAAGAAACATGAGATGAGGACAGGATTCAGGATATGGGAGCAGAAGCAGGACAATAAAGAGCACATGCACAGAAAGAACGTGGTGGTGTAAGAAGATTCTTTTCCACAGCCCTCGGAGTTAGATACTACACTTACTGTGGTATCTCTTTTTGACCCTGAGCAAAAATCTTTGTGGCTGGACCATAAAGTTTTCGATAATTTTTGAGAAAGAGTTTTGCTGAGTTTCCCAGGATGGCCTTGAACTTAAAATACTTATACCTCAACGCCCCCCAAGTTTTCTGGGATTATAGTTAAGGCCAACACTGACATTTGACAAAGTGGCAAAGGCAACTCAGTAAAAATATTACCACCTTTTCAACAAAGATGATGAAACAATTCATTTCTGCTTACAATGACCTCTAATGCACCAGCCATGGTAGACACACACACACACACACACACACACACACACACCACACACACCACACACACACCACACACACACCACACACACACACACACACACACACACACACACACACACACCACACACACACACACACACACACACACCACACACACCACACACACCACACACACACACACACACACACACACACACACACACACCACACACACACACACACACACACACACACACACACACACCACACACACACACACACACACACACACACACACACACACACACACACACACACATACACACACACCACACACACACACACACACACACACACACACACACACACACACACACACACACACACACACACCACACACACACACACACACACACACACACACACACACACACATACACACACACACACACACACACACACACACACACACACCACACACACACACACACTCACACACACACACTCACACACTCACACACCACACACGTCATTTTAAATATTTTGAACCCAGATGCAAATTCTTATATTTTCCAAAAGAATCAAAATCAACAACTGTAGACAAATGTAAAGGCTAAATTATAAAATGATGAAAAATCTGAGTTACCTTGGGCTTGATGGTAAATGCTTTAGCTACAATTACAGTCTACGGACGGAAAAATTGGGAGGCAGCCCTTGACCAGATCATCCGCTCTGCGAAAGACCTCCAGAGTAGAAAGCCCTAGGCACAGCCTCTGTTGAGGGATGGGAAACACAGCTGACAAAGGACCAGGGTCTCAGATCTGCAGAGATCATTTGGGATTCAGCAGTGAGAGTGCACACTTGTGCAGAAAACTGGGAATCAGTGTGGCAGTTCCTCAGAAAACTGGGAATCAATCCACCCCAAGCCCCAGCTATACCACTCTTGGGCATCTTTTACCCTAAGGAAAATTGCTCAACCATGTTCATAGCAGCATTATTCATAGTAGCCAGAACCTGGAAACAACCTAGATGGCCCTCAACCAAAGAATGGATAAAGAAAATGAGGTACATTTACACAACGGAGTATTATTCAACCACTGAAAACAAGGACACCAGGAAATGTGAAGGCAAATGGATGGAACTAAAAAAAATCCTGAGTGAGATAACCCAGACCCAGAAAGACAAACATGATATGTACTCATAAGTGGATATTAGCTGTAAAATAAAAGATAATTATAATACAATTCACAGACCTTGAAAGGCTAAATAACAAAGAGAGCTCAAAGAGGGATACATGGATCTTCCTGGGAAGGGAAATAGATTTTCTGAGTGACTGGGGGCAGGTGAGGACATGAAGGATAAGATGAGGGGGGACAGAAGGGGAGAGTACTGAAAGAAACAACTGGAAAGGGGAGCCATTTGGGGGTTCGATAGAAATTTAGTGTCAGGGAAACTCCCAGGAATCTACAAGGATGACCCAGCTAAGATTCCTAGCAATAAGGGATATGTAGCCTGAACTGGCCATCTCCTATAACCAGGCAAGACTTCCAGTGGAGGGATTGGGCACCAACCCAGCCACATAACCTTCAACCTGCAATCTGTCCTGGCTACAAGATATGCTAGATTAATGGTGGCACAGAAACTGTGGAAGTGACCAATTACATTTCAGCCTGAAACTCATACCACAAGAGTGAACCTACCCCTGACACTGTCTGGCGCACCAGGACCCAGAAGCTGGAAGACCTAGAGACCTAGGATAGAACCAAATATGACTGGCAAAAAAAAATCAATGAACTGACTCCTAATGATATTCTGCTAAACTCATAGATTGTTACCAAGTCCAATTGTCGTCAGATTGGCTTCACCCAGCAACTGATGTGCAGATCCACAGTCAAACATTAGGTGGAGCTCTGGGAATACTGCTGAAGAGACAGAGGAAGGATTGTAGAAGCCAGAGGGCTCAAGGGCATCACAAGAAAACCCACAGAAACAGCCAACAGGGGCTCATGGTGGCTCACATAGTCTGAAACAACTAGGGGGCCTGCAGGGGACTGATCTAGGCCCTCTGCACATATGTTACAGTTGTGTAGCGTGGTCCTCTTGTGGGACTCCTAACAGTGGGAGCAGGGGCTGCCTCTGACTCTTTTGCTGGCTTCTGGGGCCCTGTTGTCTTGCCTAGCCTTACAATGAGGAGAGGTGCTTAGTCTTACTAAACTTGATATGTCATGTTTTGCTGATATCCATGGGAGGCCTGCCATTTTCTGAATAGAAACAGAGGAGGGAGGAAATGGGGGGGAGCAGAGCAGGGTCAGGTGAGGGACTAGGAGGGGAAGCTTAGGTCAGGATATAAAATAAATAGAAGAAAGTAAACAACTTTGCTCAGAAACAGGCAAAAAAAAAAGGGGGGAGTATGCATAGGCTCCACACCCAAGAAGACATATGGATGGATGGAAAGTCAGTGCATGATAAGATGCTAGGAAACTGCGTGCTCAGGCAATGAGACGCTCCCGCCTATCAGAATGTCTAAAATGTAAAATGCTGGCAATGACAGAAGGTTGCTGCAGAGTCGCCGAGGCACACGCTCATTGTGCATGGGTACAGCCAATTTGGAAGATGGTTTGTCTGTTTCTTTCAACACTAGGCAGGTGCCATATGCTCGGGGGCCTATACTTCTTAGTGTGGATCCAAATGAGCTGAAAACATAACGCCGTCCAAAAATAAGCTGCCTGAGAATGTTTATAGCAGCAGTGTTCGTAATGGCCCAGACTTGGAAAGCAGCTGAGGTGCCCATCCGCCAGTGAATGGAGACACTGTGGGGCAGTCGTACAATATGCTGTTGCTCAGTAATAAAAAGAAGTTAAGTTGTCAAGACGCCGAAAGACTTGGACGGGTCATAAATGTACGGTGCTAAGTGAAAGAAGCCAGTGTGGGAAAGCCTATGTGCTGTATGACTCTAACATGATGTTCTGGAAAAAGCTAAGCCATGGAGACAATAAAAACTATCAGTGGCTGTCGGGGCTGTGTGGATAGAGGCAGGAACAGACAGGAGGAGAACTTTTAAGGCAGAGAAACTGTCCTTTCTATGTACAGTGCTGGTGAATGCTTGCCATTACACACTCATCGAAACTCTCAGAATGAGCAACACAAAGGTTGAAGGAACCCTGATGTAAAGTATAGATACCAGCCAGGAACTATCAGTGTACATGAAGGCTGCAGCCCACGCTCCACTCTGATGTAAAGTATAGACACCAGCCAGGAACTATCAGTGTGCATGAAGGCTGCAGCCCACGCTCCACTCTGATGCAAGCTGTTAGCAACAGAGAACTGGGGGGCAGAGGGGGGCCACCAAACTTGCTGCTCAAAACTTCTATAGTCCTAAAAAGAGCTCTAAAACTAAAAGAATTTTAAAAGAACAATATATAGCCGGGCGGTGGTGTGTGTGTGTATGTGCTTGTGTGCATGCATGCGTGAGTGCTTGTGTGCATGCATGTGTGTGTGCAGAGTGTCCTTCTCTTGTAAAGGTGACAGATTCCACTCAGTTCCAGTTAAGAGAGTTGCTGACATGCAAGAATTTTGGTTCTAAAATACCATCATCTGGATATTTGTAAGAAATATCTCAAATTTTGAATGTCAGCAACTAAATTTAAAAAAAAAAACAGGGCTGGCGGTGGTGGCACACGCCTTTAATCCCAGCACTCGGGAGGCAGAGGCAGGTGGATCTCCGTGAGTTCGAGGCCGGGCTGGACCAACAGCCTCCAAAACAATACAGAGAAACCCTGTCTCGTAAAAACCAAAAAAAAAAAAAAAAAAAAAGAACAATATATAATTTCCTGTTTCTATGACTTAATCATTATCATTAGGCAGTGGTTCCATTGAGTTTCCAGAGGATTTTTATTTGAAGTGTGATTGTGGGTGGGGGAAATGTTTATTTTACCTTATTTTTATGTGTGTGGGTGTTTTACCTACATATAAGATTGTGCACACATATGTGTCTGGTCCTTTAAAAGACCAAAAGAGGACATTAGATCCCTTGGAACTGGAATTATAGAGGGTTGTAAACTGTCATGTGGGTGTTGGGAACCAAGCTTCAGTCCTCAGGAAGAGCAGCCAGTTCTCTTAACCACTGAGCCACATTTTCTATCTGTTATTTCACTTTTCTTAACCTAGTTGTGCTATTTAAATTGTATAGCTTGTTTGGGCCTGCCTGTGTTCTTATGGCCCTGGACTGACTGAAGACATCCACGGGCCCACCTCGTGTCACGAGGTGCTGGGCAGGCAGACACCGTCATGATGAGCAAATACATGGAGAAGAAATGGGAGAGAGAAGCAGACCAGTTCATGTGTTGTGGAAAGAGACGGAACTGAAGCCGCAAAGGCTTTAAGGAACAGGCTGATGCAGGTAGCCTGCTCGCCTCCTGGGACCATTGTGACATCTGGGCCAGGCTGCTGCTGAAGGCCACATCTGGATCCATGGCCCTATGGCATCCAAGGTCTGTGTTACTATCTGTGTCATAGAAGCCATGCATGTTGAAATCCAAGGGCCATGCTGAGCCGGCATCTCCCTTCCCTGGCCCTGGAGAGCTGGCCCTGCCCCTCCAGAGATGTGGCCCCACACTGGAGAAGGCCTCGCCCCTTACCATGGGCATGGGAGAGTTGACCCCCGTGCCATGGGTGTAGAAGAACTGGCTTTGCCCCTCACCTGAGGGGAGTGGTCCCAGCAGCCCAGACTGGCCAAATCAGCTACCACCCAGACCCACACCCAGAGCTCTGAGTTGGCCCACCTCGACATCTACCCAATCTATGACCTGCTTGATTGAGTTCATGAAGGGACAAGTCCTGTAGGGCTACAGCCAAAGGATCTCCACAATATGGGGCAACAGCAGGATACATGAGAGAAGTCTCGGTAAGGGAACAGTATTGTACAAGAAGTCAGAGGCCTTGACCCCACCAGCAACTCATTGAGATGAACACTGCAAGTAAGACTTAGTGAACCTAAGGGTGTGTTGCATGGAACAGCGCCCAGTGCCACCGAGACAAAGAGGTTTGGAGAGGTCGGAAAGACAGAGGAGGAGGGAACTGGGTTTTGTAGTTGCTGTTGTTTGTTTGCTTGGTTTGGTCTTAACTAATATTAAAAAAAGATGAATTTTCTTTTGGGGGAATGCTACAGGATGAGAGGCTGATATGGAGAGACTAAGAAATGAGCAAGATTGGGGTACATGATGCGAAATTCCTAAAAACTCAATAAAAATTATGTTAAAAAGGATAGCTTGTTTTATTTCTTTCATTTTTATTATGTATTTTGTGTGTGTGTATGTGTGTGTGTGTGTATGTGTGCACACGCATGCACGCGTGCACATGTATGCCCTCACATGAGGGGGTCAGAGGACAATTTGTGGGAGTTGGTTTTCTCCATCCACAATGTGGGTCCCTGGATCAAATTCAGGTCATCAGGCTTCATAGAAAGTGTCTTTACCCACTGAATTTATCTTTACTCTGTAGGCCTGGCTTGTGGAGAACTCGTTATATAGACTAGGCTGGCCTCAAACTCACAGAGCTTGACCTCCTTTTGCCTCCCAAGTGCTGAAGATAATTGTTTTAAAACCACGAAAGGAACCCAAGTACGACAGTTTGTGCCTGTAATCCTAGCATGGGGGAAGGAGGCAGGGGGATGTAGGTGGAGTTTTTCGTCCCACCGTCCCACTCCCAAATAACCACACAGAGACCTAATGTTAATTATAAATGCTCAGCCAGTAGCTTAGACTTGTTTTCAGCTAGCTCTTCTAACTTAAACTGACATTTACATGAATTTATGTGCTCCCCTGAGGCCTGTTTACCTCATGGATGCACTTCCCATCCTGCCGGCTCTGCCTCCCATGGTGCCTCCTCATGACTCCAGACTGCCCCTCTCCTCCAGCGTTCTCTTAGTTTGGCTGTTGCACCTAACCTTATCCTGTCTCGCTATAGGCCAACCAGCTTCCTTACCAAATGAATCACAGTGGCATATAGTCACACAGTGTAAACGGGGATTGGGAGTTCAAACCTTGCCTGAGTTATTTATGAAACCTTGTTTCACGGAGACTGAGAAAGGGGGAAGAGAGAGAACAAAACAGGATAAAGAAAGGGAAATAGTTAATATTGCTTCAGAAAATAAGAATTCAATTGAATTTATAAATTATTAATAACCTACACAAACAGTGAAGCTTTCAGCTGACCCCCCAGGTTAGCACACTGGGTGATTAACATGTGCTCCCATAGGAGAGTCTAATGGTCCATTCAGGGTTACCTTTCTTTCTCTTACAGACGCTCACAAATACAGGGGAAGTTGCTATTTTGTGGATAGAGGACTGCACTTTTGTCAGCAGGATTTTGCTGGGAACTCCAGTAAGTGTACCTGATAAAGTCAGTTTAAAATACTTATTCTAACCCCACTCACATTTCTATTTCACATGTCAGTGGTCTGTGGAAATCCTCGATACTACATTGTTTCAGCCACACAGAGTTGAAACCCTGATATAATCATACCCACCTGGCACAATGCCAGCCTCACAGCACAGTATTGGGGAAGGGAACCATCCTGTAGGAGGAGGATGAAGACACAGCAGAAGTTCCCCTCTCTGAAGGTCTGGAGGAGTGTCTTCTAAGGGAGTAATCCCTGTGAAATCAACATAAGCTCAGCCCTGAAAATGGGTCACATTCATCCTACTAAGCCCTAGGAATTATGGGAGATGATTTCTCAGTGGATATTCAAGGCTTTTATAGAAGGAGGACATCTAGATGCCAGCTGGCATTCACCCATGACACATTCCTCAACATGCCATCACTTCTGCACAATTCACAGTACATTCTGCATAAAATAATGTAAAAATATAAGGACCTAATTAATAATAGTAGTGCTAGATGTTTCCCATTGCATCTTAGAAGGGGGGAGAAGTCCAGTCTCCAAAATGTCAATTATAAAAGATGTTGATCAATTACGTAAGACACGATACTACATATTGTGCCATATGTTACAAGTTGCAAAAAAAAAGTATGATACCTTCCCTCCCAGAAAGGTAGCAATAAAAAGTCTTTTCTACAAAGCCACAAAATATAGAATACTGCATAATCTGTGTGCCAAAAGCTTATATGTATCAATTTCTATGAGAACTTCTAGAACTAAAGAGACTTCCACATCCATGTCTGCAGACGAGAAGCGAGTGTATAACAACCCCCCCAGGAGGCTGTGTAACCAGGATTCACCCTGATCCTCTTGGACAAGACGGAATACAGCCACCATCAGAAGGCCTTGGCCAGCCTTCACTGAACTCCAAGCCAGGCCTGATACATGGCCATAGGCCAGCCTTTGCTTGGGAGCCATGGGTCTTTTTTTATGGTAGATTCCACTGCACTTCAGAGAAAGGATCATTGGACAGACCCAGTGATGCTGTTTCCCTGTGAACACTTCAGGTTGTGGTTATCAAGAAGCCCAACCCAGCACCACCATGGCTAGATGCCGGTACTGAGGAAGCTTCCCTTGTCACCTGTGAGAGGACATGAGTCCCTTGGTTATTGCTATTTAGAGTCACTCACTTTAGCTCTAGAATAGAGGAGAATTTCAGTTGATAATTTGAGGGGCATTACACATGCACGCACGCGCGCGCGCACGCGCACACACACACATACACACACACTACAGAGGTCCTGTAAAGGCTTTCCATTAATATGTAGTAACAAAAACCCACTGAAGGGAGCCAGGTACAGGCACATGCTGGGAGAAGGGAGGAAGGCACGGTGACTGAAATGCCTGCTGTGCGGGCATAAGGACCAGGATCTCCAACACCTATGTAACTACTGTGCAGGTGTGATGGCCACCTGTGCTCCCAGTGTAGGGGAGGCAGAAACGCGCCTCTGGAGAGCAAGCTGGCTGTCTGGATTAGCTGGGCCAGCAAGCCCTGGGTTCAAGCCTTGGTATATAAGGTGGAGAGTGTAAAGGAAGATACCTGACGGTCACCTTTGGCCTATTAAAAAAATTAAAGGCCCACTTGGTTAAAAGAATGCCCTGTTCTGAGAGTCAGAGCCCTGAGTGCTCATCTGGACACTGTCACCAGCCCAGTCTTACTTGTCATTGTCCTTACATCGACAGATAAATCTCCATCTGCATCCATGTTCCCCTGTGACACTACAGCTTAGTTCTCTTTAATACCTCTCTAGATTCTGTCATTCTAGTTTAGCATAAAATACCACATAGATACTCCTGTAGCTGCTTATGCAATTGGTCCGGTTCAGGAATGTTGCCTTTCTGAAAAGAAATATGTACCACAACAACCTTGCAGGCTTCTCAAAAATTCTAAGCATTTGAGGTGGGGTGGGGGTTGGGCAGAGGATGAAACAGCCGACCCGGAGCATGCTAAATGCAAGCCTGACAAAGCCCAGCTGCATGGGCAGCCCAGTAGGTTTCTTGTATGTGTAGCAAGGTCATTCTCTGGGGTTTATGTTAAACAGGCGACAACTCTAGCATGCTGCCCTTCCTCCTCGTCGGCTGTCGTGGGGACAGTGGATGGCTACCTACACTTCCTGGACATCCATAACGTGGAGTCCCCTCGGGTGATTAGCAAGTCCTTCCTGTCCGAGTCACCAGTGAAGATCCTGGTGTAAGTATCTCCTACTCTGGCCACACCATCATCAAGTCTGTCGATAGGGGGCTCCAGAGAAGCAGCCTCGGGTTTTCAGTTTTGCAGTTTTAATTGTTTTGAACACTCACTCGGTTCAGCATTCAAAAAGTACAAAGGAGCCTACAGGAGAAAGTCTCTCATGCACAGGTCCCTCCTGGAAGCAGCCTATTACCTGTTTGCAATGTCACTTTTCAAAGACATTTTTATTCACAAATAAACAAAAAGACCTGTTCACTTACATGGTCTTCAAATAATGAGAGGCTGCCGTGTGCTCTTGTGTGAGGCTGGAGGGCAAGCTCTTTGTGTGAGGTGGTGAACGTGTGCCAGGCGTTTCCTCAGATGCCAGCCGCCTTGTTTGGGGGGAGGGGACTCTCACTGGTCTGGAACTCACTGATTAGGCTAGAGATCTCGTCTCCGCCTCTCTAGCCCTGAGGTCATGTACAGAGGCCACTGTGGTTTTTTCCAGGCAGGTTCTGGGGCTTAGACTCTGGTCCCCATGCTTGAGGGACAAGCACTTTATCAACTGAGCGGTCTCCCATGCAGGCCCTGTGCAGGCTGCCAGTCTCTGTGAGTTCATATGAGTGTCAGGACCGCTGTGTTCAGAAGGCCTTGTTTCCTGGTATTCCCCCACCCTCTCAGGCTTTGACAATCCTTTCCACCTCCTCTTCCACAGGGCTCCGTGAGCCCTAAGGGGAGGGGCTTTATGGAGACATCCCAGTTAGGACATCCCGAGGTCTCTCACTCTCTGCACACTGTCAAGTTGTGGGTCTCTGTGTCTGTTCCCATCTGCTTCAGGAGGAAGCTTCCTGATGGTGACGTAGCAAGGCACTGATCTCTGAGTACAGCAGAGTGTCATTAGGAGAACGTACCCATAAAATGTGTTAGGGTTTCCCTCGGGTCTCTGACTTACCTTGTTTCAAGTTTTTGGCCAGGGATGGATTCCATCTCATGGATGGGTATTGTGTGGGAATCAGGGTTCATTAGTCTCAGTACAGGTTAAGGGAAGTTTATTCAGGGAGGTTACACTCATTCAAGAGGGACGGTGACCGCCACAGGTTCCAGCTCCAAGGATCCACCCAGGCTGTTGTCTGTGATCCGACCTGAAGCAAGAGAGAGCGCTGGGGTCCGGGACCCCAGATCTAGCCCTGCCCTTTGTCACATCCACACCTGTAAGCACCCCAAACGGGTGTGGTCAGTACTACAGGCGTGGGTGGGCGGATACCTCACTACAGGCGTGGGTGGGCGGATACCTCACTACAGGTGTGGGTGGGCGGATACCTCACTACAGGCGTGGGCGGACGGATACCTCACCACAGGTGTGGGCGGATACCTCACCACAGGTGTGGGTGGGCGGATACCTCACCACAGGTGTGGGTGGGCGGATACCTCACCACAGGTGTGGGCGGATACCTCACCACAGGTGTGGGCGGATACCTCACCACAGGTGTGGGTGGGCGGATACCTCACCACAGGTGTGGGTGGGCGGATACCTCACCACAGGTGTGGGCGGATACCTCACCACAGGTGTGGGCGGACGGATACCTCACCACAGGTGTGGGCGGACGGATACCTCACCACAGGTGTGGGCGGACGGATACCTCACCACAGGTGTGGGCGGGCGGATACCTCACCACAGGTGTGGGCAGATACCTCACCACAGGTGTGGGTGGGCGGATACCTCACCACAGGTGTGGGCGGGCGGATACCTCACCACAGGTGTGGGTGGGCGGATACCTCACCACAGGTGTGGGCGGACGGATACCTCACCACAGGTGTGGGCGGGCGGATACCTCACCACAGGTGTGGGCGGGCGGATACCTCACCACAGGTGTGGGCGGATACCTCACCACAGGTGTGGGTGGGCGGATACCTCACCACAGGTGTGGGTGGGCGGATACCTCACCACAGGTGTGGGCGGATACCTCACCACAGGTGTGGGTGGACAGATACCTCACTACAGGCGGGCCTTAAATGCAGCCGCACGCTGGTCAGCTACTGCCTCGAGCTTTTGCCACTGCTGCATGGCACATCTTGAGGGGGTCACCACTGCAGATTTAAGGGTTCGTGGCGGGGTTGGTGGTTACCTTTCAGTGCTGTGAACACTCGCCAATAGGGGTGGCGGCGCTACGTAGGCACGAGCCTGATGTCTCCGTGTTCAAGGTGTCGTATAGGTACCGCCTTCAGCAATAGGGCTTTGCTGTCAGTTTGTGGAGAGCAACAAATAGCCTTGACAATAGTTTGGATTGCTTGGGGGTTCCCATAAGGTCCCTTTGGCCAACAACTTGATTAGATGTAACCCATTCCCAGTACTGGAAGTTTCATTTGGTGACAAGAGATGGCCAGTTGGGGCTCTGTCTCCTACATAATTTGGCCATTTCCTTTAGATTGTCTTCATATATGTATGTATTTTAGGAAGCCTCTACCGTATCAGGTTTTCATATGACCCTCCCCCAAGGGTCCTTAGTTTTAGCAATCCTTCCTCACATTTCTTCCCTCCCTTCCCTTTTCCCTCCCTCTCCCTATTGGATCCTCCTATCCCAATCTCCCCTGTCATCTATCCAGAACTGTCTAGTCTATTTTCCCCTGCTAAGGAGATCCATGCATTGAAGAGGTCTCTCACCTCCATGGTTATGTTTGCTTTCAGTTTTTCTTTTTTAAAAAATCTGTTATAAATGGGATATTTTTCCAAATTTATTTTTCAGCACTCTTTTATTGGTATACATAAAAGTGACTGGATTTTGTGTGAAGATTTTATATTGTTACTTAGTTAGTTAGTTACTTACCTATGGGGAAGGGCCTAGGTCCTGCCCTGGATGAAGTGACAGACTCTGGATATCCCCCCAAGGAGAGCCTTACCCTCCCTGGGGAATGATGTGGGGATTGGGCTGGGAGTGAGGGGTGGGAGTGGGGCTGGTGGAGGGAGAAGGGGGGAACCATGATTGACATTTGAAGCATGCACGTTTCTAATTTAAATAAAAAACATACAGAAATTTTAAAAAAGTGTTACCTAATCAAAGAGTTTTCTGGTAGAATCCATAGGGACCTTCAAGTATAATATCATGTGACTTGCAAATAGGATATTTTGGTTTCTTCATTTCCTATTTGTATCCATTTTATTTCATTCTCTTGTCTTACTGTCCTAATGACTTTTGGTGTTGCATTAAATAGAGTGGAGGGAGTTGGCATCCTTTTTGCTTTCCAAGTATTAGTAGAAATGTTCAACGTTGCCCAAATATTAGAATTTGGAGTATGGGTTTGTCATATGTAGTCTTTATTATTTATACACAGATATGTTCCTTGAGTTCCTTGGATTGTTTTTCTAGAACTTTTGTTATGAAGGGACATTGAACTTCATCAAAGTCCTTTCTGTGTCCATTGAGGTGATTAGGTGATTTCATTGAGTCATTTGTGTGTTGTTTTGCATGTGTTATTTTGCATATGTTGAATATATCTGGCATCTCCAAGATTAAACCGCTTTATTCGTGATGTCTAAACTGCCCATGCTGACCTCTGTGGGCTCCAGCACAGAGGAAGCTGGAGTGACTTCCCTCTTAGTTTCCTGCTCTTCTGTACTATGTCTTCTTGGGAGGCCACTATTTCCCAGACCTCCTCTTCCTCTTATCCTCTGATTCATATTCTATTCTTTTCTACTCGGAGGAACTCATAGGAATGTCTCACTGTGTCCCTCCCCTGTGTTCGTGTGGCAGTTGTAAGGTACCGAAATGTCACACCCATCACTGGTAAATCTCTGCCAGCACATTCTACCAATTTACCTGAGCGTTTTTTGGTTTGCTGGATGTTGGGTTTTTTCTTTTTCTTTGTTTTCTGTGCTGAGGATTGAACCCCAAGCCTCGTGAATGCTAGTCAAGCCCTTTACCACTGAGCGACATCTCCAGCTCTCCTGAGTCTTCTTGATTCTATATTTGTAAGTTACATTTGGGATAGCATTGGCTCAGAGGGGAATGACTACATCAACATGTAGATGTAGATTTTTATAAGGTCAGAGAATATTTTAAAATCACAAGCCCTATTGGTGGGTATGCAACCTAATTGTAGATGGCCTGCCTTGTGTGCGTAAGACCCTCAGTTCCTCCGCAGAACCACAAAACAAAGGAATACATAGGTAAATGCCACTGGCTGTAAGCGTAGCTGCTTTTGAATGTGTTTCTGTGGTCAAGCATCCTGCAAGCTGACGAAACAAGCATGATCTGGACATTTGATTTCTTCTCTCCTAGTTACGACCAGCGAGGACTTTTTCTGTTAGTTGGTACAGTGGAGGGAAACATCTTTGTTCTCGATGCCAAACCCTCAAGATCGTTTCAGATTTTTGGATACACTGGTATGCTACAGCGTATTTGTCTGTTTAAAATTTAGATCACTTTACGACAAAGAATTTAAGCTAAAATTTTTAATTAGAGCAAAAACAATTGTATATGTTATATTTTTCTGAAAAGGAATACTTTAAATAGCAGTTAAATTCCCACATTATATTTAGAGAAATTTGGACTAGTAGAGTTGTCTGATGTAACTGATACTAAAAAGTTTTCTATCAACTACTGAATGAGTTAGTGGATTATCTAAACACTTTGATATTATAAGGAGAGGAAAAGCTGGGAATCCAACAGAGAACCCCCTCACCTCTCACTGAAACTACAAGCAGAGTATGAAGCGGTGAAGAAAACGCAGGGTGTTCCAAGTAGGCAGGGGCCTGCACCAGCCCCTCCCGAAACAGCTCCAGGAAGACAGAATGGGCGAAAGTTCAGACAAGTGTGGTTAGGCCGGCTCAGGAGTCCCCGCATGTTGCTCAGTCAGCAGGTGTTCTGAGAGACAGACAGATGGGTCGCGGAGGGAACGGGTGAGAAAACAGAGTCAGTACATGGTAAGATGATGCCATAAGCTTACAGAGGTTGGCAGCTTGTGCGACAACTGCCAAGAGCAAGGGAAGCAGAAGCATCAAAGGGAACGCAGGGGTTGGAAAGCAGTGATGGGTGGTGTGCTGTCGTAATGGGCTCAGAATCCCAGTGGGACCTGAGACTGAGCCTTGCATCCCAGCGATGCCAGGAAACGAAGGGAGATGATGGAAATAAATAAGAAAAGGTAAGAGAAAGACCGAGTAAGGCCCAGGATGAGGTCATTGCAATGGAATTTTCTGGGATGTTCGCAGTCTTCCTGGTTATGGAAGGTAGAAACCATGTTGCTGAGTGCCTTGCAGGGAGGAAGAAATTGGTTGTACTGTCCAGTGTTGGGTGAGAGGTTAAATATGGCATGGCATAGGTCAGTGAGCAGGATTTCCCAAGGACCAAACCCAGAATCAGGTGCATTTCCACTACATATGACATGATGCCAAGAGTGCCGGTGTGTGAGGCTGCCCAGTGTCAGAGCCCTGGGACTGGCTGGCGTAACTGCTCCAAGAGCCAGGACATGAGCACACAGGGTACAGACGAGACGGACAAAGATGGCACACTCACGAAGGCACTCCTGTTGGGCACAAGCAGGACTAAACCCACCTGTCTGGAAAATGCAATTCAGACTTCTAATCAGAAAAATACCCTTTCAGTCCATCAGAAGTGTCCCATTGTAAAAATCAGTTAATACAATTTGCTACTCGCACTGAGTGAAGAACAGTGTCTCTATTTTGACACGTGAAAACATAACTTGATGTGAGTGTGTGTGTGTGTGTGTGTGTGTGTGTGTGTGTGTGTGTGTGTACAAAATGTTAACAAAAGACCATATCGAGAATTAGGGGAAAGTAGAACCTCTTATATCTTAATTAGAATGACTCAAGATTCTTTAAACTCAAGCGATGACCCATTGACTTTCAGAGACCAGCAAAGACATTCTGCAGATATCCACGGTGTCCCTCCCAGGGTCAGATGTGGTGGAGGTGCTGGTGCTGTACCCACTTCCGGAAACAGGGAGAAGCAGGCTGGAGCACTTCACCCTGCCTACCGTGCTACCACAAGGTGACATAAAACAAGCAGCCCCGCCCCTTCTTCCTGGCCCAGACCAGCTGCTATAGTTATTTCCTAGTTTCTTTTGGTTTGGTATTCTTCTGGCAAAGAGGTGATCAACTGGCTGCCCTCTGCGAGTCTTTAAAAAAAACAATCCCAGCACTTGGGAGGCAGAGGCAGACGGATCTTTGTGAGTTTGAGGCCAGCCTGGTCAATAGAGCAAGTTCTAGGGCAGCCAGGGCTGTTATACAGAGAAACCCTGTCTCAACTCCCCCAAAACAAACAATCAAAAACCGAATACCAGTGGGGGCAGTCACTAGGCAGTGTGAAACGTGGACTTTCCTCCATGCCTCGGAACTCAGGAGTATTCATTTGACTTTTTATTTTTTTAATAAAAGGAGAGAAACAAGCTCAGCTGCATGTCAAGTCATTTTGTGATGACTCTTGTTCTACTGTTTTAAATACTCACAGTTGAATTCAGATGTTTTACAGTATGGCTACCTAAAATTATAAAACCAGCTTACTGTATTAGAAGGCCTGAGGAAACAGATACTTTTTGTCTCAGATGATGAATCTATCTAGCTAGAAATTTTGCAAATATAGAATTACAGAAAATAAGAAAAACGACCTCAAAGTTCTTTTGTGTTTTAACTAAGAATCTAAAAAGTAAAGAAGTCAACTCTTTGGAGGCAGGTCAAGGAAGATCTCTGTGAATTCCAAGACAGCCTTCTCTATATGCAAATTCTAGACCAACCAAAGCACATAGTAAGATGCTGTCTCAAATAAAATGGAAGAGGGAGGGAAGGAAGGAAGGGAGACAGGGAGGGAGGGAGGGCCTGTAATCTCACCATGTAGGAGGCTGAGGCAGGAGGATTGTTGCAAGTTTGAGACCAGTAACACCTTTATCAAAAAAAGTCAAGAAAAAAAAAAGAATCTTGGCATTACCCTGTTTATTTTAACGTTAGCCTTTAAGCTAGTTTATGAAATGAAAAGCTATGAAGTATAGTTTCCTGACTATCAGAGTTAAGTATCTCTGGTTGAGGTAAATTGTGTTAACATTTTTTATCACCAAATAGCCTCTGTCCTATTAATCAACTGTTTACATTTTATTTTGCAATTCATACGTGTGCCTCCTGATTGCCCGAGTGAACTCTCAGGTGCATGTGAGTTCTGCTCTTTTCCTCACTTTAGTTTTTGGTAACTTTTCTGATGAACGAGGAAGACTGAAGGATAAATTCATCCACAAGTTCCTGTATGAGGTGGAGCACACTCTGTCCTCTGCTGTGCTGGGCTTTGAAAGCAACAAGATCTACGGTTTCTGCAGCCAGGTGCCATACATATGTAGCTACCTGCTTCCCGAAAAGGTACGCCAGACTCCAGCGATCCAGACTGATGTCTAATAATTAGATGAGATCCTCTTGGTGCCTCAGCCTACTAATTCAACCAGCAAACGGCTTTATCATAGTAACAGCGTTGCCTTCAGTTAAGAAAAAGAAGAGATGGTTTGTGGTAACAGAAGCTCGAGAGAACTGCTGTAGGAGAAGCAATATTTATGCTAGACTCCGAGGGATGAGTCAGACTTGGACACGGAAAAATAACACGCACACCCTTAGGAAGGAGGGCAGACGCAGGGGGGCTGAATAGGATTGGTGGATCACCCTTCGGAAGGAGGGCATAGGATTGGTGGGATGGAGTTGAGACGGACACTCAGACAAAAGGAAGGTCATGTCTGCGGCGTGGAGAAGAGGATGCATGGGACATGTAGTGAGGACATCAATGACACGTGTTTTGATTTGTGCATGATGGTATATAAGATGATGGCTGACAACAAAGACCCTGAGTGTAGGCTTGGATCCCTAATAGCAGAATTACCTATAAAGAGGCTATTCCTGGACTGGGACATGGATCTGTGCTTAAGATGCTTGTTTGTTATGCACTGAGTGTGACCCCAGCACCAAAATAAATAAATAAATAAATAAATAAATAAATAAATAAATATGCTCCTTGGCTGTCAAACACAGCTTTTATTTGTAGACTCCTAATTAACACACGGTATAAACCCGGGTGCCTAGTCTGTCCCATACAGGCTTATTTCCAAGGTCAGCATTCTGACACTTGAACCTAACCACTCATGTAACGGTACACCTGCAAAATCACAGTTGTCACTAGCCTGACCCTTCTCTACTATGTTGTTCTCTGCTTTGACTGGCAGATTCACGTTGGCATTGGCATCCTTAAGCCATACCAAAAAGTCGAAAGCAAGCAGTACGGGCCTGGAACGATCTATTTGTCTTCGCATGGACTGTGGCTCCTGACAATAGCCAAGTGTGGGTTCTTCTGTATCCGAGACATTTTAAGCCTGGTAAATTTTAAAAGGGGGCGTGTGCGCGCAGGCGGGGGAGGGGGAGGGGGGTGTTAGAGGTAGCTCAGTCGCTAAGAGCATTTGTTGCCCTTGCAAAGGACTCAGGTTCAGTTTCCAACACCCACTCGGTGGCTCTCAACCAGTTCCAAGGGATCCGGCACCCTCTTCTGACTTCCGTGGGCACCACACACATATATGGTACACATACGTACATGCAGACAAAACACTCGTACACATAAAACAAAGATAAATCTTTTAAAAATTATATAAAAAATATTGGGCGGGCCAGAGAGATGGCTCCCGGGTTGTTAAGAGCTCTGTTTACTCTCTCAGAGGACCCGGGTGGTTCCAGCGTGGGCTGAGTGCTTGACAGCTGCCTGAACTGTCTCGGGGGTGTTCTATGCCCTGACATCCACCAGCAGCTGCACTCCTGGGCACATGCCTACACATACCCATAATTAAATAGGACAATCTTTACAGTGTCAGTGTAGGACATGCACGAGGACTTCAGGCAGGAAGCCCTAAGAAGAGGAATCAACATCCTTAGGAAAATTGACCCGATTTCTCTTTCTGTTTTTCTCCACTCATTGAGCATGTTAAGGGCCTTTAACATTCAGGCCTGTGGGCCTGCCGCCCTAAAGGAGCAAACCAGCTGGTGGTACGCAGAGATGCGAGATGCGCGTGCGCACACATCGGCGGGGCACAGCGCACCCTGCCGGGCTTCCTACCAGCAAGCTGTTCCTTGGAAACTTGCTGAGGGGCTCTGAGCGTCCAGCGATGTGCAGTGAAGTTAGGGAACCTGTTCCCTGCCCTCTAGAGGCCCAAGGGAAGGAAGCCACTTTGAAAGTGACCGGGCAGCAATGTCACGCTGGCCTGGAGGGCCTTGGTTTATTGTTGCTACCCTCCCCGACCCTTCAAAGATGCTGAAAGAGCAGAAGGGGGCAGGGAGACGCTCATCTGAGTTCGCCAACACTAGCACCCGATTTCCGCTGCCCGCAGACCTCTGGGAACCTGAGAATGGCTGCTCCTCCCTAGACGCTTGGCCATGCTTTCTAAGGTTTGGGACTACACTGTACAGTCCGTCTGGGTGATTTAACTTGCTCAGTGATTCTTACCCGGTTTTCCACCCCTCTCCTCCACACACCTGAAATGTCATAACTACCCATGTGACAACACTGTCCCACATGTCCACTGATACCCACGTCCCCGGCTGGGCACATGGCAGAAGAAAGCCAATGTGGACAACCTCAGCACTGTTCTACGGGAAAACCGTGACTCTGTTAGACACTGGGCGTTCTCTTTTCTTGGTGTGGGGGGATACATGAGAGCTGATATTCGCTGTGGGGTGCAGGCCTGCACAGGCCATAGCAGGGTAGGTCACAGCACAAACTTCCCTTTAGGAGACAACCCTCATTTCGTCTTTTGAGGCTGCCAAAGCCATGCTAGCTGGCCTACCAGCTTCTGGAAATTTTGTGGGCATCTGCTGAGATACGGACGCTTCCACTGCTCCCTCCTGGCCTTGATGTGGGTTCAGGGGATTCAGACTCAGGTTGGGAAGCTTGTACTGCAAGCACTTAACAACCTGAGCTATCTCTGCAGGCCTAGAAAGTTTTGAGTGACTGAGTCGCAAACTCTGCTGCAATGTCTACAGCATGACGCAGCTGATAGCGGTGTGACATGGCAAGGCAAAACCCCACGCAGATGGAGTTACTCACGGAAACCTGGCTGTGGTGATATATTATGTCTGATTTCTTAAAGCTGGCCTGAGGATTCAGAAAGCAAAGCCAACCGCAAGCCATAGAAGTCAGGCAGTGGTGATGCACACCTTTATCCCAGCAGCTGTAGAAACTAGACAGTGGTGGTGTATCAGAGCTCACGCCTTGAATCCCAGACTTGAGAGGTATGAAAGGTAGAGGCATTCGGTCTGAGATTGAGTCTCTAGCCACGTTGAGGAGAGCATAGCAGTCTGAGTGAACCTGAGGAACAGTGGAGTCGGGAGCAGTCTGAGGATCGCCTTCTTGGTCTAAGATGAGGTAGAGTTAAGAACTAGTGGCTGGATGCTTTGCGTTTCTGATCTTCAGCTTGAAGCTTGAACCCCAATAATAGTCTGTGGGTCTTTTAGTTTTCGTGCTACACCTGGCCAATACAAAAAGAAAAATTTCCTAAGCTTCATGCATAGAGGACTAGGCAAATAAATGAGTAATGGTACAAAATCAATACATAAGTAAAACATGGACTAGCATGCAGCACTTGGGACAGAATAGGGAAAGCCTTGTGTAACAGCACAGAAAAGTTTTCAAGAAATGTTGATTGATAGGAAGAAAAGCAAGGTTAATAATGCATATGTATATATTATTTTACAGTTTGTGTGAAAAACATATTTGCATAAATAGAAGGCTCTTGGTGGTGCCATAGTCAAAGCTTTTGAGGGAACTGCTGAGTCGTGGAGTCACAAAAGAGTTGATGCCAGACTCACCACTAATGTTTTGATTCTTTTTTCAACAATTTGCATGTATTGTTCATTCAAAAAGGTGCATGGAAAGGCATCAGGGTTGAGTACCAGGGTAACAGCTGTTGGTTTTCACTAAAAGAGCTTAAGCTGTTGTCTCCTGTAGGACAACACAGCAGTGGTGTGTTTCTTTGCATTACTTAATTGGTTTAATTAGCACCTCCCCGGGGCGTGTTAGCTTCCTTCTGTGTGTTTCTCGGCACCTTTTCCCATCACAGGAAGTCACTTTACACAAAACAGATGCCACCTGGTCCACCAAGGCGTCCGACCTGTGCTCACTGAAGGCCCCTCCCCTAAGTCCACAGCCTTCAGCATTACACTGACAGAGTGTCTGATCACCTGGTTCAAGCCTCTGGTTCTGATCCCTGCCCTCCCACATTACACAAAGTAGTGGGGAAACAAACCAAGATTGCCCTGAGCTAGAGGTTCTAAGTGCTGTGCGTTATCAAGAGCTACCTCTGTACCAGCTAAAATGTCGTTAGAAGAATGACCCATAAGCAAAAGTGTATGTGACCATGTTAGAAAAAAAAGGCTGGAGAGCCGCACTTATAACTTCTCCATTTTATTCCTATCGAGGAAACATTTGCGCGGTGTCGGAGTCATTCTCATCAGGGGCATGGGATTCAGTACGTAAAGATGTCAATGGATGGACAGCACATCCTGCTGAATGGGAAAGACGACAGCACCCTTGTTTACCTCAAATGGAAGTATGTATGCTGCACAGTAAGCAATGCTTTATGGTATGGTGTTTAAAATTCAGAAAGCCAGTATCTCGAGAATTAGACTATTACACGAAGAGATCTGAGAGGACAGGACACACCATGCTTGCTGTAGGAGCCGTGTGGGAAGCCCCAGGGTGGATAAAGGTGCTGAGAAAGAAACATGGCCAGAGCCACTATTTCCAAAAGAAGGATCTAGAAAGATAGAGTGAGCTGGGATCAACACCCAGCTAAATGTTTTCTTATGGGAACTGCTGATGGACATCACCTACTGACATGCTGTTAGTTCCCTTGGCAACAGTACTTTTAAAACACGGCCTTCCTTGGGAGCATGGTGGAAACCATTCAATACCATGGGGACTTTGTGCCATAACAATTTGGGGAGCCGCTTACCTCAAGGACCCATTTGAAGATGGCATCATCACATCCGTTTCATGTATGAGAACCCTGAGTAAAAGAGAAACTTGCATCTTATTAAATAAGCCATAACATGCTCTTTACAGTCGATAAGAAACAGTGTCTCAGATGACAGCAAACAAATGTAGGAGCTCTATTTAGAAAAGGAAGGCCACCTGAGCTCCCCCACTAAACAAATTTGTGTTATGAGATTATGAGCCTTGTGACCCACAGGCATTCGGTGATAACTTTAAGTCAGTGATTCTCAACACATGGGTCATGACCCTTGGGGGGGTCACATACCTGATATCCCATCTATCAATTATGAACATTATGATTCATAGCAGTAGCAAAATTATAGATATGAAATAACAACAAAATAACTTTATGGTTGGGGGCACCGCAACATGAGGGACTGTATTAAAGGCTCCCATCATTAGGAAGACTGAGAGACACTGCTCTAAGTTGCCTATAACAGTGTCACTCAAGGGTGGGGGTTCATAGCTTCTATGGACTTGTTAGAAATCGTATCTGGATGCCATCCCCTCTGCCAGCCTCAGAGGGTCAGGACTTGTCCTAATTTGCTTTTCTGTTGCCCTGATAAATACCATGACCAGGAGAAACTCAGGAAGAGAAGATTTATTTCATCTTACAGATCTATAGTCCACCACTGAGGGAAGCCAAGGCAGATTCGAGGTAGAAGCTTGACATAGCAACCTTGGAACAACTCTGCTTGCTGGCCTGCCTCCCCTGGCTGGTGTACACAGCACAGACCCACCTACCAAGGGATGGGCATTTCTCACTGTAGGCTGGGGCCTGCTATATCAGCACTCAAGATAGTTCCCCAGAGACATGCTCATATGCCAGTTTAATGGAGGCAATTCAACTGACAGCCCCTTTCCTAGGTGACAACAGAAACTAACAGCAGAGTCAATAGAACCAGGAATGTTTTTTCCCAAGCCCTCCCACGTATATTAGCATGCAGTTGGAGATGCCCTGATGTGTAGCATGGAAATAGCCTTTTGGGTTGGGTTGTGAGGGCTAGATCCAATAATGAGATCATATATGTGATGAAGCCTGGTGCATTCTGGGGACTCAGCTAGAACTGTGGCACTTTTGTGTGGTGGCCAAAGACCATTTGGGTGAGGAAGGATCACATAAGGAAAGACCCCCCCAAGAAGGGTCAGGAGCCTATGTCCTTAGATGTCCGTGAAAGAGTCCTCTTCTGAGAAATAGAGGCTCAGTGACTAAAGGGCACCGTGGAGAACTTCCCCGTGTGTCTTTGTGTCGTTATCCGGAAATAACACTGCTAAATGTGATTATTTTCAACTGATTTTCTATGTCCTCTCCTTTTCCCTCTCCCTCTCTCTAATATTAGGCGGCTTGGAGCAAACTTAGCAAGTGAGATCTCGGAACACTACCAGCAACTAACAGCCACTCTAAGCAGCACCCTGGGAAAAGAAAACGAGTATTTAGCTACATCAGGAGTAAACCAAGACGTGGAGCAAGACGATGAGCAGTCATCTGAATCCTCCAATGTAGCTGGCCTGCTTTCTCCCTCCTTATAAATAAGATGCGAGCCTGCAGCTTCCAGCTCTCGTTAGCACACATTGAAAGCTGCCGCTGCTTATGCAGAAGCCTAGGGATTTTTCAACTAGAATTTAATCTACATCTGACCGAAAACTCAGCTTTTCTTAAAGTGATCCCAAATATTATACTTTAGATTTCACTTAAACCACACGGGTCTGGGCTTCCTCAAAAAAACAAACAAACAAACAAAACAAAACAAAAATGTTTTTACCAGTATTGGCGTTTGGTTAAAGCAGTCTCTCGACCTTCATATCCTATTCATGATTGAGGAAGTGTCTGGCTAGAAAACAATATTTATTTGCTTCTTCAACAAATACTTTTTAAAACTAAATAACAATCACTTTTGTTGTAATGAGCTCACATATAAAAACTTCATAGCTAACTGAAGGAAGCCACTGAAACGCTTGTCTGCTCTCAAACTCTGCTCCTCGCTGTCCTTTCACACAGAGGCCTTCTGAAGCAATGGAGCCCTGCATAGGGAGGGCTCTTTACACTTTCACTGCCAGGTGTGAGTTGACTGTTTTTTGTTTTTTTTTCGTTTTCTTTTTCTTTTTAAGACAAAGTCTCATTACATAGCATTGGCTGGCGTAGAACTCGCTTACAAAGCAGACTAGCCTCAAACTCAGAGATCGGACTGCCTCTGCCTATTACATTGTTATATATGGATCCACCACAAAACAAAAACTATCACAACAGGATACAGAGGGGTTCAACAAAAAAAATATTGGGTACCTACAAAGTGTTAGTCTGGGACAGACACACCATGATGGAGAAGACGGGTTTGGTTTTTTTTTTCTTTTCTGACATCCCATTCCAGTGGGGCTGCCAGTACTCAGACGGTTACATAGGCAAACAAGAAAAACTGATTAGTGAACAACATGCTATTCATGAAATAAGAATGATCAATACAACAGTGCTCGCTGGACTAGTCTCTCCATAAGCTAAGATCAGACTTAAAAAGGGTACCCCCTTGCAAAGAGGAAGGGTGAGACAACCCAGGCCAGAGGGACAAGGAGCTTGATGTATGATGTGTGAGGGCCACCGAATTATGACGCAGAGACTTATTAGTAGTTATGAATGCTCAGCCTGGCTCAGGTTGGTTTTTTGATAGTTGTTTTAACTTAAAGGAGCCTGTTTTTCTTTTCCACCTTTAGCCTGGGGACTTTTTTCCTTTCTTCCTTCTGTACATCTTTCCTGCTGTCTCGACGGCTGGCTGGCAGCTGCCTGGCTTCTGGCCCCTACTATGTCCCCGCCCCTTTTCCTCCTGGTCTCCTCTCTCTTCTTCTGGATCTTAGATTTCTCCTCCTATTTATTCTCTCTGCCTGCCAGCCCCACCTATCCTTTCTCCTGCCTATATATTGGCTGTTCAGCTTTTTATTAGACCAATCAGGTGCCTTAGGCCAGCAGGTGAAACAAATGCAACACGTCTTTACATAGTTAAACAAATGCGGCATAAACAGAAGCAACACATCTTTACATAGTTAAACAAATGCAGCATAAACAGAAGCAACACATCTTTACATAGTTAAACAAATGCAGCATAAACGAATGGAACACGTCTCTACACAGCTAAAGCAATTTCCACAACAATTAGTCCCTAAACCATCTTTAGAGGCACGAGATTAAAGTCTTCATCTAGGCAGGCGCATGTGTAGAGTTCTTTTTAAATGAGACAAGTGCGAGAGAAGGGTTTGACAGTTTTGAAGAACAACCTGTCCCCTTCTATTCTCAGAAAAGGCTGAGCTTGGACTCATCACAAGAGGAATTAGTCGTCGGTCCTGCCAAGGAAATTTCCTGGATCCAACAAAAAAGGGAAGAGGTATTTACTCATTTATTATTTGTTTGCTTGTTTATTTGAGTAGCTCTGACTGTCCTGGAGCTCACTTTGTAGACTAGGCCTCAAATTCAGAGATCCACCTGCCTGTGCCTCCTGAGTGCTGAGACTAAAGGTGTGCACTACCATGCCCAGCCTATAAAAAGGTATTTGCAAAGCATGAGGCAGGTTTGAATTAACACTCTGTGATGTGCCTTCTGCATTTTGTTTCTATGGGAACCTAGGAGGAAAGTTAGAATGTCACATGAGACATTCCTTGCATCACATTGCATTGTACAAATGACTTTCCTAAGCCAGAGTGAGTTCCAGGATGACCAGGTCTACATAGAGCAACCCATTTTCAAAACACCAAAAAGAAAAAAATATATATATATACTTCACCTGAAACCCAACAAAAGTATCCAGGAAAGCCAAAGCCAAGAGGGACACGTGAGACTCCATTTTTGTTTTGAGGAATGTTGTCTTAAAGGGGTGGGTTGGGGACAGAGAGGCTTCTGTGGCTGACAACATTCAAAAGACGAGCAGCAGGCTGAAGGCAATGCCTGGATCCAGTGTCACTCAAGTTCATTTGTTAGTCATTCACTATTTGTATGATGGGCATCCTTTTGATGTTGTTTTGGTAGTCATTTACAAACACCGTTAGATTTAAGCAGTGTCACAGGGGTGCGATTTCATTGCTTGTTTTATTTTCCTATTTTTCTTGAATGCATATTCATGTGTTGGCTCGTGAGCACGTGTGCATGCATGTGAGGACTCAAAGTTGATGTCAGGGATGTCCTCCGTCACTCTGCCACCTTACTCACTGCTGCCATGCCCATCTGACACTCATGTGTGTTTCTGGGGATCCGACCTTTGGCGCTCACAATGGTGCGGCAAGTCTTTACCGCCTGAGCCATGCTCCCCCCCCCGTATATTCTAGATTCTAGTCTTTGCAAATGTCCTATTTCAGTTTGAAAGACGTGCTGCCTGTATATCTGCCAGCAATCCGTCGTCTCTCCCCGTCATCTTCTCTTGCCTTATTAAGTAGTGAGGTGCTTGCTCCATTTCAGGCCATCAAAAACGAGGTCAGACTGTTTTCACAGCAAAGAAGAGAGATCAAAAAAGGAATCAAGGAGCTTTCAAAAATTGTAAGTGCCATGGTTGCCTGCACTGAAATGCATAAGCCTTCCATCAAAAATGTCTTATCTTGTTTCACACGATGTGAGGATCTATATTAACTCCTGAGGTCTCCAGGGTGCTCTAACAGGGTCAAAACTTAGCAATATCACACTCTAATATTAAACAGACAGTGGGTTCCCCCTCTACTTTCTTCCCCAAGTGCCCCATCTTACGTTGTATTTTAGTACTTATTTTCTTCCAAGTTAAACACTGACTTTTTTGTTTATTTAAAAGCAGTCTCTGACTTGCTTCCCTTCGACATGGTTCTCACACTCTTCTGACTTTTGTTTCTGTATTTCCATCTTTCTAAACAGCCTACTAACACTACCGTTTCTTGATATTTTTACATATACATCCCTTCACGCTGAAAAATCCGTACTCAATATTCATCTGTTGCAGCGTGTAAATTGCCAAAGCTTTGATACGTGGTATATTATGATTATACAACCATTTTTACTGTTTTTCCCCTAGGATGTAATAACTCTCCTTTCTGCATTTCTGTGCATCTGTCATCTATTCAGACTCTGGGAATACAGAGCAGTCAAGTATGTGAAGTCAGTCTGAGTGTTGTTGCCTCCCTTCTAGAACTGTCCATCCCTCAGCTCAAGGCTGAGCACATGCTCTGCAGGTCAGGCCCATGACTGCTGACTTTAGGCCTCCTCTTGTTCATTCTCCTGGAATGTAGTTCTTATCATTAGGCTGTGTTGCATAAAACTGATAGTTTACTTACCTCAACCTGCAAAAATTTTCTGCAAAAATTTACTAATCCGGGGCCAGCAAGAAGTCTCAGTGGGTAAAGGCGTCTACAAAACCAAGACCAGTGACCTGAGCTGGATCCCTAGGACCCACGTGGTAGAAGGAAAGAACTGGGTCCTCTGACCTCCATGCCTAAGTCATGGCATCCCTACCACACGCTCACACAAAAAAGTAAAGAAAATGCAGTAAGTACATGCATACGCCAATCAACAGCCAGTGTTTTCTGTCTTCATAACGTTTTAAAATATGCCTCTTAAATGCAGTATTCTAAAACTATGGCATGTTTCAGGATAGCCATCACTTCTCTCATAGCTTTTGCCTTTGTCTCTGATTTTAAAGAGCCTCCCAAATGCTGGCCATGAAGTGCCCTCCTGAAGTCACGTGTCCTTCTCTACCATGGTTAATTACTGCGTAGGTTACTTTCTGGATGGTGTAAAAGATAGCCATTACTCACTTTTTCAAAGACGCAGTCCACTTCCCAGGACACGTATCTAAATTGAGGGTACTGTCCCCTCTCCACGAATGAGGAGGGCTTCTCCTCCAGATGCAGAACTGTCCCTGGACTCATAATTCTGTCAGTGGCCACTTCCCCTCGGCAGTGCCAAGCTACTCAATATTATGGGTTCATGAATGTTTGGGGATCTTGAGAGTAAGTCTGACTTTACACTTCTTTTTCAAAATAAATTTTGTGGACATTTGCTTTGCTTTTTGAGTTTTAAGACCCATTTGTGCCTGTCTTGGCTCCTTTTCTGTTGCTAAGATAAAATACCCTGCCAAAGGCAACTTAAGGACAGGTTTATTTGAACTCCCCATTCAAGGTACTTGGTGGGGAGGTGGAGGGGAAGGAGCTTGGAGCTGCTGGTCCCAAGGCATCTGCAGTCAGGAAGAGGGGAACAATGGATGCTTGCTTAATTCCTCTATTGTTTATGTCCACAATAAAAAGAATTCCCACTGACCTGGAGCCAGGTAGTTTACTTTTCTTTTTTCTTAGAAGCCCTTGTGTTACTTCAGCTAGTTTGATCTCCTAGATCCTTTAGTAAATAAGTAATTCAGTTTCCCAGTTTTTCCTTTTGATTCAGTTCCGGACCCAGGCCCAGAGAATGGGGCCACCTACTGTCACTGAGAATCTTTCTATCTAAATTAACCTAACCAATCTAATTCTCTATAGCCTTTTCTGGAAGCAAAGAGCCTCCTGACCTGTCTGCCCTGAGGCTTGTCTCCCTGGGGAACCTGCTCCACCACAGGGACAAATGGCTGTTACTGTTACCCGATGACTGAATTTCTAAGTATCAAGCCTAGAACTTTAGTACCCGCAATAAGTCTAGAATGGGATTCTTTATTCCACAGTACATACAGAGAAATACAACACCTATTTCGTTGTGCAGCTCTTTACCTGTCAATGCCCTCTCTTATTCCAAAATTCAGATTGCCAGTATGATGGAAGAAAATGAAAAGATGGACCCGATCGCAAAATTAGAGGAGCAGGAATTTTGCCTGGACCTTGAGGAGCTGGAGAGACTTCAAGATGAAAGCGAGGAGGAGGCAGCAAAGGTAGGAAAGGACCTCACGAGGCTGCACGTGAGCCATGGGACACGTAGACCGTAGACCACACTGACGCTGAGAAAGGCTCTCCCCGAGTTAGCTCCCCGGCACGGCGGTCTTTGGAAGAAATACCAGCCCTGGGTGTTTAGCCCTCCTGAGGAGAGTTACTAACAGCTGGCAGCTCAAGCCCACCTACCCTTAGCGAGTGAAATACCCTTCCTTGAGAGAAGTAGCGGCACCCAAGTAAGGAGTCTCAATGACCCTAGCGCCCTAGTCAGTCCCAGCCACTGCGCTCCACAGCTGAGAACGCTGATTGGAAAGGAGCTGGTCAGAGAGTGCCACAGGGGGCTAGGGGCTAAAGGACCAGAACTCAAGACAACTGGCACGGCAAGGACAACTGCATTGACCATCCACTCAGTGGATCAGAAAAAAAAGAAAGAAAGGAAATGCAAATCAAATCAAGCCATTTGATCAGCAAACAAAACAGCTAAAAGGGGGTGTGAAAACTTAATCTGAGAGACTATTCTTAACCGGTTTGTAAATAATCCGAGGAGAAATGCAAGGAAGCTAACAGACAGGAGCCTAAGGAACAAGGACTGGTGTGTTTCACCTGTGTACCACGCCTTGGGCAGACTCTAAAGAGGGACACTTAATTGCTTGTCTGTAAAGACACATCAGCAGATAATTGAAGTTACACATACGCTTATAAATTTTTTAAAAAAGCAAATAATCTAGCTCCCTAGGTAAGTTGGTATTCTTTTTATTGCAAACATAAATAATGGAGGAGTTAAGTGAAAATTCCCAGACACAGGCCACGAAGTGGCCCTTTGATGTGTTGGCGAGAATGAAGTTAGCACTGAATATCCTGCTGCATCTCATAAAAGTATGGATTTCAATCTTCTTTTGATTAAACTGGAAAGATTTAAAAACAAAACAAAACTGGCTGTAGCTGCTTGTCTCTGTAATCCCAGCACTGGGGAGGCTGAGGCAGGAGCGACCCTGAAATTCAACAGACCAGCAACCAAGCCTACGTGGAGAGCCCCAGAACAGTGAGAAATCCTGTCTCAAATGGTGAGGTACCTGGAGGAGTGACGCTTGAGGTTCTCCTCTAGCAAGAGCATACACACACACACACACACACACACACACACACGCACGCACGCACGCACGCACGCACGCACGCGCGTGCATGTGTCTACACAGAGAGAACCCAGGAAGACACGGCACCTGACTTCCCCGGGTCTGTCTAGACCAGCCGTGCTACTTTCCTTACCCCTAGGAGGTGTCTGTCCACACAGCCCGTTCATGGATGTGATCTGGCCACCCTTACGGGCGTTCATGTTGATACAGCAGACTTCAGGGCAGGGAATGAAAGCCTTGACCCAAGCCTCAGGAAACATTCTCGAAATGGCGCTGGGTGGCTCAGAAGTTCACCTCAGTGTAGGGCAGCTCAAGGTGGGGGAAACCCTGTAGAAACACTCCTGCTAAGTGGGCACCTCTGACCAGGTAATGAGCTAATGAGAGCATTTTTTTTTTCCCTAAGAGGTCATGTTTTCACTTTTATCCTTTCCCTTTCTCCAAGATAAGAAAAGAAGTGGAGATGCATAACCTAGCCAAGAGCTACTTAACTGAGCTCATCAGGGACGAGTGCTGGGATTCCATGGCTGTGAAGGGCCGAGCCCTAAAGGTAATAAATAGATGCACAGCCCCAGGCACGAAATCCCAACTGACGAGAATTTCCATTGAAAAATTTTCATCCACACAACAGAGCACCCAGAGCAGGCCCTGCTAACCGCCCCCCCCCACCGAATCCCACCAGCTGTGTCTCAATCTTCCTTTGGTTCATTCATCCCTCTGCTCCGTCTCATGTGCTTTGAAGACGGTGTATTTCCAGATTGCCTCAGTACCTCTCCCTCTGGCCCCTATAATGCCCTCTCACCTTTCTCTTAATGCCTTCCACCCCAAAAGTCTATCTCACTCATGTTCCTTCCACACAGAGTAAAAGGCAGACAAAACACTGTCCGCGTGTATACCTCCGCTTACCTTCGTGTGTCCCTTTCCCTCTTAGAATAGGATACACATAGGGTAATCAAGCATCTCGGTCTATGCTTATGTTCTTAAATAGCTACTAACATAGCCTTTCCCTCTCTCAAATATGCCTTTCCCTACCTGTCACCCTTTGTGGGATAATGTCCACAGCCACCATACATCTGTGTGGTCTAGCTCGTGTGGCACATGTGGAGATGGACGATTCTGTGTTGCCAGGACTGTCCTATGTACTGATGGATGTTTTGTACCCTCCTTGGCCTCTATCTACTAGCAGGGATATCTTCATACGACTATGGCAGTGATAGAAAAAGTCTCTAGATACTCCCAAAGAATGCGGGAGAGGAAGAGATGTGGGAAAAGCTGCTCTTGAGAGTTGTTGCTCTAGAAAGATCCCCTTCACAAAAAGCATGCTGCTTGACACACCGGTCCGCCCATAGGAACCGCATTACACCACTTTATTTGAAAGATTTCTGGTGTCAATTTCACTCACGGTGTAATAGCCTCTGGATTGATTTTAATGGGAGGGAACGGCCCCTGGGCTCCCCGGACACCCACAAGTGTAGCAGGGAATGAGCTTACGTCACCTTGCTTTCCACCCGAGTGCTTTCACATACCCTACGTGGTGGAGAACTTCCCCATGAAAGCGCGCACTGAAGAAGAGCTGCGGGAGTTGAAGAGAGTCTTGCAGCAAAAGAAGACTGAGGCAGAGTGCCTTAAGGTACCACTCTAAACATAGGTGCGCGTGTACATACACGATGTGTTTTGTTATCTCTGAGCTGGCTAGTTTTATGCAACTTGACTCAAGCTAGAGTCTTCCGAGTTGAAGGACCGCGGTTGAGAAAATGCCTCCCTAAGATCCCACTGTAGAGCACTATCTTCATTAGTGACTGATGTGGGAGACCGTTGTGAGTGGTGCCATCCCTGGGGGGCGGGGGTGGCCTGAGGTCCTACATAAGGCAAGCTGAGCACACTAGTAAGCAGCACCCCACCCTACCCCCAAAGGCCTCTGCATCAGCTCCTGCCTCCTCCTCCATATCCTGTCCTTCCTTCCTTCAGTGATGAACAGCGATGTGGAAGTGTATGCCAAATCCCTCCCCCACTTGCTATGCCATGGTGTTTTCTCACAGCAATCAGAGCCCTAGCTAGGACAGGCCCCATCATGTGCATCTGTGCTGAGATCAAATTAATATCAAGTTTGTATATAATGTATATTTATATTTCTTTTTCATCTATAGACTATATCCTTATAAATATATACTCCTATATTCAAATAATAAAAATAGTATATCCTACATGTTGATTAGTCTTCAAGGAGGAAAATTTACTTTTTAGAAATATGACTCGGGGCTGGAGAGATGGCTCAGAGGTTAAGAGCACTGACTGCTCTTCCAGAGGTCCCAGCAACCACATGGTGGCTCACAACCATCTGTTATGAGATCTGGTGCCCTCTTCTGACCTGCAGGGATACATGTAGACACAATACTATATACATAATAAATAAAAAATTAAAAAAAAAGAAATATGACTCGGGTGCTGTTCACATCTTGCTCAGAGGTTGTCTGGATCCCCAGTCCCTTCTCTGTCCGCCCTTACATTAGGGGCCATGCTATATGGTCATTGACCAAAGATGAACTGAATCCATGTTGATGGAATTTATGATTGTCCAAAAGCAATCCCAGCTACAATTCTTAAACAACAGTCTCCGTCAAAGCAGTAAAAAGTGTCCCTTTGGCATAACTTAGTTTTCGCCAGAACTTTGCACCCCCTCTTTTTCTGAAACATAAAACGAAGGCCTACCTAAATCAACTTACACTCTCCAATCCCACTTGAACATGTTCCTTGATAAAATATGAGGAGAAGATACTTTTTTCGAGTTTAAGTACCAGGAGAGACTGAGAATATTTACAAGTAGGCATCATCCTGACACAAACACATAAATACTGTGTGCTAGCAGGGGTCGCTTTATTCTTTTGATTTACAATGAGTCAGTTTCTAAAGCTTTAATCTCTTCTGTGGCCATTTCAGCATCCATCACATTGAGCCAAATAGTTGGCAAGACAATTTAACCTCCTACGGTGATTGTTGAAGTAATTAAATCACTTGGGAATTGCCCTTTGTGGGATTCTGACTCCACGACCTCCTCCGTGTCATCTCTCCCCTATACTTAGCTACGGAAGGAAATTGTAGAAGTGCAGTCTTCAGCCACTTTGCTTAAAAAGCATCAAGAAGAGGACGATGAGGAAGAAGAGGATGAAGAAAAGACAGTAAAAGATACCAGTCTGCCCAATTACCTACTCGGCAGTTTGAGTACTGATTTTGGGGCAGATACCTCTTTGTTGACAAGCCAATTGGAACTTCATTCCAGAGAAGAGAAAATCAATCAAATTATATTACTAAAAGTGAGTGATTTTCTTTTTTTATTTAAAAAAAAACTGACATTGCCCCACAAGGTGCTTTCAAGGGCTCACACTGAAGTGTAGCAGTAGTCAAATGTTATCTCTCTACACCTTGAGAAATACACAGATGGCTATCATTCTCATCTTATAGACAGAGCTTGTATGCAAAAGATACTCCCACCCATTCAAACTGGATTAGATGGTGCCAAGGTTTCCAGGGAGTGCTTCTCCTTAACTGACACACAGACATTCTTCCTAGAGCTTTAGTTGGCTCAAAGAATTCTTTAATTCCCTGTGACAGTCACTCACGCATCACTTGGGATCTTGTGAGGTCAGGATGTGACTGCTCATCTGTCTGCGTAACTCAGAGAAATACAATGGCATCCTGGCTGCAAGCTCCCACTCAGTCTCAGAACACACCTGGAACGGAGAAGACTCTAGTGATTTTTTTTTTTGTAGATGGTTTGAAGTTCCATTAGCTGTTCCCATTCTCAAAGGTTCTTTGCCATATCTTCTTCCATTTGTGTCCCCCTTTCTGTGTCCCTCAGCCCTTCCTTCTCTCCCATCCTTTCCTCCTCCTCCAACCCGTGGTGATCTGTTTATTTACTCACAGTTTAGTCACCTCTGATCAGCTTCTAGCCCTCTTCTTGTTGACGTATTTGAGCCCTAAAGGTGCTAGGTGTTAAAATTATTCCCAGCCGACTTCAACAATTTCAACTTTAGTGGGAAAAACTGACGGACCAACCCTGGCTTAACATAAACCAGCATTTGAGTGAGAGTTGTCACTTTAGCACTTAGGTTGAGCTGGGCAATCCACTTGATCATGCTGCCACCACAGCTATTGGCTGACCTGGCTGGCTAACTCATGTTCCCCCTGGTATCTGAGAATGACTTAACTCTATCAAAGAAGCATACAGACAGGCACAGTGGTCCTTCTCTTAAGACTCCGAACCCCATTGCTTCCTTTCTCCACATCTCCATCAACTATCCAAAGAAGGGGTGCTGAATTCTGTACATTGATTTATAAAATTTTATGGTAGATTTTTAAGGACATGGCAAAGAAGTAGAATGGTCCGGTAAGCTTCCAAGTACCCATCAGTACTTTCCAGCAGACCTGTATGTTGAATTACAGCTCACACTTTAGGAAGGAGGTAGTTAGGGTGTAAATCTTGCTGCTGCCTTAATCCAAACCTAGAAAACTACCACTGTAGATTATTAATCCTAGAAAAGACTGGCTGTCACACCAGTCTGGGAAGATGATCTTGACCTTCCTAAATGATAGTTTCTGGTATGATCATAGAGGTGTGTATAGGATTGTGTTACTGGAAAAGACTTAAGCAATGATGTCTTCAATAACCTACTGATATTTCAGGATATCATCTACAAGGTAAAAAAGGCTTTCAATAGTGAGTTTGATGCTGCCTACAAACAAAAAGAGATAGAAATCGCACGCGTAAGAGAAAGGAATGTTCGAATCGAAGAAATTATTTTAGACCTAGAACTGGAAGAAACTGTCTGGCGACCAGTGTTTGAAGACTGTGAGCAGCCAGAAAGAGCCCTTGTTGTGGAAGATGATGAGGTACAGGCTAGCCATCTTATTCCTTTCCACGTCTGGGGAGATGCTGCCAGCCCTGGCTGGTCCATCCTCTTGGCTACACTATGACTGGAAGCAGCTGCATGGGCAGCACTTAGTTACAGGGAGCAAATGCAAGCAGCATAGACTTGGCAGTAGACAGAGTTTTCCTTTACGAATCCCGGGGATCCAGAGATCTAAACACAAAACCTAGAGGGAGCAAGAGGCCAAGGCTGGGACGTTGAGGGATGTCAAGAAGACTGTCTTCAGGGTTAGCTCGTGTCTCCGGCAATTTTCACTGTGCTTCTCCATGAGGCTCTAGTCCTCAGGCGTGCCTGAGGAGGAGCTCCTTGGCCCAACTTGGGTACAGGTACTAGAAGTAGAATCCCAACAGGCCAGTGAAGCTGTTGAGCTCAGGTGCTTATCTAGGTCATTTGGGGTAATACAGGCCCCAGGGAGAGGGGATGGACGGCTAAATAGCCTTGGATGTCCACAGAAGCGGTTGGAAACAAAAAGCCAAAGTGATTAGAAAGGACTACGTATCATCTTTTTACAGTTGAAAATACAGGGAAAATACGCAAAGGAAATCTCTGGCTCATATGAAATAAACTGAAATTATTTGGGGGCAAAATACAACCATGACTAGAAGTGACAATTTTTGTGATCTATGTTAGCTGCCAGGCACCAGTCTAAGGCATCATTTGTGATGGTGCAAGCTTGGTCCCCATTTCACAGATGAGGCAGGTGAGGCATAGAGAAGCTGCGTTGCTTGTGTAGTCTCCCAGCTTACAAATAAGAGCTGAGACCTGAACAGTGCCCATTGTCACACTTCAGAGGACAGTCGCTCCCCCTCCACCTATGCTGCTTGTTTATTTGAGTCACTTTTCCTTACCAATTTCTGTGCATCCTGAGACCTAGAGCAAGGTGACAACTAAGACCTCACCCCGCCACCCTCTAAGGTCCCCGTCACGGCAGTCACTTTTGCAATGTTACTGAAACCCAGCTCTGCTTGACTTGAGATCCAAGTCATTCTACACGCAGAACAATTGTTTTTGCCCAATCTGTGATGCCCCTGCTCTGCCTGGCTTCTGCACAGGCTACTCATACCACCAGTGGGAATGAAGCCCTCCTCTCAGCTCCTCCTTGTCTGGTGACCCCCCTGTTCTGACTACACACTCTGGTTCATGGCTCCTTGACCACCCCAGGCTCTTAACTCTAAGACCTCTATATTTTTGGATATGACTTAGGTGATTCTTCTAACCCTCCTACCATTCTGCCTTAATCTAAATAAAATTCCTCTTCGGAGGAGAGAGCACCTGAGAGTTAATAGATAAGCGAGGGTCCATTATTCCAGCAATCTTATTTTAGACCTCCTTCATCCCACAATAAAAAACTGGTTAAAAACCTGAACTATTCCTTTAACCGCCTCCCCCCACCCCCCAATACCATTTAACTTGTTCCCAGAAACATGGCTTGATATTTTTAACGAAACTCAACCAGAAACTATACTTTCTCTTTCAGATTTCACTTCAAAAACATATTCCTTCGTGGCATAAGCTCAAGACAGAGATGATCGCCCCGCTTGAAATGGAGCAACTACAGCAGGCACAGGTGTGTGGTTCCGCTCGCGCCCAGGCCTTCTTTGCACCCTAGACACACACCCTGCATTCGTCACGGTCTGTCTAGAAAATACCTTATCTAGGTCACTTGGATCTCAGTCACTATCCTTCTGTTCTCTCCTCCTGTCACTGTCCCTTCCCAAGTCCCAAATGCAATCATTCCAACGGCAGGAAGGCAGCTGCCTGCCATGTTAACAAGCTCTCTGTTTTAAATGCCTTCTCTGATCATGGTCCTTGCCCAGGCATCCGATGCAAGACAAAGAGGCCTGATGGACATGATGGGAGGTGTTCTGGAAGTCAAGAAGGAAGACATCTTGAGAATGGTGAGATATTCTGCCATCTTTGTAGAAAATGAAATAAGGTAGAAAGAGCCACTTAAAGCCCATCGCTCTCTGTTCCCCATAAAACTCGGTTTTAGAAATTCTACAGCCCCCAATATTCAGTAATTTGGAAAGATGCCACAGAGGGCCAACAACAAATTTGTCCCTTCCATTCTCTCACATACACTCACCGCCACCAAAAAACAAGAAGGAGAAGAAGGGAAAGAAAGAGGAGGGAGAAGAAGGAGGAGGAGAAGGAGAAGGAAGAGTAGGAGAAGGAAGAGTAGAAGGAGAAGGAGGAAGAGGAGAAGGAGGAGAAATGAGCTCAAACAAGCAAGTATAGTGTATCATGATCTTGCTTCACCAGCAGGGACATGACAATCCAGGTCTTCCTGAAGTTCGAGCTACAAAGATACCAACACCATGTGTGTCTGTTACTTAAAAAGAGTCTGGGCAACCCTAAAATTATCATCACCCTCTCAGAGTCATAGGCACCAGCTAAGGCTTTCCCACATCCCTCCATCTAAGCATCAGTTATTCCCCTTGATGTTCCCCCTTTTAACTGCCATCTGAGGTGGGGGGGTTTGCTGTAGTGACACTTAGTTGTGCCTTATATACACTAGAGCACGCTCTATCGTTGTTTCTCCAGGTGATCCCTCAACCTGCTTTCATGGTAAAAGCTGACGCTCTGTGGACTGAAGATGAAAGGAAGCAGTTCAAAGAGTATGAGAAAAAAGTCAAGGAGCTAAATGAAGAGAGAGATAAGTACAGAAAGGTTAGAAGAACAGAAAATTAACAAAACATCTCTAGACTCTCTAGGACAATTTTTTCCCCAATGCCTCTAAGAACTTCATGACAATGATTTGGCTTAAAGTCCCATGAGAACTTAGAGAGCTTGGGATAGAAAAAAACGTGAAGTCTGGGGACATTCAAAACAAAAGAGAAAATAACATGTTTAAAGTTTTTATTAGAGTCACCACTTCCCATGTCGTTACCATCCATCTGATCCTTTGTTCTAGCACATACAAGACATCACCAGGGATTACTCTGTCTAGGCTACTGCTATCTGAGTTCGGTAATGCGTATGGTGTTTTTTTTGTTGTTGTTGTTTTTGTTTTTTTGTTTTGTTTTTTTAATTATGAAGCTGTTGGCGTTGCTTGTTTATTACTGGCTAGCTCTGACTTAAGTATCCCATAATTGTTAATCTAAGTATTTCTCTTACCGGAGAAGTTTCTGGGCTTCTTATCCCTATGGCGGTTACATCTTGACTCCCTGTGTTTCTCCTACCCAGAGTCCTCCTGGACTCCTAGTCCCACCTTGCTTCCCTATTGGCCAACAATGCTTTACTGACATATACACAGGACTTCCCCCATCATCTCCTCTTTTCTGTCTATACAAAAAGAAAGGTCTTAACTTTAACATAGTCAAATTATATATAACAGAACAGTTATCAAGTAAGAACACAGTTACAATATTTTGTCTATCAACATTTAGCAAGACTTAAAGAAAATATCATCC
This sequence comes from Mesocricetus auratus, assembly GCF_017639785.1. Taxonomy (NCBI): domain Eukaryota; kingdom Metazoa; phylum Chordata; class Mammalia; order Rodentia; family Cricetidae; genus Mesocricetus; species Mesocricetus auratus. Next base: position 13,714,753 of record NW_024429182.1, read on the forward strand.
ATCCTTGTGAGTCCAAAGTTCTATATGTAGCTTATCTTTTATCATAACTAAGGAAAACTATAATTATAATTATCTGCCTCCAACTCTATCAAAGACCACAGAAGGATAATATATAAACACTAGGATTGACAGAGACATCTTGCTACCTGAACAGTCACTCGAAGTTCCTCTGTAATGTTGGGGCATCCATCTTCAGCCCATAGGCCACAGTGTGTCCAGAAGATTTCTCAGAAAAGCAGGAAATTTCAAACTGTCCATATGCATTGGCAGTCTGTCAGTCATTTTTATGTTTCCTGCAAAAAGTCTTGTAGACTCTTCCATGAAGCAGGAACCCTGAGGGACTATTTGAGTTCAACAGTCACTTTACTGTGGGTCCTGCATATCCAGATTATACAGCAACAGTCAAACAGTCTAGGCAAGAGCAGTTTCTTGCCCAAATGGCTAATCTTGCCATGTTAAAAGCAAACTCCATAACGAGTCTTCGATGCCCATCTTCCTCTCAAACTTAATTGATGTGCCAGGAGCAGACATTTCTCATTATCAAGAAGAACCCTAAACCATTTTAAATGCCATTTTCTGAAGGTCTTTGAAAGGTTTGAAGACTGTCTCAAATACATCTCTATATATCTAGAAAACCTAACTTACCTAACTATAAATTCTGACTATTATAAGTAACTATCTATAGTCTGTATTTAATTATGCATTATGTTTTAAAAGAACAGTATAAGCACAATACTTAATCAAGAGGAGAAATATACATATCACAAAATTGACCTTGAATTCGTCTCAATAAATGAAAAACCATACCCATAGCAAGTATTCATTTCCATACCATAATCCCCTTTTTCTTTCAAAAAGAGATTGGTTGTGATCATTAACCAATTATAAGCAACCCCATTTAAATGAAAACAAAGATTTATAAGCAATGTGGGGATTTGGACGTCATTCATTCCAAACTGCTTCGTGCTGGAAGGGGGCGCTGTTCATACCATGGGGATCATGACAAAACTCAGAAACCTGTATAAGTCCTTAGTTTCATGGTCTGTAAAGCTGTAACATCTTAGCTGTTTTAGATGTTGAATCACTTGGGCCATTGCTTCCAGGGGTCTTGGTTCATCAAACCACAGAAGCCTGGAAGGAATCCATAGCTTTCCATTTTCTGTAGAAACATAAACAAAAACTCCTTTCCAAAGTAACTTATCCTTATACTTAAATTTTGAAGTCAAGGCATTTTCAAAAGCTATAAGTTGAATTAATTCAGCCGCATTTATAATCAAGTGTACTTTAGTAGTTGTTCCTTCTTTAGCAATCAAAAAACTGAAAAACACAATAGCGTACAGTATCCAGACTTTCTATGTATTTTCCATCTTTATGTGGCTTATTTATTTATCTATTATTATTACTCTATTTCTTTTACTTTTATTTCTTTATTTATTTCTCTGAGACAGGGTTTCTTTGGAAATCTGCCTGCCTCTGCCTCTGCCTCTGCAGCAAATCCTACCAGTGTGCGCCACCACATCCGGATTCTCTATTTACCACTATGCCATTTCTTTCTCTCTCTCAATCTTACATATATTTTAAACACACTGTAAACCATTAGAGGTTTTTCTTCATACGAGTATGACTTTACTGTAAATCTTTATGTTTTTCTGGCCACATGTCTTATCTGTTAAAACCTCGGCAGTTTAAACTGCAGTTTTTCCAAGATGGCGGGCTGACTCCAGCTTACCGCCTCAGTCCATGCTGACATCCAGCAAAAGCTGCCGGCTTGGGGATGGGGTCACTGCCACTTCCAGCTGTACGTACACACCTTTTAATTGTTACCAGAGTCTCTTAAAAGAACCTTGTTTTGGTTTTTTGTTTTGTTTGTTTGGGTTTTTTTGTTGTTGTTGTTTATGCTGAGTCAGGAAGCCTCCCTTAAGCGAGCCCCATGAGTCTCTGCTTGTCTCTAGCAAAACAGAGCCCACCTGAGAAAATGCTGCCACCAAGAACCCATGCTTTTCTCCGTTCTTTTGTTTCTAAAAGTTCTTTAAAGCTTTTGTCATTCTACGTGGAAATTCAATCCCGTTCCTGACAACCATTTGTAGAGCGATGCCTTTTCCTTGCTAGCCGCTTTGGCTTTTCACCACCAGTTGCCTGGGCTCTGCCGCGTTGTAGTCCCCAATTAACACACAAGACGCTGTATTAATTATGAAGCTGTTGGCCTTGCTTATTTCTTACTGGCTAGCTCTGACATAAGTATTTATCCCATAATTGTTAATCTAAGTGTTTCTCTTACTGGAGAAGTTTCCGGGCTTCTTATCCCTATGGCGGTTACATCTTGACTCAATGCGTATGGTTTATTCAAGCTCAATATCAGAGATTTGAGAAAAGAAAAATAAGATCAGCATGGCCACACAGTTCGGTTCTTATTTGAGGGTTTTGGTAATGATTCTATTTTTATGTTCTTCCAGCTCAAAGAAACATCCCCACATTAAAATATCTTACCTTGAGGTAGAGACATAAAAGTTGGCTGTAACTGACCATGGTAGTGCATACTACAGTCCCAGCACTGGGAAGGTAGAGCAGGAGCATCAAGGAGAATCTAAGAAGCCTGGGATACTTAGTAAGAGCCTTCCAAAAACGTTGATGCCACATAGCAGAGTAAATGATATTCTTTTATGAAGGCAATAAAACTGCACCACAATTCAAGACAGGACAATACAACTTGAAACTTCTTTGAATCTATGGCTAACCTGCTTATATTTTTATTCATTGTAGTTCTCCCTTGTATTTTTACGTACATTTAAAAGCCTAACATCTAATCATGGAAGTCAAGGTTTGGAAACCTAGGGATATAGTTGCCCAAAGAGCAAAGCATTGTGTCCAGGTAGTTTTGTCAACTTGACCAGGACTAGAGTCAAGTGGGAAAAGATTACCTGATTCGAGGAAATGTCCTCATTTGACTGGCCAGTGGGCATGTCTGTAGGGCATTTTCTTGATTGTTGATTGACGTGGGAGGGCTCAGCCCACTGAGGTCAGCCCCACCCTTGGGCAGATCATCCTGGGTGGTAGTTGAAAGTTATCCTGGAAGCAAGCTGGCACGCAGCCTCCTCCATGGTTCCTGCCTTGCCCAGATTTAGTGCCTGCCCTGACTTCCCTCAGTGATAGACTGTGATCAGGACATGTGAGCTAATGTTCCCAGGCTGCCTTTGTCATGGTGCTTATCCCACAAACAGAAAGAAAGCATTGGTACAGGCAGTGGCTGTTAACTGTGCTCACTCCATGTTTTAATGTAGTTTCCTACATTTCACCCTCATGTTCCTGAGCATCCGTTGTAGCTGGCTGGCGAAACACCAGCCTCGATTAAATTCAGGGTTTGTCCTGGTTTGCTTTCTATTGCTGTGATAAACACCATGTCCCAAAACAACCACAAGCGACTTGAGGAGGAAAGGGTTTGTTTCGTCTTACAGTTTGAAGCCCATCATGAAGGGAGGTCGGGGCGGGAACTCAAGAAAGGAACCTTGAACCAGGAGCGGAAGCAGAGGAAAACACTGCTTACCACCGGCTTCCCTCCGTGGCTTTCTCCGCCTGCTTTCTGCACTGCCCAGGGCCATTTGCCCCGGGTGGCTCCAGGGTGGTCAGCTGGACCCTCCCACACCAGCCATTCTTCAAGAAAATGCCCCACAGGCTTGTCTACGGGCCACGTGATGGTGATGGTCGCCCGATCATCTCCCCTTCCCAGATGTCTCCAGGTTGTACCAGGCTGGCAGAAAACTAGCAAGCATAACATTCCTGCCACCTCTGCACCTGCTCTCACGCGGCGAGAAAAGGAAGCGAAACAAACACAAAACGCAGCTGCACCCTCGGCGCTTAACTTCCGTCTCAGTTGGGTTGTAAAAGCCTTTCCACATTGCTCTTCTTTCGCTCGGCCTGGTGCTCTCACGCTGACACACGGATCTACTTACAGTTCATCTCGATTCATTCCACACACCCCATCTTCTTCCCCATCATTGGACATTGGACTGCCTTTTCAATAATGTAAAAATCAAGTTCAGGAGGCTGGGGAGATGGCTCAGAGGTTAGGAGTGTTTACTGCTCGGTTATAAGGGTGGAACTTTGGATTCCAGCACCCACTGGGGCTATCCGTGATGCTTGTAATACTGGCTCCAAAGGATCCAACACCATCTTCTGTCTTCCCTGTGCACCCGTACACACACACACACACACACACACACAAATATTTTAAATATCAAAAAATGTATAATATAAAAAATCCAAAGTATTCAAAGACAGAAAAATTTTAGGGTCAGATTTTATATCTGTAAATTGTCATCTGTGTCAGAACTTTTCTGGAGGGTTTTGATGCAGTTTGATTAACTGGATCTACTTGATAAGTGATGGTTAGCATTATTTTCCTCCAATGTAGTTTTCAAACATACAGGCTGGGGAGATGGCCCAATGGAAGGGTAAAAGTGCTTGTTGCACAAATGTAAGGACCGGAATTCAAATTCTTAGCTCTCACTTTAAGAAAACCTGTGAGGGGGGGGAGCGGAAGGGACAGGCAGATCCTGAAAGCTCATTGGTCAGTCTGCCTAACCCAAATGGTGAGCTTCAGGTTTAGTGGTCTCAAAGGAATAAAGCCGAGAGTGATAACTCGGGACACCCAACATCGTCCTCTGACCTTCACATCCATGTGCACAGGCATGAGCACACCCATACGTACACACAAGGATGCACACATGCATATACAAAACGTCTGTTTTGGCGTGGTCACAAGTGTGGGTGTGATTTAGCGGGGGTTTTAGGTCTGGGTTGGGACAGGTGGCTCTCTCGCGTCTAGTCGGGTCATAGGGAGCAGCCGGTTCAGATCCTTAGAGTCAGAACCAACAGGAAGCCTTCTGCTTTTTGGTGTAAGTGACTTCTCCCTGAAATTTACATTTAACCTATATTTGAGCCTAGTCCCGTGAATCATTATCCGTGCCTGCGCCCACGTGGACATTCACTGGACCTGGGTCCAGGCTGCCTGCTTCCATGCTCCCTGTGACCCAACCGGATGCCCAAATGGGCATGGCCAGCGCTATGGGTGTGGGCGGGGTGCATATCTTACTACACACACAAAGAGGGGAAAGCAAAAATTCCAAACACGAAGCATTTTAGATGGGTCCAGGTAGCTCTCTGCCTTCACTCTGCTTCCTCCGTGTGGCAAAATGCAATGACCAGCTGTGACAAGCGTTTAATTTTTCTGTTGACTCCTGTTTAAGTCTCTAGAAGCAGAACTGAAGAAACTTCAAAACTCTATCCAGGAGAGCACCCAGAACTTTGATGAGCATTTGAAGAGGCTCTTTGAAAGAAGAGTGAAGGCAGAGATGGTTGTCAACCAGGTAAATGAAGGCCTGCTTCTGTATCTTACCCTTTTAAGTAGGCTGTGGGACACGCATCCATCTTGGAGCTGCCTCCTCCCCCCCCCCCATCACCAGACAGGCACTGCTACATTCCCTGTCTCTCCTGCTGACTTCTCCTCCAGGGTCCTGGTAAGCAGCTGCTTTAGGGAAAGGGAGGTGGATATAAAGCAGGAATGGGGAGGTTTTCTCTAGGAATGGTAGCTTGCTCTAAACTTGACTCCAACTATGATGGCTACATAGCTGTGCACCTGTTTCAAAGCATCAGATTATACATGGTATTAGAAAATGCTTCAATAAAGCTGTTATTTTTCTTAAACATGCTTAGAATATCTTCTTGCACACACTGATAATGGGGAACCAGACTACTAGGAAATGTCCAAAGGATGGGCACTTCTACTCTAAAGGACACCATTTAAAACTCAAAAATAAAAGGTTGAGGTAGAACATTTGCCTTGCATGTTCAAGGCTCCAGCACCAACAATGATAACAACTATTATTATTATTATATATTATTTTTATTATTATTTCAAGTTGTTAAAACTCCTCATGAAATTTTTCCAAATTCTTGGCTTTGTGACATTTTTAAAAGAAAATGCCCGTTGGCCACTGTCTTGGTTTCCTTTACTGTGACTGTATTAATAAAATACTCTGACAAAAGGGAGAACAGGTTCATTTTAGCTCGGAGTTTTACGTTGCAGTCTGTCATGGCAGGGAAGCCCAGGCATCAGGAGTCTGAAGCAGCTGCTCTCACTATGTCCAGTCAGAAGAGCAATGAGTGCATGTGTGCAAATGTGACCTATGCTGCCCGTGTCTCTCCCTCCCTTTGTATGGTCTGTGATTCCCGTCAGTACATGATCCCAACCACAGTCAAGGCCCGTCTTCCCTCTAAAGGTAATCAAGGTAACTCCCCACAACCATGCCCAGAGAGAGGCTTCTCCCTAGTGACCCTGGAGTCTTTCAGGTTAATAGTCAACATTTGTCACCTTCAGACAATAACAACAAGGCAATGACCCAAACTGTAAAGGATCTAATATCCATACTAACTCTCCTGTACAAACTCTAGGTGACAAAAGTGTAAGGAAGAAAATCTCTTTATAAAATATTTCAAGCCAGGTGGTGAAACTCTCCAAAAACCAAATAAATTAATAAATAATTAAAATATTTCAGTAAGTAAATGAAAAGAGTGAAAACAGACAATGATCATTTTGCAACTGTCAGTAGATTTACTGGGCTGGTGCTTGGAACACCAGTAGCCACAAACATCCCCAAAATAAAACACAATAGCATGGGAGCCCTGACCAGAGAACACAGAGAAACCCACAGTTTTGCCAAAAGTCTCCAGCCAAGGTCTGACCCGGTGTCTGGATCCAGCTGCCTATTTTTAAGGACTAGAAGGGCTTTAGGAGCCTTATACACTGCACTGAGAGTAAGCTGTTGAGGAGACGCAAAACTACGGGCTGCTGAATGCTACAAATGAATTGTGAAGGAGGGAAGGGGACATAAGAGAGCATGAGGTTCTAAGAGATTAAGAAGATGTGACAAAATAGCGTTAACGGACAAGTTATGACATTGTGACAGAGGTTCGCACTAAGGAAGAATGACAGAAACACTGTTTGTTATTGTTGAAGTCAAAACAGTGGTCACTGCTGAGCTTAAGCCCATGATTGACACCTAGGTTCTTTGCTGGCAAAGCTGATTTTTGTTTTGTTTTTGTTTTTAGTTGGTTGGTAATGACTAAAAGTGTTGACCTGGATCAGAACTCATTAAATAATGCATTGGTGTTCAGTGCTTTTCTGTATATGTGTTTTGCTCACAGTAAGATGATGAATGGGGGAAAATAGCCAATACTATTGTAAGTCTCTATTTGACTTTTTTTAAGATCCTCCTTTCCTGTGAGCTTACCTGACCAGTGAGTGTCAATGCCAATAGAACATTCTTTCTCAGCTAGGAATGTTGACCCTCAACGCTCGTCCTCTTCCTGTTTCCACAGGAGGAACTGAAAATAAACAACCTTGTGTTTTCTTTGCTCCTGGATGAAGAACTGAGCTCCAGGGAACAGTTCCTGAACAACTACCTTCTGAGGAAGCAGGAGGAGAAAGTAAGTCCCAGGCTCTCGGGCGTCTGCTGCTGGCTCTCCAGCATCCATGCCGCTTGTTGGGACACAGGTCCCATATCTGGAGCCTTGTTTGATTAGAGTCACGGACTCCAATCAAGTGAGACAAGAGGCAAGTGGGTACCGTTACCATGATGTCGGGTTGTTTGACTGCATAGTTTTCCTTCTGTCATTCCTGTTCAACCATGCTCATAGTCGATTCCACGTCTGGGACTTTGCTAGATGACCAGGTACAAGTAACCATGTAGGTCACTTAGTTAGGTGACACAATTCTGCATGTCAGATTCAGAACACTGTAGTTTCAAAATGACATGCTATATAGAAGACAAGACCAAATTGATTCTCAGAATAAAGTTTAGAACTACAGTTTTTAATGCCAGCCAGTAGTAGCGCACACCTCTAATCCCAGCACCTGGGAGGCAGAGGCAAGCACATCTATTTGAGTTCAAGGCCATCCTGGTCTACAAAGTGAGTTCCAGGACAGCCAAGGCTACACAGGAAAACCCTGTCTCAAAAAAAAAAAAATAACAGCACAGCTTTTACCACAGACTGGCTGTAGGGCCTTGATCAAAGCAGGCAATCTTTGAAGATGTGCACAGGCCGCCATGATCCATGGAATATCGTCCTCCATGGGCCATGTCATGTGGTAGTCCCAAGTGTCACTGAGCCTAGAAGCTATGGGTTAGCCTATAGAATGAAAACTTTCATATTTAGAAACACTAAGTATGAACATGGACGGTAAGATTTATTAAAGAGATGAGTATCAATGCTGATTATTAATATATAATGTTTCAACAGGTGTCAACCTATGCTATTGTTAATGAAGCACATATGAATACATTTACTGTATCATAAATGACTTATGTACTTACTTTTAAGAGTCTGTTAATATGACTAGGAGTGGTGGTGGTGATGGTGGTACACGCCTCAGCACTCAGGAGGCAGAAGCAGGCAGATCTCTGAGTTCAAGGCCAGCCTGATCTACATTGTGAGTTCCAGGACAGCCAGAGCTACATAGAGAGACCCTGCCTCTAAAACAAAACCAAAAGAAAAGGTCTGTTTATAACATATGCCAAGAACTTTTACCAGGCATGGTGGCACATTTCTATAATCCAGCACTTGGGAGGCTAACACAGGAGGATGGTAAGTTAAAGGCCAGCCTGGGCTACATGGTAAGACTGTGTCTGAAATGTAACATAAACCTCTGTAGGCTCCTCTTGGGCACAGGACACAGGAGAAGGCCTTCAGAAAGGCAGGATAGCATGCTCATGCTGGCTCTTGCCCCCTTGCATCCTGTGAGGTTTCTTACTCTTCCTAGGGACACCTATAGCTCTGTTTAACCCGAGAACTCTCCAGTTCAATTAACCATCCCTGCCGTTACTGTAGAGCAAGACTTCAGGAGCCATCCAGAAAGCACGGGAAGACCTCGATGCATTCAAGGAGCAACATGACATCCTGGTGGCAGAGGACAAAGTGAGTCACGAGCTCATCTACTGGGCCTTGCAGAGTTTTGCACTTGAGAAGGGGGGGGGAGATGAGATCAGTGCACAAATTGATTTCCTCGTGGATGGATTGTTCTCTTACCTTTAGTCATGAGTGAATGCCATTCTGTATGGCTCTTTTCTGTAAAATCTGTGGGTTAGAAAGAAGTTTTGTTTTTTTTAATTTCCTAAGTTAAGTTTTTTCTTGTGGGGAAAAAATGTTAGTGAGGTCATCAAGTTTAGGGTTCTCAAACTTGGGGTTGTGAAGTCCATGAGTTGCTCATGTAGTTTGTAACAGGAATGACAGCAATCAGATGGGACAAAATGAGGTAGGTAAGGAGTAAGATGAAATGGATTGAACAGTGACTTGCATGTTTTCTGAGTATATGTTATTTGGGGACACTACTAGATGCTTTTTTAAAAATCTGTTATATAAGATAACATTTTTAGTGCACTGGCATGCTCCCTAGGAACAGACCCTAAAGGAAGCCTAGCGTAGAGAATGGTTGCTCTCCAACAACTGTAAAAACCAGGTCTTAATGTCACAGTGATACATACCATCTGTAATTTAGAGATTGCATTAACCAATGAGAAACTTCTGTGTGTCTGCAATCCTGGAAACGATGTGTTTGTCCTTAGATTCTGGATCGCAGCTTCAAAAAGGAATTCTCTGACATTTCTGGTCACCAGGTGGATATACTCTACAAACTTTATAAACGCCGGCCAAGGTTTGTTTCTCTTAGACTGTGGGGTCTGGGGAGGGCAGGGCCAGAGAGATGGATCAGCAGAATTAAGTCTGATGACCTGAGTGGAATCCTTGGGATCACAAATTGCTTTTCCTCGGAGAATCTCATGTGACTATGTTCATGACTAAGTTTTTATTTGCAATTTTTAAATATAAAGTTTAAAACAAAAAATCCAAAAAAATAGTTCTTTCCTGCATTTCCCCTGGGGCAGACAGGAGTTTTCTTGTCTCCCTCTTCTCTGTCCGCTCTCTGTCTCTCTGTCTGTATCTCTTTCCCTCTTTTCTCTTTCCTCTCCCTCCCATTTCTAATAAAGCTTCTCACACAAAAAAGCAAGAGAAAATAGCTCAAAATAATGATTATCTAGAGTTTTGAGATATGTTTCTAAGCTGGGTGGAGTACTGGGATAGTTTGCTGATTTCTAACGTATTAAATTGAAACTTTTGCCATTTATCCCAGTACTTGGGAGGTAGAGGCAGGCGGATCTCTGTGAGTTCGAGGCCATTCTGGTCTAAGAATGAGTGTCATGAGAGACTCCAAAGCTACAGAGAAACCCTGTCTCAAAAAATCAGATAGATAGATAGATAGAATAGATAGATAGATAGATAGATAGACAGATAGAAAGATAGAAACTATCAAACAAATGCAATACAGAAGTATGCTGTTTGTCACAAAGGAGTGAGATAGCTTATGTGAGGAATACAAATTCATGCTTGCACCTTGGGCAAATTATCTTCTGGGAATTTAGCCTAGGACTTATCTCCTATCTTAGTTTGCCTCTGCCTCTGCCTCTGCCTCTGCCTCTGCCTCTGCCTCTGCCTCTGCCCCTGCCGCTCCCCCTTCTCTCTGTATAAGTGTGTGTGTATATATATGTGTATGTATATATATATGTATGTATGTGTGTATATGTATGTGTGTGTATAAGCCAGGGTCAGTCTGTGGCGTGTGATTCCTCTTTGGGGTTTGTTGTTGTCGTCTTTACTTTGTTTGCTTGTTTTTTGAGACAGGGTTTCTCTATGTAACTTTGAAGCCTGTCCTGAAACTAGCTCTTGTAGACCAGGCTGGTCTCACACTCACAGAGATCCACCTGCCTCTGACTCCAGAGTGCTGGGATTAAAGGAGTGCATCACCACTGTCCAGTTGTCATCTTTATTTTTTGAGACAGATTTTCTCACTGGCCTGGGTCCTGTCAATTCTCCTAGGTTGACTAACCAGAGAGGCCCCAGGATCTGCCCAACCAGTGCTGGGCCTCTGGGGTAGAGCGAAGTTGTTTATCCTGCTCAGTACTCACAGAGCTATCTCCCTATTTGTTTCCCTCTTTCAAAAAGCACTTTTTCATTTTTGCTTTGTTTTACTTCACATCTCTTGAGATAGAGTCTTAACTATATAGCACTGGCTGGCCTGAAGCTCAGAATGTAGTCCAGACTGGCCTCAAACTTTGAGTTACTTTCTTGGTTCTGCCTCTCGAGTGTGGGGATTGCAGTATAGGCTACCAGGTTTGGCTAGGGGTATGCGAATTATAAACCCATGGGAAACATTGATCATCAAATGGACTTTTAAAAATCTAATTCCACTGTCTGTCAGACCCAGAGCTGGCCTTGGGCCAGTAACTTCTCCTAGAAGCCAACTGTGCTGTGTAGAGGTATGGGTGGAGCCATCACTACGGCTGTCCACTGTTAAGGGTCTCCAAGGGGAGAGCCTACACAGCTCTTTGTACCCTCCGTCTCTCCCCAGGCGTAGCCCAAGAAAACTAATTCAAGTCATTAATCAAGACAAAGAGGGCCTTCCTCCAGAAGTGGCCCATGCCAGACAGTCCCAGCTAGTAGGTGTTTATTTGCCTGCTTACAGTCCATACAAAAAACAGGTTTCCCAGCATGGGTAAAGCTGCCAGTGCCAGAATCAATCAGGGCATGTCTGGGGACCTAGAGTATGGAATGACAAAGTGAGTGCTTGTCCCTGGAGTAACCCACTCACCAGCCCTGAAGTAACAAAAGAAATATGCTAATGGTCTGCTACTTAACAGTGTTTTTTGTTTCATCTTTTGGTATTTGTGGGAGTATAATCAGTTGATGATCTGTCTTTTCTTGCTAATACCAGGGTTCACAAACAGAAAACACAGGCTGATGTGAACAGTCTTGTTCCTTACGGAGAGCGACCAGGGTCTGGCAAGTTAAGTAAGGACAACTTTACCCAGATAATGAAATCCATGGATGAGTTGGACAGTATCAGCAACATGCCAGAAGGCTTGGACCCCTCAGTCTGGGAACATTTCTGCATAACCAGACGAGCAAAAGTGGAAAATGAATACAAAGTATGCAACTTTGTTTTAAATTTTATCTTAGGTGTACTAATAGCAAATATCACATCTACCAGACATCCAGGAAAACTAAGTTTTAAGATTCTCTTGCTGGGTAGTAGTTAGTAATGTTCATAATAACATAACAAATCAAGTAATATTATTTGGGTTGCTATAAATCTTCGAGGTCCAAAATGATGGTTGCTAGTACTAGCAGGTAGTGTGCCCTGGGAATAGATGTGACCAGTACTAACACGTGCTTGCGTGGAAAACACAGATTTAGGAGAACTACCATGGAACACATGGAAAACGTCTAGTGAATATTTTTACATCGTTTATAAGCAGAATAATCTCATGGAGAGACTTGTGTTCAGTAAAGGCATTAGTAAAACTAAGTTGATCTGTTCCATTTCACTTTTTATAATGTGACTACAACATGTGTAATTACACATGTGGCTCACATCGCTCTTCTAACATACTGTGAGAAATGATCTTGTTTGGCACAGAATACACTTAGCTCGCCAGAGGCAGCTTCACCATTTCTAGTGGAAGGGATGGGGCTGTAGTAACAGTAAGGTCTGGAGAACATGATTAACTGTGCAGAGATCTGTCTGCCTCCTGACCACCTCTGTCTCCTCTCTCCTAATTCCCAAAATCAGTTCACATACATAGGATTGGCAAATTTTTATTAAGTTTCTATGATTGTAGAATTACATCTAAAGTGATGGGAACAGATTTCAAAATGGTATATAGACATGTACATCACACACACACACACACACACTCACATCAATTGCATACTTGCTTTTCAGCAAGAGGCCAATGTGATACTCTTTAAATTTCTTAATGAGTGTGCCAGCCAGATGGATCTCTGTGAGTTCGAGGCCAGCCTGGTCTACAAGAGCTAGTTCCAGGACAGCCTCCAAACCCTGTCTCGAAAAACCACAAAAAAAAAAAATGAGTGTGCCAGCCATGTTTTAATAATATTCACATAATTCACCTACTGGCAGACATTTAGACTTTTTTTAATCTGAGAAAAGTAGGTTTATTAGGAAAAGTCAAAGACAGATGTTGTCTCCAGTCAAGTCTCCACCTGCCCTGACACACCCGGTTGGCTTTACCAGGTGAAACAGAAGGCTGCTGGCCTCCAGGAAATGATGACTTTTCTCCGGAAGAGACTGGAGGATGACGAGGCCGTGCAGCGTGAGATTGAAAGAGTGTTCCATGAGCTCCTCCGGTAACTGGGACCTCCCAGGCTTATTCATTCACCTTCACAATGTGAACTGGGCCGGCCCTATGAAGCAGGGCCGTCACTGCAGGGCTGTCACTGCGGGGCTGTCACTGCAGGGCCGTCACTGCAGGGCCAGCCTCCTGCCTGGCTGGTCCACGGCTGACTCCGTCTCAGTCCTGGCACCGTGCTGAAAGGTTCTACTTTATAGAGTACACCTTGTTACACGGGGCTTGTTTCAAAAGAGAATCTTCACACAAAGAAGCCAATTTTGGGAGAGTGGAGAATCACAGTTTTGTGTAAATCTGCTCCTACCGCACAAAAACACAAAGAGGCAGCCTCTGCCAGTGGAGACTTTGGGGCTCAAGGCTAAGTGGAACCAAGCAGATTTCCAAACAGTTTCTCCATAAACACCCACCAGATTGTGTTTTTCTTCATGGAGCCTGGCAGTTTTCCTGAGTGCTTTGTATAAAGTCTTTGCTTCACATCAGTGATGCTCCCAAATACATCAGTATATATCAGTTTTAGGCCTAGGCTATAGGGGGAATACAAATTAGGCAATAGATTTGATAAGTAGCATATAGATTTAGTATTGTTGGTATATTATCCAAAATCAATAAGGTTGCTGGGTGATGGTGGCGCACGCCTTTAATCCCAGCACTAGGGAGACAGAGGCAAGAGGATCTCTATAAGTTTGAGGTCAGCCTGGTCTATAAAGTGAATCCCAGGACAGCCAGGACTGTTACACAGACGGTTACCCTGTCTCAAAAAAACAAACAAACAGACAGACAAACCAATAAGGACATAATTTTAATAGGTTTGCCATTCAAAATATTTCTACTTCCTTTTAAAATCCTTACAATCAAAACTACACCATTTTTTCTAACAGTAAAAGTTCAGGACTAATTCTACCTCTACTGTTCAACCAATCCAATTAGAATTCCAGATCAATCGAGGAGGTACTTAGAGGAACTTCCAGGAAGGTGTCTTTGGGGACATACTCCTCATGCCACTCAGGGTGCCTTCCTTAGGCTGGTTAGAATTTCACTTCTCAGATATTAGGTGAAGTTTGAAACTTAAGTATACTACAGATACCTCTTTTGAAGTCTTTTTCCATTTAGATTACAGGATGAAAAAGTGAAATTCCAAGTGAATTTGACAATACAAATTCTCCTTAAACAAGGACAAGTAGAACTGGAGAATTTCCAGTTGATTCTGGAATATTCTGATGCAATTCTCATTAACAAGACCATAATTGAAGACTTGAATTCTGTGATTCGGGTAATTATAGTTTTTGAACATACTGCTTTTGCATAAAATGCTTTATATTGTCTCTCGTTTCCATGGTAACTGTGCTGGCTAGTTTTATGTCAAATCGACACAAGCCACTGGAGAGAAGGAACCTCAATTGAGAAAATGCCTCCGGAAGTTCAGGCTGTAGGCAAGACTGTAGGGCATTTTCTTAATTAGTAATTGTTGGGGGAGGGCCAGCCCATTGTAGGTGGGGTCACCCCTGGCCTAGTGGTCCTGGGTTCTGTAAGAAAGGAGACTGATCTAGCTATGAGTAGCAAACTAGTAAGCATTACTCCTCCATGGCCTCTGTATCAGCTGCCTCCAGGTTCCTGCCCTGCTTCAGTTCCTGTCCTGACTTCCTTCGATAATGAACAGTGGGTGTTGTGGAAATGTGGGCCAAATGAACCCTTTCCTCCCCAAATTGTTTTTTGGTGTTTTGTCACAGCAATGGTAACCCTGACTAAGACAGTAACTTTAATTCAGTTAGTGTTTCGTCTTAGTAGATGCCATTAGATTCACCCTTAGAATTTTGTAAATGTGCCCAGAATGTAAATATTTTTAAAAATCTCCCTAGATGGCCGGGCGTTGGTGGCACACGCCTTTAATCCCAGCACTCGGGAGGCAGAGGCAGGCGGATCTCTGTGAGTTTGAGGCCAGCCTGGTCTACAAAGTGAGTTCCAGGACAGCCTCCAAAGCCACAGAGAAACCCTGTCTCCAAAAACAAAACAAAACAAAAAAATCTCCCTACATGATCCTAAGGATGATCCTAAGGGACATATAGTTCAAGACACTGAGGCTAAGTATCCATTCTAATATTCTGTAATTCAAATATTGCTTACATAGCACTCAGTATAAAGTTATTTGGTTTAGTAGTCTCTAATGCCAGTTCTGGTTTTATATATGAGAGGCCCCATGAGTGCTTTAATCTAACTAAGGTTTGCCAATCTTACTGATCTTTTTCAAAGGACCAACTTTCAATTTCATGGCTTCTATTGCTCTTCTATTTTCTATTTCACTTATCTCCATCTTACTCTATCATCCTGCTGGCTTTTATGTTTGCTTGTTCTTTTTCTGGCATGCAAAGTTAATGATGCAGACTCTCTTTTTCCTAATCGTATAACAAGAAAATCTGAATCGGCTTCAGCAGTATTCAAAGCTCTGCCCCACTAACGCTCTGCTGGCCCCTCCCTCTGCGCTGTGTTCGCTCTGTCTTTCCATATTATGTCCTCATTAACATTGATTCATAGCGACTGTTGTGTGACTTTTTCTTTTAATTATATGAGAGAAAAGGAGTAATTAGGAGTCAGACTGGATTTTACATTTACTATGCAGCATTTGTTTTCTTAAATAGTATTTTTATCCCTTTCTTTTTCTTGGAGTTTCTACTATCTCTTTTTCCGATTTGAAGGACTTCTTATAGCATCTCTTCCGGAGCAAGTCCACTGACAGTGGGTTTTCTCCATCCACTTAGCTCTTCTCAAAAAATCTGTTTTTCATTTAAAATATTCCACTCTATTATGTTTCATTTTTTGAGAGAAGGTCTTGCGACATCACCTAGGCTGACCTCAAACTTGGGATCCTTCCACCCCAGCCTTGAGTGCCAGGAAGAACTACAGGAGCCAGCTTAGCCTTCATTTCTGAAAGAGTCGCTGTACCTACAAGATTCTTAAATTCTTGATTGACATGGTTTGCGTCGGGTTTTCTCCCTTTTTTGTTGGTTTCTCTATCTTCTTCCTTTTTTTCTAGGAGTATATGATTTGGTGGTGTTCACTTTGCTTTGTCTTTTCTATTTTTGTTTCTTCTGCCCTTTCTCTAGCCAAAATCATTCTCCTGAGGCAGTGTTTGTTTTTCTCTCAGTGACTGAAGGCCTTGGCTCTATGAGGGAAAGGGTTAGCATTTCCTAAGTGCTGGTTCCAGTCTTTCTCCAAGACTAACCAACCAAAGTAGAGTCCCCAACTTTCTACTTTCTCCATGTTCCTGGTAAGCATGCATGTAGTGGAGGTTTGCAGAAAATGCCATACTTAACCAGGCTTGGTAATACCTGGAATCTCAGAACTCAGGGGCTAGGGCAGAAAGATGTAAGTTCAATGCTGGCCTAGACTACCAAGATCTTGTCTGAGAAAATAATAAAATTGTAAGTTGAGCATCTGACTAGATTTTAGTAGCATTAACTGATGGTAAAAAGACTGGGCAATTGTAGCTTTGGCTGAAGCCACACAGTGAAGGAGTTCTGACCTTTGTTAATTTGAGATTATTCTAGTGGAATGTTCAGCCTGACAGAGTTCAGAGTTGAGAATCGCTCTCTATAGAGCACATGTGATAACTGCATATCAATTATTACATACAGATAAGTATGGATAAGTCATTTAAGTCATTAAGCCACGAGATTGCTCAAGACAACCTGGGAAGTCAGGTAGACCAAAAACAGGGAGTTTGTGTCTGTACCTCCAATCTAGCTCTGAAAGGTCGAGCACAGAACAGGAAAGGAGACAGAGGAGGCACTAGCAAAGCAGGGGAGAACACTGGGGCAGTTTCCTAGACACCCCAAGAACAAAGATCCCAAGGAATAGATAGAGATGTGCATAGAGAGTCAACTACTTGACAGTAGTCTCAGGAGAGAGTTGAGGACGGGGTGCCCCTAGTGAGGGTTAGGTCACAGCATGGGGAAGTAAAACCACTGATGTTAAGAACATCCTACAATGCTGGCTGAAAGTGGCATAGCTCTAAAACAGTGGCTCTCGGCCTTAGCACCGTTGACCTCTGGGACAGACTGTTTTCTATGTGGGTTGCCCCGTGCTTTGTAGGCTGCTTAGCACCATCCCTGGCTTCTACTCCCTAGATGCCGACAGCAACCTCTCTGGCTGTGCCAACCCAAACATAAACCAAAGCAAACCCTATACTGAGTCAATATGCTTTCCTTGGCAGAGAAATGCTTAAAACTTTTAGACTTTTTGACCTACTGATGGCTAGATGAAGTGTGTGGTAAGGCATGGGGGTAAGGTAACTGAAATACAATTTAAAAAGTCATTAAAAGTAGGAAATCCAAGGAGTTCAGAGACCAGGCTGTGATCAAAAGATGAAAATAATGAAAGGGTAGGATGCAGTAGGGTGTAGCTTAGTGGCATGTGCTTCAAAAAACTAGATTTTAGAAAGAGAAAAGAAGAAGAAAGAATGCAGAGTGGCAACTGGTAGGATTCTTATACAAATGATTGACTGAGACAGCACAGCCCAGGCTGGCCGAGAACTCACCGTGTGATCAAAGCTTATCTCATTCTTTGGGACAATCTTCCAGTCATAGCCTCCCAAGCCCTAGAGTCACAGGTTAAAGCCAGCTCACATGGCTATAAATTCATTCTAGAGACATGGTCATTTCATTTTAAGTAATCCTATTGAATAACCGTTATTCCACGTGGAGTATAAAATAGCAGGGTGTTTTATGTATCAGATCTAACGTTTTCCTTTGCTACTAGCTACCAGACAGACGCTGGTATGCCTAGCCATGTTAACTACATGCTTTACCCAGACAACTGATGTGAAGACGAGGAGGTTTCACACATACAGGTTGCAGATTAAGTCATAGAAACCGGCTTCAGATAGTCTTCAGGTCTGTACACATAATCAGGGTGATTGCTGATGTACCCTTTAGACTCAAGGGCAAAAGAAAGTTGCCAGTATGATGGAAAGCAAAGAAGTGCACAAAGGAATCTATCAGATTGAGTGGGAGCACAAGAAAATGGAGATGGAAATGGAAGACCTGAACCAGAAGGCCTGGGACATCCAGATGCTGTTCTTCTCGAGAGACCGTCAAAAGGCAAGTCCCCCCTGGCCGCCACCCTTGTTCATGCACCAATGCCCGCTTACGCGGAAGCCGCCCTGAAGGCAAGCACATTGCACACCAGGTGTGCTCCTGTCTGTGAACATGCTGAGTTGCTTTTCCTAGAGGCTTAAGGAGGTGTGCTCCTGTCTGTGAACATGCTGAGTTGCTTTTCCTAGAGGCTTAAGGAGGTGTGCTCCTGTCTGTGAACATGCTGAGTTGCTTTTCCTAGAGGCTTAAGGAGGTGTGCTCCTGTCTGTGAACACGCTGAGTTGCTTTTCCTAGAGGTTTCGTTTGCCGATTTCATGGCCGTTCTCTTTGCTTTTTCACCTCTCTGGACACACACTCTGGCTTAAGAACGAGTCAGCTCGGTTGTCTCTACTACAGCCGTCTGGCCCAGTTATCTTTTCTCTCTGTGTCTGCCACTGTTTAGCCAGTCTCCGTTTTCAGTGGCTTAGAGTGTGCTATACTGTCTTAAAATTAGTTAGCTGGCCCTTTCTCTGTCAGCCTCTCTCTCTCCTCTCCTCTCTCTCCCTTCCTTCCTATCCCCTTCCTCTCCTCTCTCTCCCTTCCTTCCTATCCCTTTCCTCTCCTCTCTCTCCCTTCCTTCCTATCCCTTTCCTCTCCTCTCTCTCCCTTCCTTCTTATCCCTTTCCTCTCCTCTCTCTCAAAATCCATCTAGTTATATGTATACTGCTATTATACTGAAGTCCTACTTGATCCTAGCAGCATCAGTACCCTGCTCAGATATTTTAAACAATACTCTTTAACTACCAAAGTCCCTTTAGGGCAAATAAGAGGAAAAGATACCATGTAACGAGCATTCTTCCTGCCAGCCTGGTCCCAGAGCTGCGTCAGTCCCAAATGAACGCAGGATGCTATATTATGAAGCTGTTGGTCATTTGCTATGCTCTGACTTATTAACCCATAACTACAAACATATAATGTATCTTACCAAGGACGCAGCCTCATGCATCCTCTCTTCCCCGGGATCACATGGGGACTCTCTACTATTTACTACATTTCCCAGACTACTCCACGACTCCTAGTGCCACCAGCTTGCTTCCCTATTGGCCAGCAGTGCTTTATTTATCAACCAATAAGACGTAAGGACGTAAGGACGTCCCCCATCAATACCACTATGCCTCTTACCCATCAGTATTCTCAAATGGGAGAGAGGGAGGAGGAGGGAAGGAGAGGGTGTGTAAGGAGACAAGAGATTAACATTAGATGTCTTCCTCAGCAATTTTCTCACATATTTCAGCTAGACTGGCTGACCAGCAAACTCCAGGGTCCCCAGTGCTGAGTTAGAGGCTCACATGGGTGCTGGGAACCTGAACTCAAATCTTCATGAGTCATCTCCCAGGTACCTAAAGGAACGGATTACTTTTTGCTCACATAGGCTCTTCAACCTGGAACATCTCCTCCCCCCCCCCATTTCTTCTCTTACTCTGTTCCTTGTCCCTTTCCCTCCAGTCCTATCTTCCTAGGTCACCATTTTAACTTATGCCACATTCTCCAACAGCCTTTCTTGATTTTCCAAGTCTAGAGAAATCCTACTCCATCCCAAACTGCCCTTGAATTTGTTAACACCTGACAAACATTCTGGTAGCCATGCATGTTCTTTCTTGGAGGCTAGATCATGTTATCTGTCTTTGTATCTACTTTGGTATTTTTAACTAGAACACTATTAATGTGTGACCCAGGTGAGTCACTATATTTGGTGAGCTGAACGAATGAAAAACTGTAAGCATTTGTAATGATCAGCATATAAGTGTGTATTGATAGCTAAATACAAATAATTATAGCACAAAAGCTGAATCAATCTTGACACACAAATATTTTTATGAAACTATAATTTTCAAAACTGTTCATAGTTACCAACTAAAAGAAATAGAAAAAATTATCCTTACATATATGTTATCTTTTCTTTTTCCCCTCTTGAAGTACCTAAATGAAGCAAACTACGAGAATGTGATTGCTATTCAGATTGGAATAATGGAGCAAACCATTAATGTTATAGAGAAGGTTAGTCTCAAGCACATCAATCATTATAATGCCATCAGTGGTGAGTTGTGTGGGAAGTATTTCAGTCAGGGACCCTAACATAAACTTGATAACTTAGTGATATTCATGACAATCTGAGGTCCCTGAATGCTGCCTCTGCAACCATAGCCAGTGATACAGGCTATAGCATTTCTCTGGGTATTAGGATTAGATCTGGGAATTCATGTGGGTTTGCTTTTACATTGGTTAAATCTGAGCCACATAAGCACTGACAGTGTTCCTGGCATTTTGAACTTTTCCGCTTTGTACAGCTAAATAACAAAATCAGTTTTACTATATAGCATGTCAGATGGAAGCCAAGGTTTTTAAATGTTCATTTTTAAAACCATGTACAATCTTTTCGAAAGTGTAGTATAAACATTCTGTCTCATAACCAAAAAAAAAAAATGGAGTGTCTATTAAGGACAGACCATACCACAGGCACAAGGGATATAATAAGTTATCTTAATGATGATAAAATATTTTAAAAGTCCAAATGTTTAAAACTTTGTTTTTCAAAATTGTTTTTGGGTTTCGTGGGATCAAAACTTTCAGACTCACAGGAAGAATGTAGAAAACTGCAAAAAATTACTCAGAAAATTGGGAAGATACAGTAATCAGAAAGATATAGCAAATTATACGCTGAGCTGCAATCTACGGGAAGAACTAGTGGCTATCTCAGAGAGACAAGACATTTGCAATGAAATGGGTGAGCATTTGTTTTCTTCAATCAATTAAAGGAACTGAACCAGTACCCTTGTTATCTGCACAACCAAAAAGCTATCAGCATCTCTTCTACACAAATGATCCTAGGTGTTGTTCCTGTACTAAAAGTGCTGATCATAATTGAACTAATTCCTTTCTCCATTTCTGGATTAGGGTCTATGCTGACTTGTGAAAAGATTGCCAAAGAACGATATGATAACCTGCTGAAAAAACAGAAGCTGACGAGTATTTCCAAACAGCAAGCCGAGCAGATCTCCATTCTGCAGGCTGAAGTTGAAAGACTAAGGATGAAAACATTCCCTGCCCTCATTCCCATGTAGAACGCCAGCAAGAGCAGAAGGCAAACCAACTATTCCAAAATAATGTCACTTGGAGAAAAATGACTTCTCTCCCTTTCCTATCAAGGAATTTAAGTAGGTTACCTCTTAGCTCCACATTTTTAGTAATAAATTAAGTTTAGGTTAGTCAGTATGCAACTATTTGTCCTAAATAAATAAATGAATAAAATATCATAGTGTCATTTGTATTCATTAAAGAACAGTGGTTTTCAGCCAGGAAAACACTCAAAATTTATTTTGTTCAATTAAAATTACCAGAATTTTGGAGGCTTTACCAGCGAAACCAAAATCATCACTGATTTTCTTAAGTCATTTGTAAATTAGTCTTTCTTACCTATATAACAGAACTAATTTTCCACCCTTACAAGGTTCAGGAAACAAGTGCTCATTTCCTCGAAATAGTTCATTCTACTCATGTAGATGACACTAACCCTATCATAAGATTCACTGTCAAACAAAAATCCGTTCACCCTTCACAGCCTGTGTGGTCTGCTGCATTCCAAGGTGGCCTCATCAGGATCATTATCGTAGTCTCCAAGTGAGGTCTATGCCACACTTTTCTGCAATTTAAAATTTAAATTTAAGCTTAATACACATCACTGTATCTAATATATACTGGAACAGATAAAGCAAAAGAGCAACAACAAAAAAAATCTTCCATTTAGGAGGACACTTGTAATCCCAAGGATCATGAGAATTGGCTGCCAGCCTGGGCTACAGGAGACCTTATCTCAAATAAGTTTCCACTTAGTTTGTTTTGTCCTCCAGTGTATTCGTCTTCATCTTATATTTTATTATTTTCCCTGGAAGCCTGTCTTAGTTTTCTAATGAGAGACAGAAAGGGGGGAGATCCAGATGGGAGAGGAAGCAGGGAGGACCTGGGAAGGGAAACTGTAATCAGGATATATGAGGGGGGAAAAAAGCTATTTTCAATAAAAGAACCAAAAAATTTAAACTACTATCACAAATATGAGTAAGCAGGCAAATTTCGTAGGGATGAAAGGGTGGACAGCAGGACCAACACCGTCTTGCTGACTTTCCTCACAACTACGACTACAAGGAACAGTTTAGCTGATTTAGCAGAGAAAACATTGGTAACATTTCTGAGACAGGATTTTCTGAGAAGCATGGAGATGGAACCAAGAGGGTGTGGAAGGTAAGATGCGCAGGCACTTTATCCTTAGCTTGGGATTGCCAGTTCTCTGGCAATTGCAGAGTCAACCATGGGTACACTAGACTTGATTTTTCTTTTCTAGTATCATAAATGCCATGACACTTCAATTAGTTGCCTAGATACTCCATTAGCTAAAAGACAACGTCCTAAATTCCACTGGCTAATTCTGATCTTAACAGACCAAGTAGCCTGTGCCATTTGTCTTTATCATCAGCTCTAGGTGCTAGTCCTTCCTCAGCCTTTGAGGCATGGATGAATCGGGCTTGGTGCCAGAGTCCGGCTTGTATCAGCCCTACGAAGCAGGGGCCATCTATCCTGGACTGATATCTTTGGGGCTACGCTCGGATCCAGCCAAACAGCCCCGGGTCCGACCCTGAGTGGAGGAGTATGGATCAGGAAAGCTCTAAACTACCCAACGATGTTAAGAACTACACGGAGACATCTTAACATTTCAGGAGGGCTCTCAGGTCATATTGGAAACACTCTTATTCCTGCATCCTCTTAAGTAGCTTTCTAGAAGGGTTATCTATTACGTATATAGGGCTGACTAGGAAACACTTCCTTTAACCCTAGAGATGGTTCTAGAATGCAGGTACACAAACCCTCAGACCTCTGGTAACACACTAGTCCTCAGGTATGCCTCACTGGCCCCCAGGCAGATCACCATGATGGGTGTGGGGGCCTAGGTCTATTGTTACGCAAACCAGAAATCACTCTCCACTGTGACCAGGCCATCCTCAGGTAACCAGCCACCATCTAAAAGACAAAGGGGATCGGAGCTCCTGGAATTGAGCTGAGGCCTATATCGAAATATCATATTTGGGCCCCCACAGGTTGAAGGACTCCTGCTCATACTTAGTAGTTGAGCATGTGCCATGGACTCTAACTCATCTCTCAATACTGTTCACGTGCCAACGCCTCTCAGCCTCTGCTGAATAGCAATTATGCATAATTTTTGACAATTCATTACCAACAAGTAGCATAGTCAATTAAGTCAAGCATAGCATGGCCTTATGTACATGAAGACCAGACTCACAAACATAGATGGCAAGAGGGAATTAAGAGGGAATTTGTATGTGTATATGGTAGCTTGGGGTGTTACAGGTTTGAGTCCCCTGTTGTGTCAAACAGCAAATTTTGGATCAAAAAGGGGGGGAGGGACGCTCAGCTGAAAGCAAGTTCTTAGAGAGCTAAAGAATAGTGGCCATTTACCAACTAATATAGAAGTATTTTTTCTAGATCCCAAAGCAGAAATCATGATGGCTTCAGGAATAACTGGCAAATAGAACAAGGAAGACATTGATCCACAAAGTTCTCCCTCTACCCACCTGTACAGACCTGCTATACTTAAGATGCTAGCCTTTCTTCTCCCAAGGTTATACAACAGCTCCAACAGCAGCAACATGCTTTTCCCACTAGGTTCATTCGAAATTCTCAGCAAGTAGGCCAGCTAGTCACATCTCCACACACAGCTAAGAAGACAGGAACTTCATCTTACCATATTTAACTTTGATAGGTTCCCTCCTGGCTGAGGGCTCACTAAGAACTCACCAGCAACTGTGGAGAACCTTCCATACCAAGAACACCTCCATGTGGGAAGTAAGGGTATGAAGCCTCCCAAGAAACAGATGGCCATTTTAGTAAATGAGGAAAACAAGACATAAAGCTGAAGAAAAACTGTGGACTTATAAGTTTAATTACTTGCTAGACTAGCAGACAGAAAGACATATTAAGTAGATGAAAACAAGGTTCATAAACTCAGGAGGGCAAGTTACATTTAGGCCAGGTGAGGTTTAGACATTCAATAGAATACTTTTTAACACTGAATATAAAATCTTTTGCCACAAACTCGATGTATTAAACCTGGTTTCCAGAATTATCCAAACTTCCTTTTAAACATTTAATTTTTTTATATTTAAATATTTTCTTTAGCAAACATATCCAAAATACTAAGCTTCATGTTATAATTTTGTTTATGTATCAGAATATCCTGAACTGTTCAAGATACCTTTTTCAAGCCCCAACAACAGCTTACATCTTTCTTCCCTTCTAAACACTTATTCTTCTCACATTTTCATTCTCAAAGATATTCTGTAGAGGGGCCAAAAGCATAGCTCAGGAACAGAGCACATTTGAGGCTCTGGGCATGATCCCATCACCCCAAAAGGAGAGGGAAAAAAGCCTGAAGGCAAAACAACAACAACAACAGCATCAAATCCCTGTAAATTCTTCTTCAGTTCTATCATAGTGCACGACTTTCTCGTCTACCCCATAGTAGTCGATGAGCTCGGTGAGGCTGAGTTTCTCATCATCCTCAGACATGACCGCCTGCAGCTCATACAGCAGCTGCTGGCTGCACTTCCGCCACTTCTTTATTAACAGCTCTAACTCAGACAAGTTGTTCTGAAACAGAGAAGTAAGCAAGCCCATCAATGATCAGAGAGCTGCGCATTTTAACTTGCTCCATCAAAGAGCTACACCAGTTCCTGTCTAACTTTAAAAGCTAATACCCCAGGCATAAGCGGCACTACAAACTCTGAGCAAACCTTAACCTTGGGGGGAAAAACATTATTAAATCAGAATATTAAACTTAGGAAGAAATTATGATTCTCAATACACTTCTGTATAATTATACTTTTAAGATATGCCATGTTTTACCTTCCTAATTTTTCTGTGAACCCCAAACTGTTTTTAAAAGGCGAAAATATTCTAGTTAAAAATACTTTCAATATTTAGAAATAAGTCACCTTAAGAAAAGTCAAAAATTCAAAACCACAAATAAGATGTCCTATCATGTACTCCATGCTTCTGAGAAGAATGAGGTGTTATATGGGCGAGAACCATCCAGATAAAAAATGTCACCTCCTTCCAAACATCCACATTCTACTGACTACAGGAGCTGAAACCTAAAATATGCTGTTTCTTGAATGTCTGACATTTTATTTAGAGATACAAGGTCATTACTAAAAGTACTGTCTACTGTAATCCGTGGTCTATTTTTAGTTCTATTGTCATCCCTTTCTATTCCCAGTGTATTTTCACCAAACAATTTATACTTCTAATTTTGCTACTGGCTAGGAATTAAAGCTAAGAAGCTTCAACTGTGTAATGAACAAAAAGCTGCAGCTCTTAGTTTTACCCCGTGTTGACAGGGCTCATCAACCTCACTCTTAATCAATTACTTCAGTTAAAGATGTGGTATGCCAGGTTTCCGCTTATTTGGTTTCTTGCTTACCAGACCAAAATGATTTCCAAATTACTTTACTGCAATTTATATAAAAATTACTCAATAATTCTGGAATTCTTCTCACCTTTATTCTATACATTTTGACAAGTTTTAGTCTCCGAAGAAGGTCTTCCTTCTCTTGAACCTGCTTTGTCAATTTTGCTTTTTCTTCCTTTAACTTTTCTTTACTATTCTCACTCTCAAAATCATTTTGGAGGGCACTGGATGACCCAGAATCAACTGGCTTAGATTTGCATGTGTTTACATTCTCCGAGCTGTCTTTTTCAGATGCACTGTCTTTATGTTTCAAACTTCCTTGGAATGCTGAACAGCTCTTTTCTTTTGACGATGCTCCTGGTTCTGAAAAGGTCTCATCATTTTCCTCCTTCTCTACTTTAAGTCGCTTCACCACACTACAGAAAGAGTAAGATGAAGACCTTGTTTTCTTTAATCTTTCTTTAAGTGTTCCACTCATAGGCTGAAAAAGACAAAAAACAAAAATGTTAAGAAAACATTCTTTGAGTGACCCTGGCTGTCCTGGAACCAGGTCTGTAGACCAGACTGGCCTCGAACTCATAGAAATCCAATGGCCTCTGCCCCTTGGATTAAAGACAAGAGCCATCACTGCCCAGCTAAGAAAACCTTCAAGTGAATCAATCTATTAGAAATAAAGGCTGTATACTTCTATGGTAGGAACAAGGGGCAGCTTTCTGTCTTCACAAATCTCAAACAAGTATCACCAATGGTCTTTATTTCCCAGAAGCTCCTTTAGTCTTACTTTAGCAAGGTTAACTTCCTAAACTAGGCCTGAGACACTTCCAGTCACCAGGAGTTATTTGTTCAGCAATTAGCATTTGCCTGGCAACACTACAAATGCTTCAAAACTACAGACTAGGGAAAAGACCTGTCACCAAAGACTTCCCCTAAGAAATAGTATACAGATCCAAATTTGAAGAATCTCAAAAGGCTGCTAAGAAACTCAACAAAATGAACTGATTCAAGAAGAAAATCTGGCAAAGAAAGGAAGGCACAGGCTATATACACTGACACTCCAGTGTCCTTAAAACTGCCACTACAAGAACACTTTGAAACACAGAAAAGGGGGTAGAAAGCAAGATTTTCATACTTGTTTTCCTAAACTATTTGTTTGGGGTGATGGTAGAGTCTCACTGGTCTGGGGAGTGTCAGGTAAAGTCGATGCTGAATCTGATTTGCTCTCCAGCTTGGATGTTGAATCTGATTTGCTCTCCAGCTTGGATGTTGAATCTGATTTGCTCTCCAGCTTGGATGTTGAATCTGATTTGCTCTCCATCTTAGTGGATGCTGAATCTGATTTGCTCTCCATCTTGGTGGATTCTGAATCTGATTTGCTCTCCATCTTGGTGGATTCTGAATCTGATTTGCTCTCCATCTTGGTAGATTCTGAATCTGATTTGCTCTCCATCTTGGTGGACAATGAATCTGATGAGCTCTCCATCTTGGTGGATTCTGAATCTGATTTGCTTTCCATCTTGGTGGACAATGAATCTGATGAGCTCTCCATCTTGGTGGATGCTGAATCTGATTTACTCTCCATCTTGGTAGATTCTGAATCTGATTTGCTCTCCATCTTGGTGGATTCTGAATCTGATTCCCTTTCCATCTTTGTGGATGCTGGATCTGATTCGCTCTCCATCTTAGTAGACGATAAATCTGATTTGCTCTCCATCTTGGATTCTGAATCTGATTTGCTCTCCATCTTAGTGGATGATAAATCTGGTGCACTGTCCATCTTGGTGGATGCTGAATCTGATTCCCTTTCCATTTTGGTGGATGCTGAATCTGATTTGCTCTCCATCTTGGAAGCGAAGTCCTGATTTCCTTCTAAAAAACGAAAAGGCATGGATGGTGATCAAGTATCTCAATGCAGACCTTAATTTTTATCAACAAAATTTTCCTTAGTGTACAAAAACACCAAAAAGTCAGCAATTTCTTCCAATTATATGTATTTGTAGTTTATTGTAATTCTTTTTTAAGTTTTTTCATTTATATTTCCACATGGGGAAAAACAAGGTTTTGTTTTTTCACAACAAATTAGCTGGCTAGCATGCCATTGATTCTCACTGTTCTTAAAATAGCTCCAAAATTTTACACTTCAGGGAGGAGGGGAACTGACTTTTCCTAGTCGAGGATTTTCTTTTTAATTTTTGCTATAAATTTGTAAATAAAAGCAAATTTGTAAATAAAAGCAATACAGCTGGAATAATGTAAACATCTTGAATCTTAAAAGCTTTGTGCCTAGAACCAGGAATGCTGCAGGCAGCCGCCTTAGAAAACAGTCTCTGCCCTGTTTTGGTTTACCAGGGGAGAAGCCACCCCAGAACCTTTCCCCCCACCCCCGCAACTCCTCCCCCATCTCCGTGCTCACCTGCCCCTACTCCTGCCCAAGCCCATCATCTCCTCCCGGGGGCCCCATCTCCCCACCTCACCCCGCCCACTCCTCCTCCGCCCACTCCCCGCCCCTCCGCACAGACAGCCGCCCACCCCGCCCCCTCTCCCCGCTCACCCCTCTCCCCTCCCCCCACAGCCCTCCACCCCACAGAACAGGGAGGCCGCGCTCCGCCGGGAAGAGCTCCTCTGTCAGCCCCTCCGACCCGCGGAGGCGCGGCGCCCAGAGCAGCCGCAGGGAGGGAGCACAGTACCTTCGTCAGCCATGCCCACAGCAGAACAACAGCGCACAGCCAGCGCAGCGGCCACGGGAGACGGCCTCGCCCCGGAGGCGGGGCCCCGCGGGAGGAGAGACGCGCGATTGGCTAAGCGCGACCGGAGCGGGCGGATGTGCTTGGGCCAGCTCCCGACGGCGCGTGCGCGCAGGGCCGCCAGCCTCAGCCAGGGGGCGGGGTGGGGCGGGGCCTGGCGGGCGCGGCTCGTGATTGGCAGGGCCCTGCGCGCGCGGCTCGTGATTGGCAGGGCCGGGCGCGCGCGGCCGCCCGCCCGGGGATGGCGTCCCGGGAAAGACGGCGCTGAGATCCGCGCAGGCCTGAGGGGGGCGCGCTCCCGCCCGCCGCTGCCGGTCCCGGGCTGCCCTCTCGAGCCGCCTCCCTGGGGGCGCGCCCGGGAGACAGCTCAGGGCGAGCTCCGCCTCCGCGCGCCCGCTCCCTGGCAGTCGGCTCGCGGCGTTTTCCTCAGACGTGGCAGGGCCGGAAGCCGCGGGGCCCGCTCGGCTCCCTGCTGGCGAACCCTTCCCAAGCCTTTCGTGGTCACGGAAGAGACGCCGGGAACCTACCCAGGCCTCTCCCGCTGGCCTTGCCGCCTCGCCCTCGATTCTGCTGTGTCCGCCCCGGCTCGGCTTCACACGTTTTGGTCAAATCTGAGAAAACGTAACCTAAGGGAGCTCTTAGGGCGCGGGGCACGAAGGGGAGCCGTCGGCTGGGTCGGTCCAGAATCCAGATGTTTGAGACCTCAAGCCCCTTGGCTAGACCCTGGGAGGCCACACTGTTAGCCTGAAAACGCCCCCTCCGTTTCCGGTGTTCGGGATGTTCGGTTGCTAGGCAACCGCCAAGAGCACTCGCTTGGGTGGAGCACTGGGGTTTGGGAAAAGCAGCTGAGTAACTTGTGAGTCACTTGGAAGTTTGTAATAGGCAAGGACAACTCTCTTTACAGACATGTTCTCATGGTGCCTTAAAGTAGCCAGAAAAAAAAAAATGATTAGAGTCCTAAGCAGCAGAAACTTAATGAGGTTATTAGACCTGTAAATGCTGCGGGCAATTAATTGCCTAGGTTCAAGTCTAGGCACCCTAGTGGGTTTTTTGTTTGTTTGTTATTTACTTTGGTTTGGTTTTGCTATGGAGTGTAGTGGCGGTGTACCTCAGTTTGATGGTTTGGTAAATGAGAATATCTACCTCCTAGAGACAGGGAAATTAAATGATAATTTATGAGCGGCAGCTAGAACAATTCAAGCTACCAAAAATTAATGGCTTCTTTATTCAAGCACAATCGTCATTCCCTAATTGACTTAAAGCTATGTATCACAGCCGGGCGGTGGTGGCGCACACCTTTAATCCCAGCACTCGGGAGGCAGAGGCAGGCGGATCTCTGTGAGTTCGAGGCCAGCCTCGTCTACAGAGCGAGTTCCAGGACAGCCTCCAAAGCCACAGAGAAACCCTGTCTCGAAAAACCAAAAAAAAAAAAAAAAAAAAAAAAAAAAAGCTATGTATCACAAGCTTTTATCCCTTACCTTTCTTCCCAAAAGCACGTATTTTTTTTTAAATGGTGCTATGTCCAACAAAATTCCACATAACCTAAGCCATAAGTAACAGAAAATTTGGAGCCTTCACATAACTACTAGTAAATATTTCACTCCTAAATGTCTAATAAACGTGTGAATTAACCTTACCAACTTCAGGACACCAACAACAGAATGAATGATTTTATGATACAGGTGTTACTTGCCAGTTCACAGATCACTCTGCCCACTAATTCGTCTCACTTTTTCCCTGATAGGAGCTGATCTCACTGCAAAAAGGGACTTAACTTGCCATGACACTTGAAACAGTGCACACTCTGCATATTCTGGATGCCTCAAGGCATAAGGATGAGGTGTTTTTATGAGTCTAAAATCAGCTGCTCCCAA
This sequence comes from Mesocricetus auratus, assembly GCF_017639785.1. Classification (NCBI taxonomy): domain Eukaryota; kingdom Metazoa; phylum Chordata; class Mammalia; order Rodentia; family Cricetidae; genus Mesocricetus; species Mesocricetus auratus. The sequence continues at coordinate 13,745,227 of NW_024429182.1, forward strand.
ATCCTTTTATTGTTACAACCTATCTTAGAGCTGTGTTTTTGCTAGCTCCGTAAAAGAAAACAATATCTTGCCTTGCAAATGTTCTGACTTGTTTTTATGTGAAGCGGGTGTATTAAAGTAAGACTGGCCAAACTTTCAGAGGGCCTCTGGGCAGTGCCCAGGAAAGCCTGTCAGTTCAGAACTGTGCGTCTGCTGACCTTTATTTTTCTGTGTGTTTTTAAGTGTCAGTGCTCATCCCACATGTTTGTATTTCACTTTCCATCCTCAATTCAGTGGGAAAGATCTGGAATATGTATAAGTTGCCCCTATTCAAATGGAGATGAAGCTCTGTGGTAAGACGCTTGCCTGTCATTCATGAGGCCCCCTATTTGAGCATTAGCCTGAAGAAAAAAAAATCCATTAAAGTTTCCATGTGTCTTTAGACAAATATTTCCATGTCTTTAGTGACCTGAAATCTATTTGCCTACAAAGAATTTACTGTCTGTCACATAAGACATTTGCATCTTCACATGAAATTTTCAAGTAGTAAAAAGTGTTGCCTTATGAGCCAGACAACAAAGACTCCTTAGTCAACCATAGAAAACAATGAGGAATTGTCCTGGGACTCAGGGATAATAGTAATTAATTTCATCCTAAGTCAGGCTTTCTCTGTGTTTTTAACTTTCTGTAATTCCTAAGGCTACTATTGACTCCTTCATTATTCATCAGGGAGTGATAATGTGTGTCTTCCATTCTTGCTATGATTACTGTTGATGGCATGATGACATATACCTAGGAATTTATGAGATTTTTTTGTTTTATTCATTTTTAAGTGCAGGAAAACAATAGTGTATAGTCTTTCTTCCTATCCCTTCTCCCCTTCCCATGCAACAATAAAGGTATCTTAAAGCACAATTAAAATTTTCAGTGGATTTCTTTTTCTTTTAACCTTGTAGCTTTAGAATTTAAAAACAAAAACGTAGCATTAACTCAGGATAATTTATTTTATTTCATAGACTTTTCTATATTGACAAAAATTTTGAGCCAGGTATTGGTGGCTCACACCTTTAATCCCAACAATTGTTAAGCAGAGGCAGGTAGATATCTGAGTTCAAGGCCAGACTGGTCTACAGAGCAAAATCCAGGACATCCAGAGCTTCTATACAGAGAAACCTTGTTGAAAAATTTCTGTACCCCAATAAGCCTGTCTGCTGACACAACACTCCAAATCAGACCAAATTAGAAAAGGCCCATGATTTAATAACTGCAACGCTCCCAGATAGCCTTCCAGATCTCCAGAGAGGAGACGGGAAAGAGAGTCTAGAAAACCATGGGGGACAGTTTACCCTGTGAGAGTGGTCTTGAGCATCTCTGGGGGAGGGGTCACCATTTGGCAGGCTTTCTGAGATGCAGTAGGTTTGGAGAGAGATAGCAAAGGCACTTGGAGTAGAACTACTACCAGAACATTCCAGACTCTTTGGTATATGGATGCCAGGGACTGAGGTGAAGCTTCCACCAGAACACTTGTCTCAGAAAAAAAAATCTCATGAAGACATAGCTAGTATCTATTTTTTCCTTTAAGATACAAATACTTGAAATCTGATTAAATCCATTCATGTGAAGAATTGTAAAAAAAAAATCCACATGATTAAGTTGATGTGTAGAACAAAAGAAAAATTCAGTAAAACTTCTAAACTACTTACTATGACATTTTCTTACTTGTATGTAAGTAGAAAATACCTTCAAAAACTCTTGTCTAGGTTTCTCTTGCCAGTGGCATCTTATAGACCCAGCAAGGGTATAGAGGTGTTCTTAAGTTTCCTGTTCAGAATAACTATGTGTTTCTTGTTCTTTCTCTATTAACTATAAATCTCGTGGGGAGTTTTAAAAAGGGGGGTAATTAATCTACTTTTAGAGATTATCAAATACTATAGGAACCTCTGTACACATTTTTTAAACTATGCTTCAGCTATATTAATCATGAAGGAAAGGGCTGTTAGTTGTTTTAGGCATCCCTAACAATTCTGCCTCACTAAGTAGGATGGGGACCTAGAATGAGGAGATACAGTGATGAGAGTCAATGTTATTACTGTAATAAAACCTTTCCGACACAAGGCCACTGGGAAAGCTTCTGATAGCTGAGGTGCAGAATAATGAACTGAACAAAACCCTAAAGTGCTCCCTTCCCATGACTTCTGTTCTCTTACCCTGCCAGATCTGGACTTTGGTCAAGTCCATCATAGAGAAACAAATGCGTCTGTGATTTGATGCTGGTCCCTCAGAACAGAGTGAGTCGAGTCAGAGTAATGATGGTGATGGAGGAGGTGGGCTGTGTGGGGTGAGGAAGGGGACAGTGAGAGACAGACTATGTGAAGATAGTAAGAACCAAAGGATTGCTCAGGCCACAGCTTCCTCAGGTCCTTTATTAATGTAGAAATGTCACCCTTGGATTCATTTGAAGAAAAAGGCATCAGGTGTCAGCAAATCTTTGAGCAACTGAACTTGTCTTATAATCATCTGTAACCACCTTGGAGTTTGAGAGATAACAACTCCCATGGTAATTCCACAGTATTGAGATCTGTTTGAAGTGCCGGTAAACATGTCCATTCAGTATTCTATCCTTGCCTTTCATTACTGTTTCAGTCCTGAGGGTATAGACTTCATGGGGACTTTTTTAGTGGGAAGAAAAAAACCGGAAATGGGAGTTGAGAGACCACTCTTGGCAAGCTTTGATGATAAATATAGTACTGAATCAAGCACGTGAATTTAGGTTAACCAGAAATTTTGTAGTGTAATTCAGGATCTGAGAGCTAGACTAAAACTGAATCTCGTTCCCCCTACTCTACCAGTCAGAAGAAAACAGCAGGTTTCTATTGCAGAGACAAAAGGCTTAGATTTCTATCATCAGTCTTTATAAGCAGCATCAAACCTGCTGGAGGCAAAGCTCCTGAGCAGGCAGCGGAATCCCCAGTAGGGACCACTACAGAGGCATGGCCAGAGATGCCGCCATGACTTCATTGGGCAGACTGCCTCCGCCATGACTTCACTGGGCAGACTGGCCTCTGCCATGACTTCACTGGGCAGACTGGCCTCTGCCATGACTTCACTGGGCAGACTGGCCTCTGCCATGACTTCACTGGGCAGACTGGCCTCTTCACTCATCTCCTTCCTGCTCCCAAGATTCTACCCATTTGCTCTTGTCCCTGCTCATGCATCCAGATCATACGACTTGTCAGTGACACTGTTAACTAACTTTCTGACTCTGTTACACTTTTGGTACTACCAATAAATAATATACAAGTTTAATGATGAACCTGATGGCCCATAATTGGAATATGACTGAAAATTGCACCTTTGCCATAGATTAAATATTGCTGGAACAAAAGCATTGCTCTCGTATTACAGGGAATAGGAGGTAATTTGTAATGGACTCGAATATGGTGACAATTGCTTGGGAACACAGGCTCAGGTTGCTCCAAACACCATGTTCTCATTCTAATCATTCAGCCATCCCTGTTGATTATTTAATGTAGGTGTAGCCCCCCCCCGTCCCTACACTCGGAAGGTCAGTGAACAGCTTTATGGAAAAGAAGCGCAGGATAGAACCGTATCTGGTCCTCCAAGCTCTACTCTACCCAGCTATAAAGACTCTGTTAACAAAGATTAAGAGAGATGATGCTTTTCCTTCAACTGTGCAAACCCCTAACTCACTTTCTAATTAGCTCTGCCAAAGGTTCCTCTTATAGGTATTATTAAAGTCCATCAAGCACCCACACCGTCTCACATCCTCCGAGTCAAGTGTCCTTTTCTTATAGCCACTTTCAACCCCTTTCTAAAAGCACGAAACCATTCACTGGAACAACTCTTCTCCTACACCCTCGCCCCTCAAACTTGGAGAGAACAGTGACAGTCTATTCCTTCCCTGTACCCTGTTAGGACTTTTGAATCTACACCCTTCTATGAATGGTGGATATTGAAAATGCATTGTCTGTGTTGCTGAAGGTCTGAAGTCAGACTACATGACAAGGGCGAGGGTAGCACCCAAAAAGAAACTGGAACTTCTTGGGCTTTTGATCTGTCATATAGCAGTCAACCACCCAGATGCTAAGGAATATAGATTTGGGCTTTAGATTAGCAGGCAGCTAATCACATGCGTACATTAGTTAAACAAATTCCTTCGAAACTACAAATTACAAGCTACATAAGAGTTAAAAAAAAAAAAAAAGGCAGCCTTACTGCAGGTTGGCATCATCTGAGATGCCTTCATGATCTAACTCTAGGCCATTGAAACAGAGTTTTTGAACCTGTGTGCACACGTTTGAGAATTTTGTAGAGCTGCCAATTCCTGCAGTACAACAATAATTAGCATAAAGCTTGTGTAATTAAGCTAAGCCAAAATGAATGAGTTTGAATATTCGGCAAGATGGTGTCCTTGCTTAAAGGAGAGGGAGGAAGGGGAGGGGGAGAGGGGAAAGGAGGAAGAGACAGAGGAGGAAATAGCATCGTTGGTTCATGTTTATCCTCAGAGCTACTTTCCATGGGTTTTGAGGAGACATAAAGATGACCTTGTGTCATTCTGATAATTATCTACAGGGGCAATTTCTTTACAGGCATTATTTTTAGACACTAATTTTCAGAATCAATCAACACATTTTAAAATCAATACCACCCTGTCTGTACTGAATACGTCCTATTTTTATAATATAAAAGACTCCACCTCATAACTAGCAATCAGAATTTTCCCTTCCCCATAATAGAATTAAGTTTCCCAGAATCAATAAAGAAAATTCACTTCAGAAAAACAAGTTCAAGGGTATCAAACAGACAACAGTGCATTGGAACCTGAATATCGCATGAACAGGGACAGTGCCTTCACTTCCCTGTTGCCCAGTCCCGAAAGAATCACACGGAAACTTATGCTAATTACAAAATGTTTGGCCATGGCTCAGGCTTATTACTAGCTAACTCCTACATTTAAATTAACCCACATTTCATAGTTATGCGTCGCCACATGGTTTGTGACTTACTGGTGATGCTTAGACATCTTTCTCTTTTGGACTCTGCCTTCTCTGTATCTCAGTTTGGATTTCCTGCCTGGCTCTGTTCTGACTGGCCATTGGCCAAATCAACTTCTTTATTAGCTAATGGTAATAAAACATATCCACAGCATACAGAAGGGCATCCCTGTCAATTACATGTTTGAAAGACCACAGGTAAGAATCGTGTGAATTAAGGAGGGTATTTAGAAAGCTGAAATTAAGCATTTTCATACTAACTAGCAGCTCCCAAAGCAAGCCTTGCAAACTCATCTCCTTTTGATCAATGATACAGCAAGCATCCCTGGACCACTATGTACTGAAGGAAGGCCTCATGAGTGCATGAGTATTCAAACAATTTCTGCCAAGAATTGTGTGGGGAAAAGAGATTTGGGGCAAGGAAGGAACAGAGAGAGAGGGAGAGGGAGAGAGAGAGAGAGAGAGAGAGAGAGAGAGAGAGAGAGAGAGAGAGAGAGAGAGAGACTGTTTCTTGCCCTGAAGCAAAACAGCTCAAGTTCACATTTATTTTTCATAGCAAATTACTGACTACACCCCCTTGTTTACTACATAGAATTAACTTTTCTGCAAATTCAAACTGTATTTTGAGTTATAAACAACAGACCAAACCCTGTAAATCCTGAGTACACTGAATGAACTAAATTCTGGGAAAGTCGTGTTATTAAGGCCTTATGATATAATTGAATAGAAAGGATCGTGGGACACCAATATTCTGCCATTAATAAAGATGCAAGCAGGCACTACAGATACATATGAACTTTCTTAGTAGTGGTAGGATGTTGTAATAGTCATGTTCAACATGATTACACCTTGTAAGGTTAATAAGCTGTGTTTTAGTAGGGAACCTTGAATGGCCAAAGCTGTAAAGCCACAAACTTGGCTTCTCTGAGTTTCCGTTTGCACTTTAGACCTCAACTTTGTTGATTCTCATTGCTGTGTGCAGTCAATCGGGGATCAAATGTGTTGTGGTCACAAATGGGAAGGTGAGGTTGCTTGAATCTTTTCTAAATGAAGATAATCACGGGCTGTCAGTTTAAATTGAGACACATGGGGAAATCTTTGGAGATTTTGTTTGAATGGAAGCTTTAGTGGATGCAATGATAACTGCTAATGTTTTCGACTTTCCCTGCCTCTTATTACTTCATGCCAAAGGAAGATATAAATCATGAAAGAGGAACTTTCTCTTTTTCTTTGAGCTCATGAGAGAGAGACAGACAGACAGACAGACAGACACACAGACACACAGACACACAGACAGAGTTGTGTGTGTAAAGACAACCAGGGGTGGCCACCACACACCTACCTGAACAGATGGAAAATCTGATGACATCTCACACAGATCCTGGACACTGGATCTGTGGCCATGTCCAACCTCTCCTATGTGTCCAAACAGAAGGCACCTGAATCAGACTTGCCACTAGATGTGACAGACCAGGCAACTTTTTAATTTGTTCCTTTTTGGGGTGGAGGTGTCAGGTTCCTCTGAAGCATTAGGCAGCAATTGATCAAAGGGAGTCTTAGGGACATGGGACTCAGGTTGAGCACCCCCTTGGAGTTCCTCAACCACCGTACTCTTCCCCACTCCAAGAGGCTCTGAGACCCCTACATCTTGAGGTCTGGTCTCTGGAGACGTCAGTGGAAGCTCCAGAAATGTTGTGGGGTATCCCCCATAGAAGACTGTTCAGCAATGGGTTTAAGACAATAGAAAGTCTTTATTAGCCAACTAGTGGCTACAAAGAGTGTTTGAGATCCTGATGTAGAACCAAACCTTTCTCAGGGTGAACATTTAACCACAAAAACCATATTCTGGGTTGACATACTTCAGCTACCAAGAATAGTGGGCCAGAAGCAGAACTATGGGAGTCAGAAAGCAAGCTTAGTGCATTTAGAGACTTTCCCAGAACTATGGACTTTGGTGGGCTAGGTCTTTGTTTTCATTTCGGCAGGTGGTACTATCTACCTGCTGAGTTTGATGGCCTGAACAGTTACTTCCACCATGGAGTCAGTTGTACTAAGGTCTGGGGGCCTCTTACAATAACGTACATACACCCCTTGCCCACTCACTCTTCTTATGAGTGGTGGGGAAATCTTTGGAGATTTTGTTTGAATGGAAGCTTTAGTGGATAGAATGAAGTAAGGTTGGTAGGAGTCAACCCATATTTCAGCTTCAGGAAAACAGTCAGACAATTTATTGTAAGTACATGTTGGATAGTGTAAAGAGAATATTGATTTTTATTTCAAGGTTGCATACAGATATCTAGATGGCTTATTGTACTCTGTTATCATACAAATATTATTTACCAATTAAAGATACAACTTAGAAAAAATACAGGTTTTATGTTTTGCTAAATACCATGTTAGTAGTACAACATCTAAAAAAAGAGGCATGAATCATTTCAAAGATGACATTAAATGTGCATGTTTCACTTTTCTGAAAAACAGATGCTTATTTATCTCACTTACCCATTTTATTTGCCTAATTTTGTCTTTCATTCAGGAGGCTGAAGCAGGAAAATCAAGAGTTCAAAGCCAGCCGGGCGTTGGTGGCGCACGCCTTTAATCCCAGCACTCGGGAGGCAGAGGCAGGCGGATCTCTGTGAGTTCGAGGCCAGGCTGGACCGACAGCCTCCAAAACAGAGAAACCCTGTCTTGTAAAACCAAAAAAAAAAAAAAAAAAGAGTTCAAAGCCAGCCTTAGCTATAAAGAAAAACAATTCTGAATACACGCAAGAATGTAATTTGCTCATTTTCTTGCTAGAATGTTTGCTCCTAATTCACACAGTTACGGTGAAATCAGATGTCAGTATTAAAATGACAAGATCAGGCATGCTAGAAGATGAGAATTAAGAGGTCTTGCATCTGGCCGTGAGAAAGTCAAGCTGACCAGGTGAGATGAAGATTGTGGCTGTAGAAGAAAAAGAAAAGCCAGTCATGGTCTTAGCAGCCTCTGACTAGTACCCAGGAGGCCTCCCCTAGGAGCATATGCAGGCACAGTCTTTCTTTTATAGATTCTTCTAATTCTTCAAACGCAATCGACTACATTATGGGTAAGGATGGCTTCTAAAACAACTATCCCAGGAAAGGGCTGCCGCAGACCAAGAGCTATGTATGGGGTAACCAAGGAAAATAAGTTGCATCTTGGAAGCTGTGTCTACTGACAAACACCCTTTGGAGGGTAAATATCCTTGACATTGCAGTTAGGTTTTTTTCCCTACTATACCAGAAAGAAGGGCACAAAAACGTTTGCTTACATACATATCCACTAACAAAGTGTGATGGCTGTTCTTTGCTGTCAACTTGACTATGTTTAATCTAGACCTTTGAGGTAGGATGTCATGCCTCTGATGCAGATCTTTTGAGCTGAGAAAAGGTATAATTTTAATATGGATCTTGAGGAAGACACACTTTAAATCCATATCTAACCTTGCCCGTGCCTTCTGCTGGAAGCCTGTATGAAGTCATGGAAGAATGAAGTCATGGAAGAATGAAACATTAGCTCTTTCCTGCTTGATCTCACTGCTCTGACGCACCCATCCCTTCACTAGCATTAGAGCAGTGGTTCTCAACCTATGGGTTGCAACCCCCTTACGGGTCAAATGACGCTTTCACCAGGATCACCTAAGACCACTGGAAAACACAGATACATACATCATGATTCATAACAGCAGCAAAATCACAGTTATGAAGTAGAAACAAAAATAATTTTATGGTTAGGGTCACCACGCCATGAGGAACTGTACTAAAGGGTCATAGCATTAGGAAGGTTGAAAACCGCTGCAGTAGAGCCTACTTCTTCAGGACTCCAGAGTACACTGAAAACAAGCTGAGACATCCAACCTCATAGACTGAGCAACTACTGGATTCTAGGACTTTGTATTCATATCCAGCCATTGTTGGATTAGCTGGACCACAGCCTGTAAGTCATTCTAATAAATCACCTTCCTATGTGTAGAGAAATTCATCTTCTAAGTTCTGTTATTCTAGAACCCTGAAAAATATACAAAGGGTCTGCACCCTCATTGTGGAATTCATGATGTCATTACAACATTGTTTATACTGTGGTTCATGGTAGAAAATACCCTAAAAGGAAGATCCAGTCCACCATGATCTGTGACAGAAAAAGTCATCTTACATAATGATCACGTGATCCGTGTCATAACCATTCATTAAAACTTCTTTAAAATCCTCAACACAGAACCCCCTATGCTACTCCACAGCCTGGGAAAGTCCCCTCCAGTCTCTTTAGAGAGCTCCTCTTAGCTTTGCCAACTAAACCACTGCTTTACTAAATAAACTTAAACTGTCTTTATCTTTTGCCTGAATTCATATTCAAGAAGACTAGAACTGGGAGACCCCATGTCTGCCACAATGTAACAAAATAACTTTATTTCATGTACCACAACACCCCAAACCTTGACCAACTACAGAACCTATTGCCAGGACCCATTGTTTGCCGATCTGGAATTCTGGTTCTGAACACACCCCTGAAGAAGACTGTTTAAAATGTCCATAGAGAGCCCAGCTTGTTCCTCTTCTAAGCTCTATCTCAAAGGAGTACTTCTTTATAAATACGAATCAGAAACAAC